>NW_004955570.1:1103239-1110107 GCF_000276665.1 Chinchilla lanigera
AAGAAGCTGAGGCAGGAGAATTGCTGCAAGCTCAGGGCCAGTCTGAGTTATAGTGAGAGACTCCCTCAAAAAAAGGAAAAAAAACAAAGCAAAACAAACAAACCGAGCATGGTGACGGACTACTGTAATCCCAGCACCCTAGAAGGCTGAGGCAGGAGCATAGCAAATTTAGCGACTTAGCAAGAACCTGTCTCAAAATGTAAAAAATTGAAAAATAGCCCGTGCAGCCCAAAGCACAGGAAAGTCCTCCCGGATTGTTACTGCTGGGGTCTGCAGCACACAGAGCCTCCTCCAGGCCGGGCCTGAGCCCCCAGACACACCCCAGCCCCCAGACGCAGGGACTGAGCTCAGGGCTTCACAGGCTGAGCCAGAGCCTCACTAATGAGCAGCACCCCGGCCTTCCCCTCTCTCATAGCCTGATGGACTGCTGGTCACTGGGGCTTGGGCCTCCGAGACCGTTTGTCTTCTAGGGTGCAGTCCAGTGGAAGAGCAGGTGTGAGGCTCCTGGGTTCCATTCTCAGCAGCCCCAACCCCCCCAAAAAGTTCTTTTAACTCACAACTTCTATCCTTTTGTTTTGTTTTGAGACAGTGTCTTGATATGTGTTCCAGGCTGGCCTCACACTTGCAGCGATCCTCCTGCCTCAGCCTCCCAAGTGCTAAGATTACAGGCTTGCACAGTACACAGGTTACTTCTATCCTTTTCTACAATCGGCAGAGAACGAATGGATCCCCTGCCCTGCTCAGGGGGACCTGATTTTTCTTTCTCTTATGCACCCCCGCTCCTTGGCTCTCCCCAGTGCTGGGGAAGACAGGGGGGGCCCCAGGGCCTGCAGGGGAGCTCCGCCCCTGCCGCACCCCTGCTTTCTCACGTTCACCATCGCTGCCTAGGCGGGGGTGGGGACCGAGACTGGGACGGGGTCAGCCAGCCCTGCGACTGTGGTGCTCGGGGTGGGGACGACCGGAGAAGGTTCCAGGCTGAGGGGAGGCGACGGCACAGCCTGTCGGGAGACCAGAGACGGAAAAAGAAGCCACGCTCTCGGTGGGGCGGGATGGGCCAGGGAGGTCAGCGGGCCAGGGACCCAGGACAGGACGGGGTTCACGAGCTCAGAGCCGCTCCCAGCAAGGCCAGGCTGCCTCCCCCTGCAGCGGCCCGCGCGTCCCCGGGAGGCGCCCGGAGCCACCGGGGAGCTCGCGCCGCCGGGGGCGGGGTGCGGCGGGCCGGGGCGCAGGGGGGGTCCCGGCCTTGTCTTGTAAATGCCCCCTCCAGGCAGGGCGGCTGCTGAGCCGATTTAAACCCCCGCACCTGGGCCCGCCTCCGTTCCTGAGCTGCTTCCCGCGGCCGGAGGCGACCCCGGCCGCCTTCCCTCGTGTCATGGCCCCCAAGCGCCAGGCCGCGCTCACCCCGCCGACCAAGAAGGCCCGACCGCCTCCGGGCCCCAAATCCGAGGCAGCGTCGGCCGCGCCGGGCCTGCCCAAGGGAGGTGAGTGCTGGCGCCGCGTGTTATTGGAGATCTAAGGATTCCCAAGGGTTGACTTTGTGGTTCCTCACCCCCCATCTGCGACCCAAGCTCCCCTTAGTGGTTTGAAGGCTGGGGTGGGTGGACAGGATGATGGGACGACAGACACAGGAAGACTGGGTCCCCCAGCTCCCTCGGGGGGCTCTTCGGTTTGTCTGTGTGTGTTCTGAGACAGAGTCACTCTACGTAGGGTAGGCTGGCCTCGAACTCATGGCGCCCCTCCTGCCTCAGCCTCCTGAGTGCAGGGATTACAGGCGTGCGCCACCATAGCCCTCTTTGGGGCTCTCAGTCTTGGCCAGTGGCCCCCCCAGGGAGCCTGAGGCCTCCCCCCAGCTCTCTCCGCCTTCTAGCTTCCCGAGCCTTCGGGGGCGTCTGCCTCTCGGAACGCCCTCCCGCTTTTTTGCTGCCGCTCGCGCAGGCCCACAGCTCCGGCCTGAACTGCAGCCTCCTGCTCCTCCGCTCCAGGCCTCTTCCTCTCCGCCCGAGCCGAGGCAGTCACGTGACTGGCTCCGGGGTTCCATCTCCCCGTCGGCCTCCAGGTGTGGACTGGGACTTCCGGGCTCAGCTCTCCCGCGCCCTGCAGGCCTCCGCGGCTCCAGCTCCTCTGAAGCCTCCCTAGAGGGACCTCTGAAGGTCCCTCCAGGACCTCCCCCTACCTCCACCACCAGGGGGCTCTCTCCCGCTCGGGCGGGGGCGGGGGGAACGCCTTTTCTTTCAGCGCGGGGGATTGAACCAGGGCCTTCACCCTGAACTACATTCCTACCCCTTTTTTTTAATTGCTTTGAACCGAGAATCAAACTCAGGACCTTGCACTTCCCAGGCAGGCACCAATGCCGCTGAGCTACACCCCCGGCCCCACTAATCTGTTTTTCCTTTTTTTTTGAAACAAGAGTCTCACTGTGTAGCCTAGGTTGGCCTCAAAGTCTTCAGTGATCCTCCTGCCTCAGCCTTCTGAGTGCTGGGATCACAGGTGTAGAGTACCACTCTGCCCTTTTTAGTCTATTTTTTATGTATTTATTTATTTTGTTTTTTTTGAGACAGGGTCTCACTATGCAGTTCAGGCTGGTTTTGAGCTCACTTTGTAGCTCAGGCTGGTCCTGAACACACAACGATCCTCCTGCCTCAGCCTCCGGAGTGCTGGGATTACAGGCTTGCGCCACCACGCCCGGCTTTAGTCTGTTTTGCAATTGTATTTGTTTTTTCTTGTTCAACTGGGAACTGAACCCAGAGCCTTCGCACTGAGCTACATCCCTAGCACTTTTAATTTTTAATTTTGAGACAGGGTCTCATAAGTTGCTCAACCAGGCATCAAACTTATGATCCTCCTACCTCAGCCTCCTGAGAAGTTGAAATTTCAAGTGTACCTCACTACATCTGACTGAAAAGTCTGTTTTTTTTGTGACAGGGTCTACCCTATGTAGTTCAGGCTGGCCTCAACCCGCTTTGATCCTCCTGCCTCAGCTTCCCAAGTGCAAGGATTGCAGATGTGCACCACCATGCTGGGCTCCCAGAGTCACTTTTGCAGACTTTGGCCTCTGAGCCTCGGCCCCTTTGCGGAGGAGCCCACTCTGCCCTGGCAGCATTCAGAGCTACCCTGTCCTGGTCTTCTGAGTCTGCAGGCGGCAATGGCAGTTTTGTGTCTGGCGCACTCCCTACATGCCAACTGCTTGAGCTTGGAGGGCTGTTTCTCAGTTTGGATGGGGACACAAAGCTGGTTGTCCTGGCAGGCCCTCTGACAATGGAGATGTGACCGGGCCTCCTCAGATGAGCCTTGGCTAGGTACAAGGCGGGCACTGGCCTAGGGGTCCTCAGGGCCGCACAACTACGGGCGTGCGCTCTTCCTCGGCTTCTCTGGTCCCTTGCCTCCCACGGGGAAGCGCGCGCGTCCTGTGCTCGTGGTTTTGTGGTGCACTGCCAGGGTGTGGGACCCACCTTGCTCGTTTCCCCGTTTATTTTTCGGTGGTACCGGGGACTGGACTCGGGGCCTGGTGCATACCTGGCAAGTACTCTACCACCGAGCCACATCCCCAGCCCCTCCCCCGGCCCCCTTTTTTAAAATCGGGAATGGAACTCAGGACCTTGTGCTTGCCAGGCAGGCGCGGTGCTGCGGGACTACACACGTCCCCGCCTCCCCCTCCCTCCTTTAAAATGGGTCAGCAGTTCCTACGCCTCACACTTGCTGAGCCTTGACCCTAAGTGAAAGCACTGTGACCGCCACTGGCACACTCTGCGTCCTTCGGGATGGGCAAGGAATTCAGCGGAATGTGGGTGCGCCCTCCTGTCTCCTTCCGCTTGGCTTCCTGGGAGAAACCGCCGGAGCAGAATGGGCGGAGGGTGCAGCCACGGGCTCCCCAGGGCTCCCCGCCGAGTTCTCCATGGTTAGGACAGCAGCATGGGTGAGGTCTCCATTTTACAGATCAGAAAAAGGCTCACAGAGGTGTGGGGACGGCATTCAAGGCACCTCTGAGCTGGCTTCGGGGTTTTCTCGTCAAGGAAGACAGGAAGTGGGAGAGGGAGTGACTAGGAGGCCTGGAGAGACTGCAGAGCTGCCAGGAGGGACAGGGGCAGCGCCCCCAGGCTCGGAGGGCACAGAACCCCTCCTTGTTTCCTGGAACTCCGGCCCCTTTGCTTTCTCTTTCTCTTCCACCTCCAGCGCTGTCGCCTTGAGAAGGAAGTGCCGCGGGGCGGAGCAGGGCGGGACTAGGGGCTGGGGTTCTGGGCTTGGGGTGGGGTATCGAAGGGTCCCCTGCCCCGGTGGATGCCCCCCTGTGCCTGCTCGGGAAGCGGGTGGATCAGGTTTCAGGTACCAACCTGTGAAGCGGGCTTTGCGGATGAATATAGCAGCAGTAATTTTCAGACTAAGTCTGATCCCAGTCTTTCATTTTTTTGGAATGTCCTTTTTTTTTTTTGGTACCGGGAATTGAACTCACGACCTCATGCTTGTGAGGCAGGCGCTGTGCCACTGAGTCGCTGAGCTTCATGCCCAGCAGTTTTGCATTTTTTTTTTTAAGTAGGAAATTAGAGTCACACCTCCCCCTTAGTGAGGGTACTGTTTTATGTGTAGATGTGTACCAGCCCACGTGTCAAATGTATGCCATATATGTATTTTTCTTCTTTGAGTCAAGGTCTCCCTGTGTAGCCTAGGCTGGCCTTGAACTCATAGCCATCCGCCGGCCTCAACCTCCTGAGTGCTGCTGGGGTTACAGCTGTATACCAGCCCATCCTGCTAAATGTATGCGGTATTTTTTTTTTTTTTCCCGGTACCGGGAATCGAACTCATGACCTCGCACTTGCCAGGCAGGCGCTGTGCTGCTGAGTTAAATCCCCAGCCCCTTGTATGCAGTATTGTAGGTCACATTTTTTTTTCTTTTAAAAAGAGAGGCTAACAGTGTGCCTCAGTAGTAGAGAGCTTGCCTAGCACGCAGGAGGCCCTGGGCTCAATCTCTAGCACTGCAAAATAAATAAGTAAATAGATACAGAAAAGACGCCTGTGATCCCAGGACTTGGAAGGCTGAGGCAGGAGGATTGCTGAGAGTTCAAGGCTAGCCTGAGCGATATAACCAGACCCTATCTCAAAAAAAAGATAAATAGCAAATCACTGCTTTCGGCAGCGGCTTTGTCAGCTGCCAGCCTTCTTTAGCATACTGGTTCTGCCATTTGTAGAAAAGTTAAGTTCGGCGCTAGCGATGAAGTGAGATGAAAGACACTGAAACTCAACTGCCTTTTGCAAGGATTAAGCGAGGAGTGCCCGTGGTTACCACAGCCTGCCGCCCGCATGCCCGCTGTGATCAGCAGTGTGGCAGAGCAGAGGCTGCGAGAGCTGCCGTTGGGTTGGGGGACAGCACAGCAGTAGCCCAGTAAACATCACCGAAATGCTACAACGGGGGTTTTGTTTATTCCCCTAGCCCCCGAAGTACTTGTCTTTTTTTTTTTCCGGTACCGGGAATCGAACTCACGACCTCGAGCTTGCCAGGCAGGCTTTGTGCCGCTGAGCTAAATCCCCAGCCCCCTTGTCAAACATTTAACCAGCTCATGCTAATAATTCTTGAGAAAAGCCTGTCCAGTTGACAGAGATAAGAACCGGGCTACACTCAACTGAGTTTATGGGTTTTTTTTTTTTTTTTTTGTCTTTTTGAGACAGGGTCTCGCTATGCAGTTCAGGCTGGGTTGAGCTCACTTTGTAGCCCTGGCTGGTCTCGAACTCGCACTGATCCTCCTGCCTCAGCCTCCCGAGTGCTGGGATGACAGGCGTGCGCCACCACGCCCGGCCTCAACTGAGATTAAGGTTTAGAGGGAAGGAAGAGATGAATTTCTGGGTTCGGAGACCTGTGAGAAGACCTTTGTATTCTCTAAGCATGAACTGTGAGCCATTTACTTCACATGGGTCGATCACCGCCACTGTCTGCCTTGAACATTAAAGGCGCTGGTTGAGCTTCACGCGCCCATCGTACAACTTGAATGCAGGCAGGCAAATAACCCGGCCCAAGCGCTGGTTACGGGAACCCGGGGGAGATGGAGCTTAGCTCTGGAGGACAGAGTAGGGCCTGGCACATCTCCATTTCCTGGAAAGCATTATCTAAGCCGATGCCCTGGCCCCACTCGGAGTTGCAGGGCTCGGCTTCTGAGGCACGCCTCGAAATCGCCAATTCCCCGGGCTCCGAACCCAGCGCCACGTGCATCCCCAGAGCGCTGTGCGACCGCGGGCGACGCGGGGACCCAGACTGCCGGGCGCTCGGGTTGCTTTTTTTTTTTTTTTTTGTACCGGGAGTCGAACTCAGGACCTTGGCTTGCCAGGCAGGCGCTGCGCGGCCGAGCTCCATCCCCGGCCCTCCGGGTTGCTTTCTGCGAGCCGTCGCCCCGAGTGGGGCCCAAGGACCTGCGGGTGGGCGTGGTCCCGCCTGCCTGCAGGGGACTTCCACTTCGGGAGGACTTGTTGGAGCACGACAGCGCCCTTAATTGCCCAACAGAGGCGGGCCCACCGGGGAAAGGTGACCTGCCCCAGGTTCCCCCGCCGCCGCCCGAGCGGGACCGCGCTACAGCCGGCCCTGGAGCCCGCGCCGGGCGCGCGTCGTCGGGCTCTGCAGAGCAGCCTCAGGCTGCGCGCGGACGGCGGCTTCCCGGTCCGGAAGAGAATGGCAGAGCCGTCGTCTTTCTCCCGCGAAGAGGGAGGCGCCCGGATGCAAGGGCGGGCGACTGAGGCCTGCACTGTTGGGGGGCTACGAGCACCCTTCTCGTGCTCCGCACGCAGCCCGGCGGAGAAGGGAAGCCGCGCCGCCACCACGTGACGTGCGAGCGGCGTGGGGGGGCCGTGCGCTGCCGTGCGGGGCCCCGCCCCCCGGCCGCCGCGCGCC
>NW_004955570.1:1111366-1113581 GCF_000276665.1 Chinchilla lanigera
GAGGTCCCCGGGACGCCCCTGAAAGCCCTGCTCCGGCGGGAAGGGCCGGCCAGCGGCCGCGCGGCCGCCGGGAGGGTTACCGGAAATGGCCCTCGCCATCGGGCCCTGCACGCCCACTTAGCGCTGCCGGGCTCTTCGCAGTTCCTACCGGACAAAAGGGCCCCGAACGGGAGGCGCACACCCCCTGTTCTCCGCTCCCCGCCGCCGTGCGGTTCCCGGCCTCGTAGTTCCTCCCAGCCAGCGTGCTCCCAAGTCGCGCGCGCCCGCCCGCCCGCCGCGGCGATCCTTCCGCCGGGCTTGGCTTGGAGCCGTGGGCAAGGTCGGATTCGAATGCGGGGCCTCCTTCCCACGACCCCCAAGTGCAAGGTTGGCGACGGCGGAGTAGTTCTGAGGACGTAGTTTTGTCCGTGCGCCTGGGTGTCTTCATGGTGCTAACTACCCAGCAGAATCTTCAACTTTTTACTTGGTGTAAAAAGTGTTTGTACCGCTGAGATAAGTGATGAGCAAGTCCTAAATTGTATTGTGTTAGATGCTAGTTAGCAGCCGGCATTCCTTTGCAAGTGTATGATGTGATAAATAAATACACCAAGAATTCTTGAATAAGTCTGGGCCTGATCTTTCCTAAAAGAAAATAACTATTGGAGTCTCATCTTGCTGTATTGGAACTGTTTGTAAAAGTACTACAGCGAACCAGGATGGTCTCTTACTGTGAAAGTAATTTGTCAACTAAGTGCATGAAACGTGGAGAACACGCTTTGTAGTGTGCACTTCTTAAAAAATCAGCTTGGTGATGTATCATCATGTCTTAATAGTAGGAAAATTAGTCCATAGTATTGAGTTTTATGCTCCCTTTTTTGCAGAAAAAGAACAACAAGAAGCAATTGAACACATTGACGAAGTACAAAATGAAATAGACAGGTAAAAGTTTTTCCTGGTTTACTTTAGTGCTTTCTGAAATGCATCTAGTGGTCTGATAACTTCGAGATACGGAAATTTGTACTTGTTGGCGAAGGGGAGATGATTGTATCTGTTACAAATGTATTCAGTGTAATTTTTCTGAGACATAGTCACTAATGACTTGATTTTAAAAAGAACATTGATTTAAATGTTTGGGTTCAGTTTTTAAAGGCTACAAATCTCTGAATGATTGTATAGGATTTCTCTTTCAACCTTACTGCATCTGTGTTGAACTACCTGGCTTGTAACATTGTTGCTTAATGGCTTTATTTAGAACATTATCTTCAGGGAAGTAATTGTGAGTTTGGTTGGAAATCCAGTAAAGTAAATACACATACAATGTTACCAGAATGTTCATTCTGGGACTTTTTAAGAATTAACCCTTATTTTAAGTGCTCATTGATTTAAAAAAAATTGCTTGCCCAGCCTGGTGGCACATGCCTGTAATCCCAGCTCTCTGGAGGCTGAGGCAGGAGGATCATTGCAAGTTCAAGACCAGCCTGGGCTACAATGTGAGCTCCAGGCCAGCCTGACCTACATAGGGGAGACCCTGTCTCAAAAAGATTAAAAGAAAAACAACAAAAAAAATTGCCGCCTTAGTTTTGTATCTTTAGGTACAACCTAGGTGATTTGGTTATTAAAAATAGAAATTTTGAACTGTCCCAAAGCTATGGAGAATGAATATCCATTCTGTAGTCAAGCAATTTCTGTGTTTGTCAAATAACCATCATTGTTGACATGTCTTCATTTGCTTCAGACTTAATGAACAAGCCAGTGAGGAGATATTGAAAGTAGAACAGAAATATAACAAACTCCGCCAACCATTTTTTCAGAAGAGGTCAGAATTGATCGCCAAAATCCCAAATTTTTGGGTAACAACATTTGTTAACCATCCACAAGGTATGTTGTGGTGAGAAGGAACATTGTTACAAGTTGTAGACAGGGTGTTAGTTTGGTAGGGTAGAGGAGCAGTGGCTGAGAACTTAATCCAGCAGGTTGGGTCCCTATATGTATTGAAACCTTTATCAACAGGAGAGGACTTGAATGCTTTTTCTCTACTTAGAACAGCTCATTATAATCTGATAAAATAGTCACAGTTCAGGCTCTGAAAATGATGGCTTTCCTTAATAATGGGTTCATAAAGTGAAAGTTGATCACAAAAAAGTTGAAAAGAGGGGCTGGGGATATAGCTCAGTGGTATAAGTGCCTGCCTGGCAAACGCAAGGGTTGTGAGTTTGATCCCTGGTACTGGGGGGGG
>NW_004955570.1:1114766-1121627 GCF_000276665.1 Chinchilla lanigera
AGGATTTGACGAAACGTTCAAGTCAAACACAGAATAAAGCCAGTAGGAAGAGGCAGCATGAAGAGCCTGAGAGCTTCTTTACCTGGTTTACTGACCATTCTGACGCGGGTGCAGATGAGTTAGGAGAGGTCATCAAAGACGATATCTGGCCAAACCCATTGCAGTACTATTTGGTGAGTTGCGTGTTGGCTTACTCAGGGTGGTACTTGTCAGGTTTGTGTAAAAGTAAGTAAGTTCTTAAGGTAACGCTTGTCGTTTTAAGGTTCCTGATATGGATGACGAGGAAGGGGAGGGAGAAGAAGATGATGATGATGATGAAGAAGAAGAAGGATTGGAAGACATTGATGAAGAAGGGGATGAGGATGAAGGTGAAGAGGATGAAGATGATGATGAAGGGGAGGAAGGAGAGGTAAAGAAAGTAGGCAAAGCCCAAGAAGGACTCCACCATGAGGGGTGCAGGCTGGTGGGTGTGACCTGCTGACTGGGAGGATATACTGTTTTGTTGCCATAGAATCAGGGAAGTGTCTGGTTCATGTTAATGATTTAACTGGTTATGTTGGCTCTTGTGGCCACAAGCCTGTCTTTCCCTAGCCAGTACTTAATGAAATCAGTAGTACTACAGATGGTCAAGTTCAGAAGTGTCTCCCAAAAACTGCATGTTTCGTGCCCCTCCCCTTTTGTGGCGGTGGAGATTGGCCTTGAATATTCTAGACAAGTGCTCTATCACTGAGCTACACCCCAGACTGAAACTACAGAACTTTTAATAATCAACTTAGGCCCTGGGCCAGGTGTGGTGGTATGTACCTGTAACCCAAGCACATGAAAGGCTGAGGCAGGAGTATTGCCACAAGTTTGAGGGCAGTCTGAATTATGCAGCAAGATCCTGTCTCAAAAAAACCACAAAAAGAGATGCAGATGGTCAGGTTGTAGGTTGGTTATATTTTAGGTTATTTGGTTCAAAACTTGCTTAAAGATTTGCTTTTGAGAAATTTCCAAATATTCTGACACAACATCATAGGCTTTTCATTTTGCTATGGTGCAGATTAATTAATACACAGGCTCAGGAAACTGGGAGTACTCAGGAAATGGTGCTCATGGTGGCAGGGGTCTACGTATATGGAAGCAAGGGTGTGACCTCTGGGGTTAATCCTGAAGACTTAACTGCCCCCTTTCTCTTGCAGGAGGATGAAGGAGAAGATGACTAATTGAATACTGATGGATTCCAACCTTCTTGTTTTTCCTTTTTTTTTTTTTTTTTTTTTTTAAATTTTCTCCAGTCCCTGGGAGCAAGTTGCAGTCTTTTTTTCCCCCCTCTTGTGCTCAGTCGCCCTGTTCTTGAGGTCTCTCTTCTCAAACACCATGGTTCTCGACTTACTTTGTGGGGAGAAACCTTGAGCAGAATGCAGTGGGAAAAGGATCTCTACAACCTTCTGTTCTAAATTCATTTTGATCCCTCCTGTCTCCACACAAACTTTTTGGAATCAGCACCACCGTGCTCTGTGGGAAAAAAGAAAACTCTCCGCTCCCTTCACTCTGCTGGAAGCTGGAGGGTGCTCGGCCCCTGTGTAGTAGTGCATAGAATTCTAGCTTTTTTCCTCCTTTCTCTGTATATTGGGCTCAGAGATTACACTGTGTCTCTATGTGAATATGGACAGTTAGCATTTACCAACATGTACCTGTCTACTTTCTCTTGTTTAAAAAAAGATAAAAAAAAAACTTAAAAAAATGGGGTATAGAAGGTCAGCAAAGGGTGGGTTTGAGATGTTTGGGTGGGTTAAGCGGGCATTTGACAACATGGCTTCTCCTTTGGCATGTTTAATTGTGATGTTAACAGACATCCTTGCAGTTTAAGATGACACTTTTAAAATAAAATTCTCTCCTAATGATGACTTGAGCCCTGCCACTCGATGGGAGAATCAGCAGAACCTGTAGGGTCTTATTTGGAATTGACATTCTCTATTGTAATTTTGTTGGTTTATTTTAAAATTTTTTTGTTTTCACTGGAAAGGAAAAGGTGATGCGCAGTTTTAAACGTTCAAAGTGTACAAGTTGCTTTGTTACAATAAAACTACATGTGTACACAAAGGGTTGGATGTTTTCTCTCAGAATGGGTGTACCACAGGGCCTCCCAAGTTTGACTTGTAAAAGCCCCGTTGTCAGACTTTGTTACCTAACTCCGTATTTTTTGATATACGCACTTTGCAGGACGACCTCAGGGCTATGTAGATGGAGTTAAAGGGATTTGAATCAATGTCTTAATGTCTCCACAGCTGGGAAACGGTACAGTTTGCCAGTGATTTCTGATTTGAAGTACCAGAATCCGAGCTGAGTTCAGGTTGTACTCTTCTTAACCTTCAATTGGCAGCTTTTAAAATGGCCCTCTGTGTACCCAGAAGTAGTAGGCACATGCTCTGCCATCCTCACGCAGGCCTGGTGCTCCGGTGCCTCTCTTGCCTGTGGGGCAGCTGCTGGCGTGTGTGTTGGGGCCGCAGCAGCGTCCAGCCACAGAAGGGGCGCTCCAAGGGTCAGGAGCGCTTTTGTCTCCGGAGCCCCGGGGGTCCAGGAGGAAATGGAGATGCCACTGTGAATCTGGGTAGGACGGGACGGCAGACTGCCCAAAGCCACCGGGCAGAGTAATGTTTTGAGAGGCTTCCTAATGCGTAAGCTTTTCACTGCTGTAAAATAGAGCTGAAATTAAGTGCCATTTTTTCAGAGGTGAATTAATGGACAGCCTAGTCAAATTCAAAGCTTTTTGATGTGTAAAACTTTATAAATTGAATTCCATCAATAGGCAAAGTGTAACCCTAACCTGTCTAGATGGATAGTGTGTGATTTCTGCACAGGTCTCTGTTTTAGTGAATTCATCACTGTATACTGGTCAGGAATCTTGCTCCAATAAAGGAACATAAAGTTTTTTTTGGACTGAGGTCATTCTCCTTGTTTTGAAGAGAAATGTTACTTGCTTTTGGATTTAATCTAAGTGATGGGTAGGGGGGCTTAATCAGTAACTACAAAATCTAGCATAGGTTCATCTACATAAAAAGGGTTGGACTGCTTGGCACGTAATTGGTAGACAGGGTGTTTTGAAGACATGGTTTGGATCTTAAGAGACTCAGACCTCCTGAGTCAGCTTTGCAAGTGATGTCTCAGTGTTAGAATTTAGAATTTCTGATGGTGCAGTCCTGTGACCCCAGGAAGCTGAGACAGGAAGATTGTTGCACTTTAGGGCCAGCCTGGACTATGTTGCCAGACCCTGATGTAAAGGGTTCCCTCCCCCCAAGGAAAAAAATTGAGTGGTCATTGGGACTAATATTCCTCAAAGTTACAGCTTGCCACACAGCTAGTCTTGTGTGTCTGAGATCTGATCACGTGTCATATTCTTTTGTTAGAGTTGGGACTTAACGCTGCTGTCAAGGCTGGCTTCGAACTCCTGGGCCCAAGCAGTACTCCTTGTCTCCAAATAGCTAGTACAGGCTCCAGCCACTGCATTGCAGCCAGCTATACTTTGGGGGGGGGGGGGGGGTGGGGTTGTAAATTAGGCATAAATGAAGTGGACTGAGCTGTGAGAAACTAAAGTGGCCATGTGGGTTCCTGTGTTGTCGGAGTGCCCAGTGGAGAGCTGAGCGTGCCCTGGGGAGTGGAGGGGGTGGGTGGGTAGCACGTCCCGGGGCTGCTGAGCAGAGAAAAGAAAGGAGCTGCCTGCTGTTGAGCTAATTTCCTTCCTGGTAAGCTACTCGGTGCTTTCCCAAAGCATAGAGGACAAGGTGTCCGGTTTAGTTTCAAAACTTGAACGCTATCTCCGCAGTTGATTACTTACTTCTCTAATAATTTGAACATACTAGTTTACTTTGAGAAAGGGTCTCACCGTAATTCAGGCTAGCTTTGAACTCACTATGTAGCCCAGGCTGGCCTCAAACTTGGGGCGATTCTCTTGCCTTGGCCTCTCAGTTGAGTGCTGAGATTACAGGTGTACGCCACTATCCGTGACTCCAACTTTCAAAAGAGCTCTAAGCCGGGTGTGGTTCTACACACCTGTACTTCTAGCACTCAGGAGGCTGAGGTAGGATTGCTGTGAGTTCAGGGCCATCTTGGACTACATAGTTCAACATCAGCCTAAACTATAGCAAGATCTTGTCTCAAAAACTTTTTTTGGGGGGGTCCTCAAAAACTTCTAATTCTATTCCCTTACCTCTGGAACAAGTTCTTAATATCCCCTGGACTGGCTGTTACAATGTAGGGTATAAATGGTCCACAGTCACTGAACATCATGTTTGACAGACTTCCTGTACACGACCTGACCAGACCATTCTGGAAAGGTGTATATAGACTCAATGGACTTTTGGGGTCCTTTAGACACCAGAGGGCTCCTAACCATTGTCCTTGTGGATTCATTTAGTAATCTCTATTACTGCTGTTTTGTAAGTAGCTAATTTCAGTCTCATATGCTTCCAGAAATGGACCTAATGGTTCTGCCTTCTTAAAAATTATTGCTATGAACCCTTTATTAGTATCACAAAAATATAGTTTGTTACAAAGAGTAAGTGTTAAAAAAAAAAAAAAAAACAGTAAGTTCAGGCTAGTGTTTCCTGAAGACAAGTATTTTGTTTTTTTCCCAGCGGTCCTCACACATGCTAGAGAAGCGTTCTGCCCCTGAGCGCATCTTTAGTGCCGAGGTTTTCGTTTTTGCTCCCCGCCTCACCCTCAGAGCCTTGGAACTGAGCTCCATCCCCAGCCCTTTTTTGTGTTGAGGCAGGATCTTAACAAGTCTCTGGAACTTGGGATCCTCTTGCCTCAGCCTCCCAGAGTGCTTCAAGTATAGGTGTGTACCACGTTGCCCTGCCGTTAAGTTCTTCAAAGAAAGAGTGAATATTCACCTTCAACAGTCTCTGCCCGCCCCAGCAGAGGGTACTTTTTTAAAAATTCATTACTTTGTGTTTTGTTTTGTTTTTTTTCTTCCGGTACCAGGAATCAAACTCACGACCTTGTGCTTGCCAGGCAGACGCTGTGCCGCTGAGCTAAATCCCCAGCCCCATGTGTGCCAATTTGATTAGCTGGTGAATTGTGTACACAGATTCTGCCCAGGGAGGTAAGTGTAGCAGGATGATTCTATACTGAGGAGCAAAAAGCCATGTGGCTGGAAAGGGGGAGACAGTTTCTTCTGTACTCCGAAAGGTGGGCTCTGGTTCTTTTTAGGCAGGCTCTATACAGCTTTAACAGCCAGGTAGCCGGAGACAAGATGCAGCCATCGGCTACAGCCTGAGATTGGTTGCCTGTGTACCCGCCCCAGTGCATTCTGTGGATGTGACTACTCGGGGTTCCTTCCCAATTCTCAGAAGGCCAAGCAGCAAAGCATGGTTATGCAAAATCGGCTAATTCAGCAGCCTGGGTTCAGGGCTGGATAAACGGGCCCAGTGCTGAAAAGTGAGCCTCCCTGTGAAAGGTTCTTGGAATCAGATTAAGAAGTAGCCTTCATTAATCAAGACAAGTACCATTTTTTTTTTGGCAGAGACAGGGTCTTGCTATGCAGTCCAGGCCTGCCTTGAACTCACTATGTACCACAGGCTGGCCTAGAACTCACAGTGATCCTCCTGCCTCAGCCTCCTGAATGCTGGGATTACAGTCAGGCAGCCGCCACTACACTGCCTCCAGCTGGGGAACTCTGAAGGGGGAGGCTTGCTAGCGTGATTTGTGTGTTTTGATGAGCTACATCCAGAAGCTGAGGACCTGTTACCTCTAAGGGATGGGTAACAACATTAAGCTCAGGACAACTGGAGAACCCTATTTTTGTTTTATTGTATTTTTTGGACCCCATTTTAAAGAGCCTACTGTGTGTTAGGTACTTGTCCTAGTGTGAATTGTTCCCATCAGTTAAAGCATTGAGGATTCCCACAGAGGCAGGTCAGCATCTGACCCTTCCTCTCCTCTGGCACCTGGAGGGGGCTGCTTCCGGCAGTCAGTCAGTGTCTTTTCTCTTAGCAGACAGACTTTTCTCTATGAGCGCTTGTTTTCGGTACATAATGATCGCTCGGCGGGGGCGGGTGTTGGTACCTGTACATAACACATCTTAATTCTTTTTTCTGTCTTCTTCCCTCCTCCCTCCACTCTTTTTTTTTTTTTTCCCCCTCTGGTACCGGGAACCGAACTCACGACCTTGCACTTGCCAGGCAGGCACTTTGCCGCTGAGCTAAATCCCCAGCCCCTCTCCCTCCACTCTCGGTTTGTTTTTTTGTTTGTTTTGTACTGGGAATCAAACTCAGGACCTTGCCCTTGCCAGGCAGGCGTTCGGCCGCTGAGCTGTATCCCCGGCCCTCTCCCTCCACTCTTGGTCCCCTTCCCATTGCCAAAATATCTGTTTCCTATTTCATGTTGCTCTTTATTTATCCTTTGGGTTTCTCAAGTAAGAGAAACCATGAGAGAGTTGAGCCTGTGCGTCTGATTTATTTCACTTAACAGTATGGTCTCAAGGTGCATCCATTTTCCTACAGATACCTGAAGTTTATCTTTCTTTAGAGCCAGATG
Organism: Chinchilla lanigera; assembly: GCF_000276665.1. Classification (NCBI taxonomy): domain Eukaryota; kingdom Metazoa; phylum Chordata; class Mammalia; order Rodentia; family Chinchillidae; genus Chinchilla; species Chinchilla lanigera. The sequence goes on from NW_004955570.1 coordinate 1,121,286, forward strand.
GACTTTTTAGAACCAGTAAGCTGCCCGAGAGAAGGTGGGTTCATTTGTACGCTGTCATTTTCGGCAAAATTGGGTGAGGCGTTAGTCTGCAAGGCCAAGCACTCCTCGCCCGTTTACACCAGTATCTCGGAGGCCGAGAGAGGCACCTGGTGGCGGCCGTCCAGCGCGTTAGGCGGGGGTGCCAGGCCGTGCCCGGGCTGCGAGGACCCCGGCGGAGAGCGGCCGCCACACAGGCGGCGCTATTCCGGCTCGGGCCGCCCCCGAGGGAGGCGGGACACAGCTGGAGGGCCCGGCCGCAGACATGCCCCCGGCCCCGTCCACCCCCGGGCGCATCCGCGTCGC
>NW_004955570.1:1121802-1133280 GCF_000276665.1 Chinchilla lanigera
CGGGCCTCGGGCCTCGGGAGGGGGCGCTCGATCCCAGCTCTCCGCGCCGCTTCCCGGGAAGTTTCAAGTTTGAAAGTCCTGGCAGAGAGGCCGGGGCTTCCGGAACCGAGGGGTCGAGAGGAGGGGCCGAGCGGCGCCATGCAGCAGGGGGCGAGGCGGCAGGTGAGCGCGAGGGGGCGGGGGTGGGGGCCCCCTGGCGTCGCTGCCCGTGGCACCTTTGCAGGGTAGACCTGAGCCCTGGGCGGAGTCGCTGCTGTCCTCTGGGTGACTCAGAGCCTTGGGTCAGGCCAGCGCAGGAGCCGGTCTGGAACCGCGCTGTGCGCCACCGGGGGCGCGGGGGCGGAATACCCCCAAATCGGTTCTTCCACGTGGGACCCTGAGGCAATGGGGATTAGCCGGAAAGAGGTGGGGCGTGCCCTTTGAGGCACCCGGGACCTGCCTGGGGGCGATGGAGGTGTGCGCTGCGGGGAGGGCCAGTCTGAGTGCTTGTGGGGTCCTTTCCAGGCCGGCGGGGTGCGAGGGTGAGCTGCATGGCGGGAGGCGCTCAGCCCGGCGTCCAGGTGGGACTTCGGGGTACACAGAGCGCTCCAGTGGCAGGCCCCGGGCTTTCTGCCAGGAACTAGCCACCGGCGCGCTGGCTGTGCGCGTGTGCGTGTCAGAGGGGTGTGTGGTCAGGGTTGCGGCCCAGAGCAGAGGGGTGTAGTACACCGGGCCCCCACGGTGTCCCCACCCAGATTTAGGCAGCCCTTAGGGCTGAGTCCACCCCTCCCGCGCTGTTCCTCCGAGAAGTCCCTCTGCCCTCCCTGCCCTGCTCGCACACATTTTCCGATTTCCTGCAGCCTCCGCCCTGCTGAGCAGCTGGGTGACTCAGGACCCCTGCTGCCGGCCCTCAGCTCCTAAGATCTTTGTTTGCTCAGGCCTTTGGCTCTGGCCCTCTTGCCTGGGGCGGCCAGAGGATTTCCTGAGCCTCGCCCTTGCCCTCAGACAGCCGGGCCGGCACAGCCTCTGGTGGGGGTCCCCGAGGCTGAGCGACCACTCTTCCCCGGGCTCAGGAGATGGCGGGCCGAAAGGTAAGATGGGGTGGCTGCCGGGGTCCCACAGAGGGGACTTCCTGGGTGCCCGGTTTGCAGTGTAGGCTCCAGAGAGGGAGGCTCTGGCCTGGGGTGGAGGGAAGGAGCCTTCTACTTCCTCCCAGAGCGGAGTGGAGGCTGGGACTGTGACTCCCCGGCCCCCTGGATGTCCCTGTGGCACTGGGAGGTCAGAGGAACAAGGCTTGGCCTTGGGCCGCCGGCTGCTTTCTCCCTGCCGGGCAGCGCTGAGCTTTTTCTGGCTCCCAAGTGTCTACCTCAGTTCCCAGACTCCGAGACTGTAGCGTGGACATCGAGGTGGGGCTGGTGTCTGAGACACAGTGTCTTCTCCCTGTGTCACCCCCGTGGGCCACTGTGCACGTTTCTGCTGTGTCGTGGGGGGATAACAACTTCCAGGCCTCGGAGGGCTCGAGGCCCTGACTCTCCAGCCCCAGCAAAGCAGAACAAAGCCTTTCTCCTACTTGGAGGGTTGCGGTGAGGTGTGACCGCCTGTAGACTACAGCCCAGGACCTGCGTAGCACCAGAGCAGCCTCAGCAGTCTCCCCTCCCTCTTCTCTGGTTGCTTGCTTTGGATTTTTGAGACAGGGTCTCGATATGTAGTTCAGGCGGGCCTTGAACTCACTGTGTAGTCCAAGCTAGGCTTGAACTGGCAACGATCCTCCTGCCTCAGCCTTCCAAGCCCTGGGATGACAGGTGTGCGCCATCTCACCTGGCTCTGAGGGTGGAGAGTTTCCGGAGCTGTTTGTGTCCATCTTGGCGGCCAGACCCTATTTCCTGGACTGCAGTAACGCTTCGTCCTTCTGTAGGGTGAGCCCGGCCAGCGGCCCCTGGAGGATGAGAAGGAGGTGATCCGCCGGGCTATCCAGAAGGAGCTGAAAATGAAGGAGGGCATGGAGAACCTGCGGCGCGTGGCTACAGACCGCCGCCACCTGGGCCATGTTCAGCAGCTGCTGCGATCCTCCAACCGCCGCCTGGAGCAGCTACACTGCGAGCTGCGGGAACTGCACGCCCAAGTCCTGCTGCCCGGCCCGGCTGGTGAGGAGATGGCATCTGACGTTTCCTACAGACGCAGGCCCCTGTCTCCCATTGTGGCCTGGAACCTGCAGGCTGCCTCACTGCTCCAAACTTCCTCCTGTGCCCCTGTCACTCATGTGCCCTGGTGGAGCCGGGGGAGGGGGTCTCAGCCCTGCTGACAGCTTCCTGCACCTGTACTGTCTGTACAGAGCCTGTGGCCTCAGGCCCCCGGGCGAGGGCAGAGCAGTCCAAGGCTCGGCACCTGGAGGCCCTGCAGAGGCAGCTGCAAGTGGAGCTGAAGGTAAAGCAGGGGGCCGAGAACATGACCCACACTTGCGCCAGTGGCACCCCCAAGGTAAGGCCTGACTCCTGGGGTCCGGTGGAAGAGGCACAGCCTCGGCCTTTGGACAGATGGGAGGGTGGGAGAGAGTGGGCTGTCAGTTGTTAGGGGAAGCAGGGTGTGGTGGCTATCAGATGCCCATATCTTAGCACTCAGGAGGCTGAGGCAGGAGAATTGCTGTGAGTTCAAGTCCAGCCTGGGCTACAGAGTGAGACCCTGTTTCAAAGAAAAACAAAAAACAGATATTAGGGGAGGTATAGTCTCAGCCTCTCCTCAGATGGTGGACATATACAGCCCCGAGCCCTGGGGCCTGGGGAGGGCGTGGCTGTGGTCCAGAGACTGACAAACAGTGCCTAGCGCTGGCCCGAGGCCCCCCAGCCCCTTCCTGGGCGTCTGACAGGAAGGCCTAGCCTTGACCCTTGGTCTGACGGGGAGGCTCTGTCCCCGCCCGGGTCTGGTCTGGGAGACACTCGTCACATCTCTGTAGGAGAGAAAGCTCCTGGCTGCTGCCCAGCAGATGCTGCGGGATTCCCAGCTAAAGGTGGCCCTGCTCCGCATGAAGATCAGCAGCCTGGAGGCCAGTGGATCCCCTGAGCCAGGTGAGGCCTTGAGGCCTTGCGACCTTGTGACGCGGGTGGGCAGCATAGGGCCGGGTCGGGCCTGAGGCCTGAGTGTCCCGCACACAGCAGGCCCCGAGCTGCTGGCCGAGGAGCTACGGCACCGACTACACATTGAGGCTGCAGTGGCTGAGGGTGCCAAGAACGTGGTGAAGCTGCTTGGTGGCCGGAGGACGCAGGACCGCAAGGCCCTGGCCGAGGTCAGCCGCGTCCCCTGCCCTCGCCGCTGGGCTCCACTCGGCCCCGTGCGGTGACTCGAGGCACCAGGCCAGGCTGTGCAGGCGAGGAAATGGGACTTGAGTGCTGCTAGCACCCGCAGGGCGTCTCCAGATGGCCTGGGCCCTGCGCCCCACGTCCTGTCCCTGCCCCTGTCCCCACTGTAGGCCCAGACCCAGCTCCAAGAATCCTCACAGAAGCTGGACCTGCTCAGGCTGGCCTTGGAGCGGCTGCTGGAGGGCCTGCCGCCCGGCCACCCTCTGCACAGCAGGGTGGCCCGGGAGCTGCGAATGGCAGCACTTGGGAACCCACAGCCTTCAGGGACACTAGTGAAGCCCACCGCCCTGACAGGTAGCCAGCTTCAGAGCGCCCCTTACTTTTGGGGGGGACCCTGAAGCACTTTGGGGAAGGATTCCAGTCCTTGAACTTGTCATTCTCCTGCCTCAGCCTCCCTAAGTGCTGGGATTACAGGTGTGCACCACTATACCAGGCTTAGAAAGGTCTTTCTTACCTTGTGCTGAGATCTCTTTGTAGCAACTGACTGACCATCAAGAAATAATTTGCGTGCATGGCCCCAGGCCCAAGGAGGCCAGATGGGCCACATTCTGTGTGAATCCCAGGCCCAGCCTTGAATAAATTGTGCTCCTGGGCCAATTCTTGTCCTCAAGAGGTCCTAGGCCTCCACTGATTTCTCTGCCCTTTTGAGACAAAGCTTAGTGACTCTGGAACCGAGCCCACTCATTTTTGTACCCATCAGGTGAGGTGGGCCCCAGCTAGGACTCACCTCCATTATTCAGATGGGGAAACTGAGGCCCAGGGAACAAGTGAGGCCAAGGCTGAAAGCCAGGCTTCCTGCTCCCTGTCCTAAGCTTTGGTCCCTGCCACATCTTGTCCCACTGGCCCCACCGGACTCCACCATAACCTGACTGAGGTCTGGGCGTTTTGTTTGTTTTCTTGAGACGGTGGCTTCCTATGTAATTGAGGCTGGCCTTGAACTTCAAGTGATCCTCCTGCCTCAGCCTCCTGGGTACTGGGATGACAGAAGGCCTGCGGGGGGTGGGGGGACACCAGTTGGTCATCTTGAGTATGGCAGGTGGCTACTAAGGTCCCATGTACATCATGTCTGGGTCGGCCATCTTGTGGAGAGGGTGACATTGCTGGGGTCCCAGGGTACATCAGCAGTGGCATCTGACTGGGCCCTCACGTCCCTAGGGACACTGCAGGTCCACCTCCTGGGCTGTGAGCAGCCACTTTCGGCCGTGCCCGGACGCTCCCCGGCGGCCGCGCTGGCCAGCAGCCCCTCCGAGGGTTGGCTTCGGGCCAGGGCCAGGCAGCAGCGCAGCGGAGGCGAGCTGACCAGTGAGTGGTAGGGGAGCAGCCGTGGGGGGCAGCAGTGACCCTGCTCTGCCTGCCCTGAACCCTGGCCTCGGCCCCGGCCCCACAGGTGAGGTGCTGGCTGTTCTGAAGGTGGACAACCGCACTGTGGGCCAGACGGGCTGGGGTCAGGCGGCCGAACGGTGCTGGGACCAGACGTTTGCCGTTCCTCTGGAGCGAGTAAGGCTGGTGTGCTGGGATCTGGGCTGGTGGGGGCCGTGGGGCACCAGGTCCCCGGGCTTGGGGTGCTTCCTGCCCGCCCTCAGCCTGGCCTCCCCGCCGCAGGCCCGGGAGTTGGAGATCGGAGTGCACTGGCGGGACTGGCGGCAGCTGTGCGGCGTGGCCTTCCTCAGGCTCGAGGACTTCCTGGACAACGCCTGCCACCAGCTGTCCCTCAGCCTGGTGCCGCAGGGCCGGCTCTTTGCCCAGGTGCCGCCTATCCCTGCCCTCTGACCCGGTGGCCCCTGGGTGCAGGGTTTGAAGGCCCTTTGAGACTGACGGGAGCGAGGAGGTCTCCAGGGGAAAGTCTGAGGCTGGGGTCCCTGTCCTGACTCTGCCCTGCTTCACGTGTGACTCTGAAGAGGCCACTCTTCCCCAGCCTCAGTTTCTCCGCTGGTACCACCGAGGGTGTGGACTCCGCCTCTCTGGGTTCTTCTGGCTCTGGCATCTGTGGGTTGGTGGTGGGCCGGGCCTAGCGGCCTGGGGTGGGCAAGGCAGCGTGGCAGATGGGATGGGAAGGGGCCGATCGTCAGCTCTGCCTTGGCCCCTGCAGGTGACCTTCTGTGACCCTGTGCTTGAGAGGCGGCCCCGGCTACAGAGGCAGAAACGCATTTTCTCCAAACGCCGAGGTGTGGCGGGGAGGGGTGCGTGTGGAGGGGACAGGGCTGGAGCCGTTGGGGTCCCAGGGCTGACCCCCCTCTGCCCCAGGCCAGGACTTCTTGAGGGCTTCGCAGATGAACCTCAGCATGGCCGCGTGGGGGCGCCTGGTCATGAGCCTGCTGCCCCCCTGCAGCTCGCCAAGCACCACCAGCCCCCCCAAAGGGTGCCCTCAGACTCCAACTACACCCCATGGGGCCTCCCAGCCTGCGTCCCCCGGGTGAGGCACCTCCTAGCCCCAGACGTCTGCTTCTCCGCCCTGTTTGTCTCTCCACCCCTGTCTCTGCGTGGCCCTGTGTCCAGCCAACTGGCCTGTCCTTTTGAGCTCGGCCATGTGTCTGCTTGCACCCCGCAGTAATGTGCCCAAGAAGACCCCCTTGGGAGAAGAGATCCAGCCCCCGCCCAAGCCCCCACGCCTCTTCCTGCCCCAGGAGCCCACGCCGGAGGGGACACCGGTAAGGGCTGGGGGTGGCAGGCCTGGAGGCCAAGACGCAGCAGCCAGCCCTGGCCTGAGCCCCTGTCCCCACAGCGCACCAAACGCCCCCACATGGAGCCGAGGACCAGACTCGCGCCCGCCCTGCCAGCGCCCCCCAGCAGGTGCTCCACCGGGCTGTGCTCCCTCTCCTTGGGGTGGGCGCCGGGGCCGGCCGGCCGGCAGGGTCTTCCCCGCTCAGGGTTGTTAGTAAGCTCCAGCTGTTGCGACTAGAGTGATGGCCATCCCCTTTGTGCCCGAGCGGCTGTCCCGTGGCTGGACATGAGGGTGTGGAGTGGCTTACGGGGACCCTGGCCCGGCCCCCTGGGCTTCTTGTGCCCTTTGTATCTTGCAGGAAGCCCCCCCGGCTGCAGGACTTCCGCTGCCTGGCTGTGCTGGGCCGTGGGCACTTTGGCAAGGTAGTGGCCTGGGAGGGTGCCATGGGGCCAGCGGGCACGCGAGGTGCTGGGGCCTGGGGATCGTGGGCAAGGAATAAAGGCACCCCGGTCCTGCCCACCCAGAGCCAACCTCTGTCTGGCCCCCAGGTCCTCCTGGTCCAGTTCAAGGGCACAGGGAGATACTACGCCATTAAGGCACTGAAGAAGCGGGAGGTGCTGAGCCGGGACGAGGTTGAGAGGTGCGCACGGTCCCTAGAGGGCTCTCGGGGGCTGGCCTGGGCTGTGGCCGGCGGGGGCACCCGAAGGCTGCGGGGCCCTGGCAGGCCTGCGTTCTCACTGGCGTCTGCAGTTGGGAGCCGTGGGCTGCGGGGCACGGCCCTCTTCTCTCAGCACCTCGTGTGCTCTTCTGTGCGGTTGAGCCCATGGTGTCATGCGGGCTCAGTGACCCCATGCGCCTTTGCTGTATGGGCACCGTCACTCTGCCCACCTGGCACTCTGAGGACCCAGTGAGCTGCGGTACTGTGTGGGCGGCAGGGCGCTGCCCACCGAAGGGTTTTTTTGTGTGTGTTTTGTGCTATTAGGGATTGAACCCAAGACCTTCTCACTCAGCTATATCCCCAGCTCTTTACTTTTTAAAATATTTGGGGGGTGGTTTGAGACAAGGTCTTGCGGTGTAGCCAGGCTGGCCTTGAACACATGGCGATCCTCCTGCCCCAGCCTGCCCAGTGCTGCGATTACAGCTGTGTGCCACTACCCCCGGCTCCCGTGGCGGTTTTCGGCTGAGACACAAGCCCTCCCTCCCCACAGCCTGTACTGTGAGAAGCGGATCCTGGAGGCCGTGGGCCACACAGGGCACCCCTTCCTGCTGTCCCTCCTCGCCTGCTTCCAGACCTCCAGCCACACCTGCTTCGTGACTGAGTTTGTGCAAGGCGGTGACCTTATGATGCAGATCCACGAGGATGTTTTCCCTGAGCCCCAGGCCCGGTGGGTTCCACTTCCCGTGCCCCGCCCTGCCCCAACTCCCTCCCTCATGTGCCCTCTGGGAACCTGTCAGCAAGCCTCATTCCATTCTCCCAGTATGCTGCAGGTAACAGTTACAGATTGCTGCTGGTGCAGCACTCAGGAGGCTGAGGCAGGAGGACTCCTGTGAGTCTGAGGCCAGCCTGGGCTGCACAGTGAGACCCTGTCTCAAAAAAACAAAAAACCTGCCTGACGTGAGAACTGGCAGCTGGTTATTTTCTGCATCCCCCGTGCAAGGCTCTTGGGAGTTAGAAAGACCTGATCCTCACTAAGCCCTACCCCTAGCTGTGAGTCTCAGGTCCTCCTTTGGGTATCAGGCCGCTGTGGTGGAGGATGTCAGGAGAGTGTGCAGTGGGAGAGCTCAGGAAGGGTGGGCTGAGTGCGCAGCAACCTTGAGGTGACCTTGGGCTGCTTGTCTGGGGGCTACTGCCCAGCCTGCGCATAGTCCTCCTCCACCTGCCTCTCACCTGTGTGCCGTGCGTGACCCATGCCTCTCTGATGCCCGGCCGGGGCTGAATTCTTCCCACCCTATCCCCAGCTTCTATCTGGCCTGTGTGGTCCTGGGGCTGCAGTTCCTACACGAGAAGAAAATCATTTACAGGTAACACTGCCCCGAGATGCTGGGGCAGGGCAGTGGGCTGCTCTGGCTCCTCCTGGTCCCCACTGCCAAAGCTCCTTTGCCCTTAGGGACCTGAAATTGGATAATCTCCTGCTTGACGCCCAAGGCTTTCTGAAGATAGCAGATTTCGGATTGTGCAAAGAAGGTGGGGCTGCCTGTCCCAGATCTTCATCCTCTAGTCCTGTAGCCTTGGTGATCCTCCTGCCCCAGCCTCCCGGGTGCTGGGGTTACGGGCCTGCACTGCCACACTGGGCTTTCTGGTATCGGGCGTTGATACCGTGGTGAACGGGTCACCTTGCCGAGCGGGCGCTGGTACGGATGTTGGTTTGCAGGGATCGGCTTTGGGGATCGGACGAGCACCTTCTGCGGCACCCCGGAGTTCCTGGCGCCCGAGGTGCTCACGCAGGAGACGTACACGTGGGCTGTGGACTGGTGGGGGCTGGGCGTGCTGCTCTATGAAATGCTGGTGGGCGAGGTGAGCTTGGGGCTCCAGGGCGTGGTGGGCAAGGTGCCCCCCACACTCTGCTGAGCCCCCCGCTCCACAGTGCCCGTTCCCAGGGGACACGGAAGAGGAGGTGTTCGACTGCATTGTCAACACAGACGCCCCGTACCCCCACTTTCTGTCAGCGCAAGCCCTTGAGCTCATTCAGAAGGTAGGTGTGTCGGGGGCCAGGGCCAGGCTCCACAGCTGCTCACGGTTTCTGGGCTCTGCTGCTGCTGCCCTTGGGGTCCCCGGCGCAGCCATATGGGGTACCTTGCGACACCCCAAGTACACACACCTGCTCCCTGCCCAGCTCCTCCAGAAGTGCCCGGAGCAGCGCCTGGGCGCTGGCAAGCAGGACGCGGAGGAGATCAAGGTCCAGCCGTTCTTTAGGGTGAGAGGCCAGCCGCGGCAGCCCCGCTTCCTGGCAGGGTGGGGGCCTGGGGTGACCCCGGGGCTGCTCTTCCCGCCCACTCAGCCGCCTCTGCACTCAACCCCAGACCACCGACTGGCAGGCCCTGCTGGCCCGAGCCGTGCAGCCCCCCTTCGTGCCCATCCTCTGCGGCCCCTCGGACCTGCGCTACTTCGAGGGCGAGTTCACAGGGCTGCCACCTGCCCTGACCCCACCCGGCCCGCACAGCCCGCTGAGTGCCCGCCAGCAGGCCGCCTTCCGGGACTTCGACTTTGTGTCTGAGCGCTTCCTGCAGCCCTGAGGCCTGTAGTGAGGCCTGCCTGGACCCTAAGAACCTGCAGGTGCCTGCGGGTGCCCTGCCCAGCTGCAGGGCTCTCGGGTATTGAGGATCCTGTGGGACTCAAGGTGGTGGCCGTCGGGCTGCTGCGTGGGCTGTCACCACGCAGCGTCCCCTTCCTGTCCTCCCACCAAGAGCTGGACTGGAAAGGGTACCACAGTGAGGAGTGGCTTGGTTTGTCTTTTTAATACTTGACTGGCTTTGTGGATTATTAAATGTGTAAAAGTGCACAGGAGGAGGCCCAGCCTCGGCGCCCGGGGGCCTGGTGTCTAGCTGCTCAGACCACCTCCATCCTCTCCCTCACGTCTTCCTCAGGAAGGCGGGGCTGTGCTCGGGAGGCAGGGATTCTCGGCCCTCCCAGGCCCGGCCGAGGTGGCAGGCGGCCTCCGCGGACACTAAACGTCCTGGCTGCTGCCCCCCTCCTCCTCCTCCTCAGCCCACAAGGTATCCCAGGACCCCGAGGGCCAGCCACAGAAGAAGTGGGCCAGGTTGCGGGTCAGGCCGCGGTCGAAGGGGTTGCCAGGGCGCTGGCGGAGGTAGGCGATGCGGTGTGAGGAGATGAACTCCCAGGTGGTGGTGTTGCTGGCCACCAGGTAGAGGTGCGAGGCCAGGAGCAGCCCTGCCACCAGGGAGAAGAGGGACAGCAGCAGGAAGGTGGCGAACAGGAGCCCGCTGGACCGCAGCCACAGCCCCCAGGGCTGGAAGAAGTGGAGGCCAGACCTGCAGCACAGACGGGTCAGGGCTGCGGGTGGGACGGGCGCCCCAAGGAGCCCTGGCTCCGTCCTGCCTAGGGGTGCCCGCCGCCTATGCTGCCCGTGCCCTGGGCGGGTGGCACCTACCACGCCAGGTGCAGGCCCCACAGCAGCACTGCCAGCTGCAGCGCCAGGTAGGCCACAAACAGCGGGTGGTTGCGTTCGCCCACGCAGTTCTCCATCCAGGGGCAGTGGTGGTCGTAGCGGCGGACGCAGCGGCGGCAGTCACGACAGTGCCGGGCCCGCAGTGGCTGCTATGGGCGCGGAGCGGAGTTGTGGCTCAGTGTCCGGGGGCTGCCCACGGAGGGGAAGGGTGAGGAGGGCACTGGGGCAGGAGGAGGAGGTCAGGGAGTCTCAGCATGGCCTTCACTCCTCCCCAAGGGTCCCTGCGTCACCCACCAGCACCAGGCAGTATCTGCAGCGCCGGAGGGCAATGGCCTGGGGGACCATGGCTGTCTGCTCCTCCTTGGGCTCCTCCTGAAAAATGAGGGGTGAGGTCTAAGATGGGGCCCTGGGGGAGGCCGCTACTAGCATGGTGGGCATCTCCTTGGGGGCCCAACATGGTTGGGGAGCGGAGGTGTGGGAGGGGCACAGCAGGCTGCACAGAGCAAGGCTGTGTGACCTTTGCCAGGCACTTGCCCTCTCTGGGCCCTGGCAAGAGCATTCTCTGAAAGGACCAAGAAAGCCCACGATGGGCCTGGGGCCTTGGGTCTCTGGAGGCTGGAGGGGTTCAGGCTCCCGGGGGCTCCCAGTTACCTGGGGCTGGGGCTGAGTGTTCACGTAGCCCGGGTCCATGAGCGACACAGCCAGGTAGAGCAGGAGGGAGCCCAGCACCAGGAGCAGGAAGGTGAGGGGCAGCAGCAGCTCCCCCTGCGCCTCCCATTGCCGCAGCTCTGGAGAGACCAGGCGAGGACAGTGAGGGAGGGGCTTTGGCGCAGCTAGAGGTGAGGAGTGTATTCCTGGCCGTAAACAGCCCTGGAGATAGGGTTCCAGGGGTGACCAAGGGTGCTGCCAGAGGAGGCAGTTAAGACAGGAAGGACAGTTCATCTGCACTTTCTCTGGAGGGCAATAGGGAGCCGTGGAAGGTTACAGGGCAACATCTGTTTCCTAAAGCCCTCCTGCTGGCAAGAAGATGGGTTAGAGGGGAAGCCCAGAGGCACGGAGGTCTGGCCAGGAGAAAAGGGAGGCCTGGCAGGGAGGAGGACAGGGGGGAGTGGACACTGGGATAAGGGGGTGAGCGGGACACACTGGCCAGTGGGGGGGTGGGAGGGATTCTGGGTCTCTGGCTGGACTGTGGTAGTGCGGGGTGGCCCCAGTGCTGCCGGGAGACAGGGTGGGGCCTGCGCCCCCGGGAGGTGCGGGAGGTTTGGGGACGGAAGGGGCTGAGGGGCGCCGGCGCCTGGACGCGGCGGGCGGCGGGGGCTTCCAGCCAGGACACCCACGCGGGTTCCCAGGCCGAGGC
>NW_004955570.1:1133614-1153265 GCF_000276665.1 Chinchilla lanigera
GGTGAGTCGGGGCGCACGCGGGCGGCGGCAGGCGGCGCCTGGGCTCTGCGGTGCGGGGGCCTCGGCTGGGGGGCCGGGTCAGCTCCGGAGTCTGGGCGTGGAGCAGGGGACCCGTGAGAGCCAAGCGGGATCGGGCGTGTCCGGCTCACCGGTGTCGTGCAGGAAGAGCACCAGCGTGATCCCCCAGGTCAGCACGGTGTGGCCGGTCCGCACCAGGACCCCGGGGCTGAGGAGCGCCCAAGGCGCCATCGCCCCGCTCCGGGCCCCACCCGGAAGCAGCGCCCAGAGGGGCGGGTCCCAGACGGGAGAGGGGCCGCGGCCACCCGGGGATTGGCGGGCCTGGGAGGTAGGCGGGGCCTGCTAAGGTCAGCGAGGCTTCCTATTGGGTGGTAGCCACGGCCCAGTGGGCCCGCAAACCAACAGGTGCCTGAGGAGCCTGAGGGCGGGGTCGGCGCGCGCGCAGCCGGTACCTCCTCCAACTCCAGCCCCCACAGGCCAGGTAACTTTTGAAAGCCGGAGAGCAGGCCCGCCGCCCCACCCCGCCCCGTGGGCTCCGCCTCCAGGGCTCGCGCATGCGCGTAGCTGCCTGGGCGCTCCGCAGATCAGGCGCTTGCTGGCCCCAAGGGTTGAGGGCGAAGGCCTCGTGAGACGCAGGTCGCTCCACAGTTGCACTTTCGTTTCCTCGTCCTATCCGGATACTGCAAACGGATGGTGAAGAGTGGAGGTCGTGGTGCAGATACTGCCTATGAGTGGTCCAGCCCTGGTTGGAATCTCAAATACTGTACTAGCGCTGTGCCTGGCCACTGAGTGTTCCCTGAGCGAGTTACTGAACTCTGAGCTGGTTGCTACCCACATAAGGAGATGACAGTCGTACCCACCTTCGCAGGTGGTTGGGAGGATAAGATAATGCAAGTTAGAGCCAGGTGTGGTGGCACACGCGTATAATCCCAGTACTTGGGAGGCTGAGGCAGGAGGATCCTTGTGAGTTTGAGACCAGCCTAGGCTACAAAGTGAGCTCAAGGCCAGCCTGACCTGCATAGCGAGACCCTGTCTCAAAAACAACAACAACAAAAAGATAATGTAAGTGCAGGCCAGGCGCAGTGGCACGGGCCTGTAATTGTACATACTGTACTCGGAAGGCTGAGGCAGGAGGGTCACAAATTCAAGGCCAGCCTGGCAAACCTTTTGTTAAAATCTGAAAAACGGGGGGCTGGGGATTTAGCTCAGCGGCACAGCGCCTGCCTGGCAAGCAGGAGGTCGTGAGTTCAATTCCTGGTACCAGAAAAAAAAACAAAAAAAAAATCTGAAAAACGCTGGGCATGGTGGCGCACGCCTGTAATCCCAGTACTTGGGAGGCTGAGGCAGGAGGATCCTTGGGAGTTCGAGGCCAGCCTCGGCCACAAAGTGAGCTCAAGGCCAGCCTGTACTGCAGAGTGAGATCCTGTCTCAAAGACAAAATAATAATAATAATAATAATAATCTGAAAAACGACTGAATTTGTGTCTTCTTGGAAGGGTGCTGGCTTCACATGCTGGAGCATCTGGGTTTGGTCCACAGTACCAGAAACAACAAAAACGAAATTGTCAGGCATGATGGTGCATGGCTGCAATCCCAGAATCTAGGAGGCTGATAGAGGAGGATCACTGCAAGTTTGAAGGCAGCCTGAATTACATGAGGAGACACTGTCTCAAAAAACAAACCACGGCAGGGAATCAGCAGCACAGCACCTGCCTGGCAAGTGCGAGGCCCTGAGTTCGATTCCTGGTACAAAAAAAAAAGAGAAAAAACCACTAGCTGGGTGTTGTGGCACATGCCTGTAATCCTAGCACTTCCTAGCTGAGCCAGGAAGATTGCTGCAAATTCGAGGCCAACTTTAGCTACCCAGTGAGTTCAAGGCCAGTCTGAACTACATTGTGAGACCTTGTTTCAAAAAAAAAGAAAAAAGCGAAAAATAAACTAGGCCAGTCATGTGTGTGAAGTGGCAATGACAGGAGGTGAAATTCGGGCTTCCCAGGGCATCGTGGGTCCCCTGCCCCAGACAGGGTCTTACATATTGTTCAGTCTGGCCTTGAACTATGTACCCGGGTTGGCTTCAAACACAATGGCGATCCGCCTGTCTCAGCCTCCTGAGTGTTGGGATTACAGCCATGTGCCACCACGCTTGGCTCCCCAGGGCCTCTGATGATTCGTTCCAAAGGAATGGCTCTCAGATCCTGCAGAATGACTGAGCAGTTGGTGATACAGACTCCAGCCCCTGTTCAGCCACCTACTAAGCCGGTGCTGGCTACAGCAAACCTGTAAATTCTTTTGGCAGCCTTGAATTTCTCAGGCAAGCAGTCAAGGGATTTAGGACTGGTTGTCTCGAGGATGCGACCTTGAGCTGCTGGAACTGGGTCAGGGTTTAGCTACCCTGATGAGGGGGAGGGGAGTGGAGAGTGTGGGGTGCAGGTCTCACCAGGAAGAGGCAGGCACAGCGCCCCCCTCAGCCAGTCTCTTTTGGGATCAGGACTCTGGATCTTAGCAAGGGGATACAGTTAAGAGAACAGCTGGGGTGGGTATGGTGGCACATGCCTGTCATCCCATCAGTGCGGAGGCTGAGGCAGGAGGATTGCCGTGAGTTGGAGGCCAGCCTGAACTGCATAGTGAAATCTGACCTCAAAAACAAAAAAAAACGCATAAAAAGGGCTGGGAATGTAGCTCAGGGTGAGGACCCTGGGTTCAATTCCCAGTACAGACAAAAAAAAGAAAAAAACAATACAAGCCGGGCGTGGTGTCGCACGCCTATAATCCCAGCACTTGGGAGGCTGAGGCAGGAGGATCATTGTGAGTTCGAGACCAGCCTGGGCTACAAAGTGAGCTCAAGACCATCCTGAACTGCACAGTGAGACCCTGTCTCAAAAAGACAAAAAAAGAAAAAAACAAATTCCCAGTACAGTACCACCAAATAAAAGGTAAGAAAGAGTCACAGTTTGGAGGCACTAGGACAGGCTGGCAGTAGGGTTCCTCGCCATCCCATGCCCATGTCTGCCCCCATGGTGGACAGGCTGGCACCTGGCGGCACAGTTTGATAACTGCAGCCCAGGTCACTCACACCCCTCTTGCTGGGAGGTTTGTCCCCGAGGGCCTTTGGTTTGATGCTGATGCGCCCAAAGATTTTCACGGATTCCGCTTCCCAACGGAGAGCACGTTTCTCATGGAGACGGTAACATGGCTTTGTGGTTTGGACGTCAGCCTGCTCTTACAGAGACCGTCGTGTTTGGACCCTGGACTGCGGCCAGTGTGCCAGAGCCCTCTCCCGGCTCCGCCCCCCCTCGGTACTGGGGATGGGACCCAGGGCTTCATCCATGCTAGGCAAATGCTCTGCCAGCCACTAAGTTATATCCCTGCCCCTTGAAACATTTTGAGACACAGTCTTGCTAAATTGTGCCGGTTGTCCTTGTCCTTGATCCTCCTGCCTCAGCCTTCCAGAGTGCTGGGATTGCAGGCCTGCACCCCCAGCTGGCTTATCCAGTATGTGTCTCATGGGCACGCTTGCTGTGCCAGGCTCTGTGCTGTGTGCCAAGCTGCCACTGAGCCTTGGGGCTGCCAGATGGAGGAGGCAGTGGAAGCAGCTTCAGTGCAGGATGTGTGCGAGGGCTCCGGACCAGGCGGGGACCAGGGCAGGGCAGTGACGGTACGGGTGGGGGTGGGGCCTGACAGCTGGAGGACTTGGTGTCCCTCCTTTGCTGTGGCGTTGAGGGAGGGCATCACACTGCCTCCCTTGACCTCACTGTCCTGGTCTGTGACACGAAGAGACCGTGAAGAAGCAGGATGCGCACACAGCACATGGCAGAACCTGGCACACAGGCCCCCGCCCTTTGTCCCTTCCCGGATGTGGCGCGGTGACCCTGCTCAGGGTTCCAGGACAAACCACCGTTCTGAGCGTACTTCTGTCCTGCCCCTGTGGGCAGCGGGGGCAGAGCGCTTTCTGTGGGAGAGGCCTGGTGGCAGGGTCCAGATGCTCAGGCCCTGGGGAGTATTACATCCAGCCAGCAGGTCCTCCCTACCACTCCAGTAACTCTCCCTCACACACAGAGTCAAGGCAACACTGCAGCCAGGCCTGGTGGTGCATGCCTGGAATCTCAGCACTCTAGCAGGCTGAGGCATGAGGGTCCCAAGTTTGAGCCTAGCCTGGGTAACTTAGGGACTTATGGAGACCCTGACTCCAAAAGACTAAAAACAGGCTAGGGTGTAGCTCAGTGAGAAGGCCCTAGGGTTCAATTCCCAGTACTAGAAAACAAAAAGTATCAAAAAGCCATGGGGTCACCACAGTCTATACGAAATGTGACCGAAGTTCTTTTCCAGCCAGGTGACATCTGCGGAAAGCTCTGCTAATGCTGACACGGACTGCAGGTCTAAACCGGAACCGTGCAGGGAAAGCCAGGGTCTGAGGACCTAAGCATGTGGCCCCATGTGGCCCCCGTGCCCTGCCTGCACCCTGGCTCCTTCCACACTCGGAGCGGGTGCTTCCCAGGGCCCCAGGGCCGGGGCTGGCTCTGAAGTCTCCTCTGGGGACACCAGGCCCGCCCTGTCCTGTGCCACCCCCACTCTTCCCAACCCCAAGGCTGCGGCTCCATGCTCAGCTCGCTGGGGTGGCCATGCCTGTCGGTCACACACCGCAGGCAGGTTGCTGTTAGTCCTGGGGGCCTCAGGCTCAAGCTCTGGCTCAGGCGTGAAGAGAAGGCAGAGGAGACAGACTCACCCCCCACCTGCCCCTGTGGCGGGACACGCGGAGCCACTGAACGCAGCGCCCCTCGCCAGGGTGCCCACACCCACCCCTCCCCCGGCCCCAGCCCCTCCACAGAACAGACAGGCCGGTCCCGTGCACTTTGACAAAAATGTATTTCTGTGACATCCCCACGCAGACGCATCCCCGGCCCTGGTGGAAAAGCAATGCGGTGCGAGCTCTGCATGGGGCTGGCGGGGCCGGCGGGGCCTGGGATGGAGGCTGCCGCGTGGACCCTGTGGCCGCAGGGGGAGCACAGGCGGCCCGGCTTGCTGGGAGAGGCTGCAGGAGGGGCCGCTCCCAGCTGGAGGGTGAGGCGCCCATGCCTCCAGCAACCTGCGGGGAGCAGGGAGGCCAGAGCCGCCAGGGCCACCTCCAGGGCAGCTCTGCTCCCCTGACCCATGCCGAGAGGGTCTCTTTGCCACCCAGGTGATCACAAGAACCAACTTCAAGCTCCAGCCTGGGGACACAGCTGCCTCTGGCAGGGACAGCCTGGCGGGCGTGAGAGGCAGGCCGGGGCTTGGTTGTGCTGGTGGGGTGCCTGGCCCCGCGGCTTACGGGCAGAAGAGAGCACAGAGCGCGTGACCCCGAGCCCCAGGCCCCAGGAGGTGCTGACTCCGGAGCTCAGCAGGTTCCGGGCGGGTTTGGCAGAGGGGCAGTGGCACTGCCCCCGAAACCTGGCTGTCCCAGGCTGGGGCGGTCAGCAGCCTGCGGCCGGTGGGAGGCTCGGAGGCAGCCTCCATAGCAGCGTGGCCCAGGCAGGCCCAGCCAGAGCCCCGCCCCTCATGGTCCTGGGGGCGCCCTGCGATCGGATCACATCCTGCCCTGGTGGCCGGCAGCCAGGAGCACCACGGCTTCAGGGAGACCCGTGGGGTTAGTTTAATCCCCAAAGCCCATCAGCCGCGCCTGGGACCCCGGGTGGGGATCTCAGACGTGCGCGGGTGGCTTTAGGGTGCCAGAGCCAGGCTGGGGCCCAAGTTCACCGGGGGAGGACCGGACAGTCACGTTAGAGGCGTCCAGGCGCGGGGTGGGGGGCGCGGCAGCGATGTCTGGAGCTGGGCTGGGAAGGGCCGAGGAGCTGCAAGGGCTCGGGGAGTCTCCTTTGTTTTTGTACAGAAATCATACACACAAAACTCCACACTACCTAACCAAAAAAAATAATATATATATATAATATATATATATCTCACTAACGTTAAGGAAAAGCGTCGGTTGTGCAAAAGTCCCCTCTGTCTCCTCGTCCCGCGGGGGCTCTGGAGGGCCTGCGCCGGGCCTCGTTGCTGCGGTACGGCGGAGGCCTCTATCTGGACGTGTCCATGTTCTCCTCTTTAAAGTTGCTGCAGTGCTCGATCACCTTGCTGTGGACATAGGGCAGAGGGCTGGAGGGTGGGCCGGGAAGCTCGCCGGCCAGGCTCACCCGGCGCTTCGGAAATTCCCAGCATCCCCGTTTACATGGCCGCCCAGGCCCAGCTCCCGGCCCTCAGGAAAAGAGAACGCGGGCTGCGGGTGTCTGCAGCACTCGTTCCTGGCGGTGCCGTAGGGAGACTAAGGTGGGGAAGCGCTCACTTCACCATCAGACTCAGCGGAGCCTTTCGCCAAAATGATGGCCGAGCAGCTGACTCCCGCAGCCCCCATCGCTGCATGGGCCCCTGTGCGCCAGGCCCCCGTCCCACGTTCCCTTAGACTCCAGCCCATGCTCGGAACTGTGACAAGAGCCCGGGAGGGCCTGGCTGTGCGCCCGGCGGAGGGGTCCTCCCTGCTGACTCAACATGGCATCCCTGACCCTTTCTCGCACACAGGTGGAGGAGAAAACCAGAACCCATGTTTAGATCTGGCGGTGAAGCCCACAGAACAGGACGACGACGACAACTCTGGCCCGCTGGTGACCTGCTTGTGACCCTCTTGCGGGACAAGGCTCTGAGGACGGGGCTCAGGGCCTTGAGGCAGCTGGGCGAGCGCTCCACCCTGGCGATCCCCCCAGCCCGGGGAGTCACGGCCTCGCGCTCTGAATCAAACTCAGGACCTTGCGCTTGCCAGGCGGGCGTGTGTGCCGCTGAGCTACATCTCCGGGCCCAACCACACTCAGTCCTATTTGGTTGCAGTGTCTTCTGCGGCTGAAGTGACAGGGAGGCCCGCGGGACCCCCATGTGCTGTCCGGCTCCACACTCAGGCCGCAGCGGCGCTGGGAACCCGGGCCCCTTAACCACCAGCAGACCCCGTGCCCTCCCGCCGGGCCGGGCCTCCAGGGGGAAGCACACGGCCAGCTCTCACCGGGCCATCTCCTTGGTCTCCTGCCGCGCCGTCGCCATCTTGATCATGTCCCTCAGAAGGGGCATCCCGCCTTCCTTGATCAGCAGGGGGCAGTACTTGTCGGCTGTGAGGCAGGGGCGGAGAGCTGCTGAGGGCTGGGTCTTCCACAGATCTGCCCCAGAAACCCACCCTCGCTGGAGGACCACCCTAAGGGATGGGGACGGTCACATCAGTCCAGCCTGAGGAGGGGGCTCCTGAGTCACCACACGCCAGTAACTCAGCACTCAGGAGGCTGAGGCCGTTGGATCACTGCAAGTTTGAGGCCAGCCTAGGCTACAACGTGAGTTCAAAGCCAGCCTGAACTGCACAGAGAAACCCTGTCTCAAAAAAGACCACCCCCAAATCAATAAATAAAATATAGACTCCTAAATTCTGTTTCTGTATGTTCAGATCCAGGACCTGCATTGATTTGTAAATTTTGTTGTTTCTATGGTACTGGGGATTAAACCCAGGGAAGCTCTACCCTGATCTACATATTCCCCCTTGTTCCCCGGGTGGGGGGGACTTGAACTTTCGATCTTCCTGTCTCAGCCTTCCTCAGGGTTGGATTGCAGGAGTGAGGGTGGCACGTGGCTTGGCTTGGGACTGCTAACAAAGCACCACCCTGTGGCTCTGGGTGCCGGCCGGGCTGGAACCACGGTGCTGTTCAGGCTCGTGTTCTGACAGCTCACGCATAGCAGGGCAGGCGGCACGAACCAAGTGGCCGGTGAACTCTGGGCAGCAGCGTCGCCTGCCAGGCGCTCTTGGTGACAGAAAGCAGAGGGCTCTGCCGTGGCAGTAGCTCGGGGCATAGCTCCCTGAGGGCACGGCTGCGAGAGGGGCAGTGGCACTCACGGTAGACAGACACGAGGTTGTACAGGGCCCAGGTGGCCCAGTGCTGGCTGACGGGGGAGATTCCCTGGGGCAGCAGGCGGAGGATGGGCTCGAAGGACCTGCGGGCAGAGACAGTGAGCTGACCAGGCTGCCGCACAGCGCGGCCCCAGACGGAGGCAGAGCGCCGGGGACCCCTGGCAAGGTGGCCCACCCTGGCGGCCGAGGAATTTCAGTGCTTGGGCACTCGGCTGAGCTGCCAGCGAGGCCTCATCCTCCCCGTGTGAGTTTCCCACTCAAATGTCCATCCGCCCAGGGGACCACGAACCACATGGTCAGGCGACAGGTGCTCGTAGCGGGCATATGGCTCCAATGCAGCAAGAGCAGACACCAGAGGGACACAGCACATGTGCGGGGCTCCACTGGGAGCGGGAGCTGAAGGGGCGCCGTGCCATCTCCCCGTGGGCGTCTGTGTCAGGTACTGCCAAGCACAGGCAGCCCCAGGTGCCAGGTGAGCTCAGGGTGCCCTGTGCTCTCAGCTGCGTGTGGCGTGGGCCTGGTAAGCGGTAATGGGCCTCTTGGAGGACGCTGGCCACCCCAGGGAAGAGGTCCCACCCGCCTCCCGCGGCACCTGTAGTTGATGTTCCTGCGGGAGTTGATGTCCCAGCTCTGGATGGCCGCCCACATGCGCTCCTCCACCTCTGCCCGCTGCGGCTCACACACGCCCCAGGCCTCCGGCCCGTCGAACATGATGTGGGACAGGACGCCGCAGGCATTGTAGGACACCTCGATGCCGTCGGCCTTGCTCTCCAGCAGGTTGCTACGGGAGGAGGGAGCGAGGTGGGCTCCTGGAGCTTGCTGCATTCTAGCTGTTTTCTGCTGTTGTTGTTCTGTCTGTTTGAGACAGGTCCTGGCTATGCAGTCCAGGCTGGCCTTGAACTCATGGTGATCCTCCTGCCTCAGTCTCACTAGTGCTGGGATTACAGGCGTGCACCACCACGCCTAGGGAAATTTATTTTTATTTATTATTGATGTTTTACAGAACTGGTGATTGTTCACCACCTTCACGCTAAGTTGCATCTCCAGCCCTTCTGTATATTGAGATAGGGTGTTGGTAAGTTCCCAGATTTTCCAGGCTGGTCTTGAACTTGCAGTTCTCCTGCCTCAGCCTCTCAGAGGGCTAGGATTACAGGCATGCACCACCTTGCCTGCCTTGGATTGCAATTTATAAACCAGATGCCAGGGGAACTATTTATTTTATTATAACTTAGTGTTTACACTCGGATTTCCTAAAAGGTTATTTGGGTTACTTAACATACAGTTACGAGAAGACCACGGTTTGCAGGCTGAAAGAATAACGAAGCACACTTCAGAGGGAAGGGGACGTCTATATCAGAAATGTAGGCCAAGAGCGTCACAGCGGCTGAGCAGACTGCAGTCCTCAGCATCCTGGCAGCCAGGGAAAAAACGGAAAGGAGACTAGTACTGACCTGAAGACACTGATGAACTGGGAAGTCATCAGCTGAGGCCGCAACTCCTTCACCTCCGCCACGTTCCCCAGCAGTCCCAGCATGTTCCGGTGCAGTTCCTGCTTCTCTGGGAATTCCTGGCAACGTGAGACCCAACGGGGCCACTCAGAACTGAGTTACTTAGCGTCTGGTGTTGTTAACCTGAACGTTTTACGGGCGTCTGCCTGGCCCTTCCAATTAGATGAGGGGAGGCAGCGCACAAGGCCACCCCCGTGATTTCTGGTGGCCTCGGGGAGAGCTGTGTGCACAGCTGAGGGCGGAGAAGGTGGCGGCTGCCAAGGGAGCTGAGCTCTGGGGCCAGTGTGGCTCTGACTACCCAGGCTCGGAGGACTGGTCTGTGGAGTCCCTGCGGGAGCGGGGTGGGGGGTGACAAGGCGTAGGGAAGCCAGCGGGTGGCTGTCGCCCCGTGGACTGAGAAGTCAGGGGCCAGCAGGCCATGGGGAGCTTGTGAGCAGCGAACCGGGGCTGGGACCCGACTGGCCGAGGCGAGGCCCGGCCCGTCCAGCCGCGAGGGCCCCACCTTCAGGCAGTCCAGGAAGAGCTTCATGCCATTGTAGTTGAGGAACATCTCGCAGTTGTCCGGCGTCTCGTCCGTGATGTTCCACAGGGCGCTCCAGGAGAACTCCATGACCTGGTCACACTGTGAGGGACGCGGGGCTCAGGTCGCACCGGCACCCAGAGCAGCAGCCCCGGCGAGCTGTCCCTCGGGCCGCGGCCGCCCCGGAGCCCCACTTACTATCTTGTCCAGCAGCTTCTTCTGAATCAGCTTCAGCATGGTCTGCAGCAGAGGAGAGAACCAGAGGCGGTCAGGGCTCGAGGGCGGCCGCACCCCAGGCCCCGGCAGGGAGCGGGGCTCAGAACCCCTCCGGGGAATGCACCCAGGAAGATGAAGTGTCCCTGTCTCTTTCGGAGGTGGCTGGAGGACGCGCACCACAGAGCCTGGAACCTGGTGGCAGGGGGCCTGGGAGCTGGCTCTGGCCTCATGCTGACTCCCTGGCAACGACGGCACAAACTGCCCTACTGCGGGCTGCTTCCCCAGAGATTACAGGAGAGGAGAGAAGGCGCACCCTAGTCCTTTTTCTTTTCTTTTTTTTTTTTTTGGTTTTTCTCTGGTACCGGGAACCGAACTCATGACCTTGTGCTTGCCGGGTAGGCGCTTTGCCACTGAGCTAAATCCCCAGCCCCCCTAGTCCTTTTTCTTTTTTTCTTTCTTGGTGTTTTGAGACAGGGTTTCTCTGTGTAGCCCAGGCTGGCCTCCAACTCATGGTGCTCCTCCTGCCTCAGCCTCCTGAGTGCTGGATCATGGGTGTGCGCCATCATGCCCGGCCTGCCTTAGTTCTTACCTTCCTTTGGCCAGCAATATCGATCCTCTCCCTCCATGTGCTAGACTCAGGTGAGGAATTTACCCACCGGAGGCCAGGACATGCTGGTAAGGACAGTGACAAAAGACAGGCACCCAGCCCTGCTTCGGGGCTCGGCACGTGCGGCTGGCGTCAGGCAGCCGCACTTACCTGACCCCAGCGCGGGTGCACCGTGGGGACAGCAGACATGGTCTGGGGAGCTGACCTGCAGCGCTGCTGCCCGCCTGGGACCCGCACCCCCGGACCCTGGTGCAGCGCAGCCCCGCCCTCACGTACCACGACGAAGCCCATCTTGCCCACGGCCTCCTTGTGGCCGTTGTCCACCTGGCAGACCAGGGCGTTGCACAGGTGCACGGCGATGCGCTGGATTGACTCGTCCTGCCGCGCGGGGCTGAGGATGCCGAGCAGCAGCTCGTTGACGCGGCGGTACTGGAATTCCAGCTCCTCGGGGATGCTGAAGTTGCACAGGGTCAGGCAGCAGTTCCGCTGCACCTGCGGGCACAGGCATGAGTGGTGCGCACGGCCTCAGCCTGGAGGCTCTCTGGAGGCTCGGGGTCGCAAAGAGCGGGGTGCTTTGGGAGGGCTTCCTGGGAGGGAGGCTACAGGCTTGGCTTTTATATTTTAAAATGCAAAATATTTATAGAGAAGGATACAAAAAGCACAAATGTAACTGCACAAATAACTATACAGTGTGCACCCATGAACTACTTCCTGGGCCAAGAAATAGCTCTGACAGTGCCAGAAGGACCCGTATGTCCCTTCCTGATCGTAAGCTCTGGCTTCCCCCTACCCCGGGAGCCACTGCCCTGGACTCTTGCTTCTCTCTGCTCAACATGCTTGCAACAGCCACCATTGTTACGTGCAGCTAAAAATGCCCTCACTTTTCACCACAGTATAGTATTCCATCACAATGCCTGCTTACTCATCCTCCCGCCACTGGGGTTGGGGCATTGGCTGACCACTGAGAATATGTATTACACGCCTGGTGGCCCTTCTGGGTCTTCAGCTTTACTAGGAAATGCCAGGCTACCTTCCAGGGTGGGTGTGCTACTTACAGCCCCACTAGGGGTGCATGAGGGCTCAGGGTGCTCCTAGCCCTCACTTCCTCTTTGCACCCTGGGAGGTCTGTTTGCATTTTGAGGCAAGCTCTCACTATGTAGCCTTGGCGGGCCTTGAATGCATGGGAATCCTCCTGCCTCAGCCTCCCAAGAGCTGGGATTACAGGTGTGCAGCCACAGCACCAGTTATTATTTTTTCTGGACTATTTTTATATTCTCCTTTATTAATTTCTTTTTTTGTTTGTTTGTTTTTTTCCCAGTACCAGGAATCGCACTCACAACCTTGCGCTTGCCAGGCAGGCACTGTGCCGCTGAGTTAAATCCCCAGCCCACCAGTTATTTTTTCTCAACTATATCTTCACAGTGTTCTCAGTGCTGTTTCTTTTTTGAGACAGGGTCTCACTATATTCAGGCTGGCCTTGAGCTCACTATGCAGCTGCCCAGGCACTGGGATTACAGGAGTGTCCACCACCATGCCTGGCACAAAGGACTTTCTGCCACTGGAGTCCTTCCTCCTTTTCATATTAGCTACTAGAAGTTCACCCTCTTTTGCTAACCCCATTCTCCCCAATACTTATTTACTAAGTACACACACTAGCCATGGCACGGCGGCGCATGCCTGCAATCCCAGCACTCGGGAGGCTGAGGCAGGAGGACCGTTGTGAGTTCGAGACCAGCCTGGGCTACAAAGTGAGCTCAAGGTCAACATAAACTGCATAGTAAGACCCTGTCTCAAAATGACCAAAAAAAAAAAGTACACACACCGTTTTTTTCCTGTGCTGGGAATTGAACCCAAGGCCTTATGAGTATTAGGCAAGTGCTCTACCACTGAGCTGTACTGAGGCCCCATGTATTTTTTTTTGTACCAGAAATCGAACTCAAGACCTTGTGCTTACCAGGCAGGTGCTTGTGCCACTGAGCTATATCCCCAGCCTCCCATGTATTTTTTTTGAGAAAAACTACCTTAAATTATAAAAATAACATTTATTCACTGTAAAAAAAAAAAAAAAGTAATAGGCTGCTGTGAGCAGAGTGAGTCCCCAGTTCATCCCTAGAAGTAATCACTGCTAGTCTGGTGTGCGTCCTTCTAGATTTCTTCCTCATGCGGGGCGGTGGGTAGAAAAAGGCATCAGACTGGGCCACTTAGCCATACGCAGGGGATACCTGGTGGGTGCTGGTGGCACATGCCTGTCAGCCCAGCACTTGGGAGGCTGAGGCAGGAGGACCACCGTTGAGTTCAGGGTCACCCTGGGCTACTTAGTGAGTTCAAGGCCAGCCTGGGCTGCATAGCCAGACCCTGCCTCAAAAAAACTCAATGACCAACCTGGCTGCTGCGTTAGCAACTCTGCCATGGGTGGGCAGCGTGGCCACGGCTTCAGGCTCCAGGCCATGTCAAGTGGCCTTTCGTTCAAAAAGGATGCTGAGGGGCTGGACATATAGCTCAGTGGCACAGTGCCTGCCTGGCAAGCGCAAGGTCGTGAGTTTGATTCCCGGTACCGGAAGAAAAACAAACAAACAAAAAAAAAACCAAAAAGGATGCTGAACACCATGCTGGAGTCCACAGATATAAACCCCCACTGTCAGCTGCTCCTGGGGAGGAGAGATAGGATTGTGAATGACTTTCACTTTCTAGGCAACTCACTCGGCTGTTCCTCTAAGTTGTTTTTAAAATATTAAGTCTATTATTCTTGTAATCAGAAAGGAAATTTTTTTTTGGTACCGGAAATTGAACTCAGGCCCTCACACTTGCCAGGCAGGTGCTGCACTGCTGAGCTAAATCCCCAGCCCCTCAGAGAGGAAACATTAACAAATGTGTGGCAAAAATATGTTTGCCAGAGGACCAAGGATGGGGGAGGGGCCGGGGAGGGAGGAAGTAGAAACAATTAGGAGGTGCTTCGTATGTGCACCAACTCGCCCTGACAAATGTAATCGCTACCTACAGAAAATACACGCTAATAAAAATAAAAGCTCTAAAAAATACGTTTGCTGATGTGACAGGTGTTCACATTCACAAGACACTACTGAAGCAAATGTCCACATTCCACACACTGCTGTTTACCAACCATGAACGCACAGGCTAAAATCCAGGACTAGAGACATCCCATGTTCATGGTGGTGAGCTTATGGGTGACTTTTATTTTTCTTATAGCTGTAATTACAATTTTTTTTTTTTTTTTTTTGTCTTTTTGAGACAGGGTCTCACTATGCAGTTCAGGCTGGCCTTGAGCTCACTTTGTAGCCCAGGCTGGTCTCAAACTTGCAACGATCCTCCTGCCTCAGCCTCCCGAGTGCTGGGATTACAGGCATGCACCACCATGCCCAGCCCAAGTGTTCTAATGTTAAACAAGTAAAAGTTATTACTTCTTTTGGTGTGTATGGTGCCAGGGATGTAACTGAGAGCCTCCTACACATTTTAGGAAGGACGCCACGACTGAGCCACAACCCAGCCCCCGTTTTTTATTACTTTCTAATAAAACAGCTATTGATGTCATGTGGCCCAGCCGAACAGAGTATCTGTGATGGACAGCACAGCCGGGGCCAGAGGCTGGAGGCCTGCACCACACAGGGTGGCAGAGCCTGGGTGGGGCTGCAGAAGGGCTGGGTTCTGGGGAGCCCGGGTGCTGGCTAGGATGGGGGCTGGGCAGGAGGGGGACGGAGCCAGGAGGCCTTGGGGAGGGCTGGGAGAGGGAGCGGGTGGGGGCTCACCGTCACCTCCTGGTAGGACTCCATGCCATTCAGCACCACCTGGATGACCTGGCGGCGCAGCCGGACGCTCTGCTCGGAGCGGTACTCGGCGTTGGTCAGGTAGAAGAGGGCGGCGCTCCCTGTCACTTGGATGTTCTTGTCGTACTTGTGGCACTTGAGGGCCGTGATGACCAGCTGTGTGGAGAGGGTGACAGGCGACCTGCGAGCTCAGTGGGACAGGCCTCGCCTGCAGGAGGGGGGCGGGGGGCTCCTCTGGGGCCGCAAGAGCACTGGCCCCGTGAACCAGGGCGGACAGAGGGACGGGACGGACCAGGGCAGGACAGCGCCCTGACAAAAGCTGTGCAGAGGCAGGCCAGGTGTGGTGGGCAGGGCTGGGAAGGCCGCCCCTGGGGGAGGGGCTGCGCTCTCCAGGCGGCACCGACCTTCAGGGCCCGCAGGAGCTGGGTGCAGCGCTCGATGCGCGCGATGTCGAAGAGCAGGTTGATGGCCCGCGACGCGATCTCCGGCCGGTGCTCCGTGTAGGCCTCGATGGCGTTCAGCACCTGCTCCTCGTTTTTGTCACCACTCACCTGGGTACAGGGACGTGGGTGGCATCCCCGGCCCCAGGGGCTCCCTTGTCCCTCCTTAGCCCCCCCGCCCCGACGCTCACTTTGTAGGCCGGGATGTGCGTGAGGCGGCACAGCGAGGTCTCGAAGAGCCCGAGGAACTGCAGGGGCCGCTTCAGGGCGCGGAAGGGCATGATGCTGCTCTTGGCCGGCTCGGTGCTGCGGGAGAGCTGCCGGTCAGGGCCGGGGTGTGGGGGCGACGCTCCAGGACCGGCGCGCTCTCCTAGGCCCTCCAGCTCATCCTCTTTTTTCCTTTAAGGGTGGGGAACAAAGTCCCCACCTCTGGGTGGCAGGGTGGTGAGGTCCCACCGGAGCCACCATGTGGGAAGGGAGGGACTGCTTCAGTCCTCGTGGGAAATATCACTGGCCGCTGTGGCAAGGACACGACGCCTTAAGTTTCAGCCGTCACTGAGGGACGCGCTCATCCACGGAACTGCGCTGCAGTCTGCTCCGACCCCGGGCACCCCACCGCCCACCTGGACACTGACCTATCTGCAGCAGCAACCCTGACCAGCAGACACTGCTGTTGTCTCTCTCTCCTTGGGACTGAACTCAGAGCTTTCACCTTCACACTGAGCTCCATCCCCAGCTCTTTTTTATGTGGGGCTGGAGATTTAGCTCAGCGGCACGAGCGCCTGCCTGGCAAGCACAAGGTCCTGAGTCTAATTCCCAGTACAAAAAAAAAAAAAATTGCTTTTTATGTGGACACAGGCTCTTGCCAAATCCCCGGTTGGCCAGCCTGGGCTCAAACTTCCCATCTTCCTGCCTCAGCCTCCCAGGGTGCTGGGATCACAGGTGTGCGCCACCCCTGGCTGGCGTCATCTCGTCACACTGTGGTCCTGGTAGTCGGGGCAGCTCCACCCGCACACACTGTCCCGTTGCTGGTCCCCAGGCCTTTGGCAAACTCAGGAGAACGAGCTTGCGGGCCAGCTGGGGGCCACGTCTCCTCCCTCTCCCTCCTGATGCTCAGGGCCACCCGACCCCGAACCCCTCCGACCCAGGAAGACCCAGGAGGCAGGGCCCGGCTCGCTTGCTCAGCGGTGGCAGCAAGCCCTGGCAGGGCGGGCACACTTGGCCCATGCAAGGCGGCGGTGGCAGCCCTGGCAGCGGCGCCCACCTGGTCTGGCCGGCCTCCTCGTCCATCTTGGAGATGCTGCAGTTCTCCAGGATCATGTGGCCAGAGATGTCCAGCGACATGAGGTTCCCCAGCTTCTGCACGAAGAGGCTCAGCGCCTTCCGCGTGAGCTTGAACTTGTAGTAGCTGGAGAGGCGGTCGCGGGAGATGTCCAGGTGCCTGGGCGGGGGCCGCAGGTCAGGGTCTCACTCCTGCCGCACCGAGCAGGGAGTCTGGGCCGCCACAGCCCCTCCCAGGCACTCGGGGAGTCCCACCGGCACCCCGCCGGGCCCTAGCGATGGTCTCACTTCCACTTCCGTCCTCAGCCTGGCCCTGCCCTCCCGTCCTCGCCACCTCCCCACCCTGCTCACCGCAGCTTGTGCAGCTGGACGATGACCCGGATGTGGTCATCCGACAGGTCCATGTTGTAGAGCACGAGGGACACCAGGCTGTCCTTCCACTGGGTCAGGAAGGCTGCGTCACTTGTCTGGATGCCTGAGAGGTCCAGGGCGGCCAGCGAGCTGAGCGGCCTCAGCAGCGATTCCACAGGGACCCCGTCAATCATGCGGCCCAGGTTGAGGAAGCGCAGGCGGCTGAAGCCTTCGAAGGTGAAGTCCTTCACCAGCACCTGGCAGGTGGGGTTCACCAGGCACTCGTCCTCGCAGCCCCCCGGGTTCTCCTCCTCGTAGAAGATGTTGGCGCAGCCGAAGAGGCTCAGGGACACCAGGGTGTGGCTGAAACTGCGCAGCGTCTGCAGGCTCTTGGCGGACAGCTTCTCGCAGTTGGTCAGGTACAACTCCACCAGGTCCTGCGGGCGCAGCCCTGTCAGCGCCGCCGCCACCTGCCCGCGGGCCCTCTCTGCCCGCTGTGCCTGGACCCCGCGCGGCGGCCTCACCTGCTTGTGGATGGCCTCCAGGTCCTGGTCCTGCACCAGGTCCTCGCGCAGGTGGATGCGGGTGAGGCGCGTGCTGCGCGGGTCGGAGAACAGGCTGAAGAAGCTCTCGTGGGGCTCGAAGGCGCAGGCGGCGTTGACCAGCTCCACGTACCTGGGAGACAGAGGCCTGCTCGGGTGTGCCCAGCCCTGGCTCCCTCAGTGCAAGGCCTCCCTCCCCGAAGCCTGGCAGAGTCTCCTGCGGTGGCCTCCTCCTCTTCCTCCTCCTCCCAGTGCCTGACTGGGGCTTGACTACAGATCAGGCAAGATTCAGGGTACCCAAGGGACCAGAATCTAAAGGCAGCTCTTGGGGTGACCTGGTGGTACAGGGGCCTCATCTTCCTTTCTTTTCTCTCCCTTCCTTGTGAGACAGGGTTTTGCTAGGTAGTTAAGGCTGGCCTTGAACTCTATGTAGTCCAGGCTGGCCTCAAACTCACAGCAATCCTCCTGCCTCAGCCTCTAAGTGCTGGGATTATAAGAAAGTGAACATACAGATTTTTACACTGCCTCATCCCCAAACACACACATGCACATACCCCTGTGCCTTGGAAGAAGAGTGTATGATACATACTTGTTCCTGCATGTGCATACTCTGCTACACACATCCCAACACACACACACACACACACACACACACACAAATGGTACGATACACCACCACTTTGCTCCCACCAGCACCCCTGTGCACGTGCACCCCGTGTACATCCGCACTCACAGCCATCTCTCAAGCAGGCACAGGGTCATGCTCCACCCCGCCCCGCCCGGCCCCGGGCTGCTCACTCATTGACCAGCCGGTCACAGATCTCGCTGGGCAGGAAGATGTCCGGATGTAGCCGCAGGGTCTCCTTGTCCAGCAGATACCCCAGGGTGCCGTCCAGGTTGCGCAGGCAGAAGTCAGTGCAGAGGGCCATCAGGGACTCGGGGGTGTCAGATGCCATGCTGGGGGCGGCAGGCGGCCACTCCAGGACAGGCCCCCCCGGGCAGCGGCGACACCTCAGCTCTCACAGGATCATTGGATGAGCCACACCTGGGGAAGCAAACAGAAACCAGGTGACCTACAGCTCAGGGCACGCACCTTCAGCCATCCTGTGCCCGCAGAAACTGAGGCCCTCGACATCACATGCAAATTAGCAGCTTAGTTGGGGCAGGCCAAGACTCCTGACTCACTCACTCATTCATTCATTCATTCATTCACTCATGAGACACAGTCTCAGTGTGCAGTTTAGCCTGGCTTTGCACTCTCTATATAGCCCAGGCTGGCCTCGAACTTGCACAGATCCTCCTGCTTCAGCCTCCCCAGCACTGGCATTACAGACCTGTGCCACCACGCCCGGGCTGGCTCCTTCGCTTGCCCCTCTCTGCTGCACTACCACGTATGCATGACCAGACCTGCAAAGAACAAGGGGCCTTGTCCAGGGATCCTTTCGCCTGCGCAATGCCTCTGGGCGGCCGGGTGTATTGGGGCCCCACCGCTTGGGACTAATAGGAACTTTACCACATGCTTCTCGAAGTCTTAATAGCTACAGCACAGCGTCCTGTGCAGAGCAGAACTGTCTAACCCACACACACTTACTGCTAATGAGCACTTAGCATGGGGCACGCCTCAGACATAACACTGCATCTCGGGGCATATGATTAAGCACGAAAGCCCCCACAACAGCGTGACACCTGTCCATGCAGAAACCTGTGCATGAGTGTCCAGCACAGCACTCTTCCTAGCAGTGCAAAAGGGGAGCAGTGCAAATGGCCTTAGGCTGATGAACGGGTCAACAAAATCTGCTCCCTCCCCAGAATGCTAAATATTACTGAATTGCAAAAAGGTGAACATAGGGCTGGGGATATAGCTCAGGGGCACAGCGCCTGCCTGGAAAGCTTGAGGTCCCAAGTTCGATTTCCAGTACCAAAAACAAAAAAAGGTGAACATAGTTGGGTGTGGTGCCCCATGCCTATAACCCCAGAACTCAGAGGCTGGAAGATCAGAAGTCCAGCCTAGGCAACTTAGCAAGATACTATCTCAAAATAAAAAAATTAAAAATGTTTTAAAAAGGGGCGGGGGATGTGGCTCCATGCAAAGGCCCTAAGTTCGATCCCCACAGCCGTAACACAAAAACAATACCAGGAAGAGTTGGGCACAGTGACATACATGTATAATCCCAGCTACCTGGGAGGCTGAGGCAGGAGGATTGCAAGTTCCGGCTGAAAACACAGTGAGACCTTGTTTCAAAACTAAAATGGGCAGGGGATGTATCTTTGTGCTCCCTGGGTTCAACTGTCCATATTAGGAGAGAAGAAGAAAAAAAAAGAGAAAGAAAAGAAGAGAAAAAAAAATACATTAAGAAAAAGAGGCTGATGCTGTAGTGCATACCTATAATCTCAGCTACTTGAGAGGCTGAGGCAGAAGGATCATGAGTTCAAACCCAGCCTGCGCAATTCAGCAAGACCTCTGTTAAATAAAAAAAAAA
>NW_004955570.1:1153485-1161965 GCF_000276665.1 Chinchilla lanigera
CTGCCTCAGCCTCCCAAGAGCTGGGATTACAGGTGTGCACCACTGCATCCAGCTCAGAGAACTTGCATTTAAATATATACAGTACAGCCAATCTCTATAAATCAGTCTGAAAAGAGAAGGACACAACATCCAATTTTAAAATTGGAAAGAAAAACCAGGTATGGTAGTAATCCCAATACTTGGGAGGCTAAGGCAAGAGGATTGGTGCAAATTTGAGGCCAGCATGGGCTACACAGTGAGTTCAGCACCAGCCTGGACTATGCAGTGAGACCCTGTCTCAAAAACAAAACAGCTGGGGATATAGCTCTGTGGCACAGTGCCTGCCTGGCAAGTACAAGGTCCTGAATTTGATTCCTGGTACAAAAAAAAGTACTTCAAAAACAGAAATGTGCGCTGACACATACTCTAGAAGGTTCACAGCAGTGCCGTACATAGTGCCCCACACAGAAAAGAACCCGAATGTCACTGACTGGGAATCTTCCATGAGGGGAAACTGCACGGAGCCAGAAGCAGGCACCGAAGCCAGCGACTCAGGCGGCCTCACAGCACCTGCCAAAGGGAGCCAGAAACGGGCACGCAAGGCTGGTGCCCGAGGTCTCAATGAGAGGCTCACAGCAGGAATCTACTCCGAGGTGGGGAGACCGGGACCGTGGCTCCGTGCCCCAGTGGCGGGTGAGGCTGCCTGGAGCCGGTGCCTGGTGCTGATGAGTTCCCAGTCCTTTGTCTGAGTGCTGGACATACAGGAGTAGTCTCTCTTTCACTTTGTTATTTTTTTCGTGTGTGGTATTGGGGTTGAACCCAGAGCCTTTGCATTTTTGCACTGAGCTACAACCCTTGCCCTTGTTTACTTTTTATTCTGAGACACGACCTGGCTAAGATGCCAAGTTTCCCAAAACTGATGGTCCTCCTGCCTCAGCCTCCTACAGTGATTACAAGCAGGCACCACCAGCTTGGCCAGGTACGTTCTCTCTGAACAGTCCGGGAGCACATTCACGAGTTCACGTTTTCACATGTACATTATGATTCAATAAAAAGGTAAGAAAATGAGCTGGGGATGGTGCACGCCTGTAATCCTAGCACTGTGGGAGGCTGAGGCAGCAGGGTAGCAAGTTTGAGCCCAGCCTAGGCAATGCAGTGACTTAGTGAGACCCGGTCTCAAGATAAAATACAAAAAAAAAAAAAAAAGGGATGAGGATGTAGCTCAGTGCTAAGAAAACAGCCCAGAGGTCCACAGTGAAAAGGGATTCAGGGCTCAGTTATGTAATCATCCCGCGAACAGTGCACACACCACTGCCCTCAAAGGATGAAAGGTGAAACTTTACATTCAAATACGTGAACCGAAACTATCTAGCCAAGCATGGTGGTGTGTCCCCATAGCTCCAGCTCCTCAGGAGGCTGAGACAGGAGGATCAAGGAGCTCAGGAGCTCAAGGCCAGTGCAAGCAACAGAGCAAGACCCTGTCTCAAAATCAACCAACGAAACAACAGAAGAAATAATGTCTAGAACGTAGGTCTGCCGGGAATTAATTCTTGATTACAATTTTTCCTCCCAGGGTCTGTATCAATGTGGGGGATGGGAGAAGGGAGGGGCGGTCAGGGTGCTGCCATCTGTGGGCGGGTAGGAGGTAGCAGGTAGCAGGTGGGCTGAGGGGCTTCTGGGCGTGCTGGGACAATGTGCCCTTGTGGAAGGCCACCCAACTGCAGCCCGATCTCGTGTACCCATTACGTACCCACAGGTTCTGCATCCATCGATGCAGGCAGCCGTGGGTCAGAAATACACAACAAAACGTGCACCTGTACTGAACACAGGGACAGGCTTGTGTGTCAGTATTCCTGCATACTACAGGACAGTACACAACACTAGACAGTATCAAAACAAAACAAAACAAATGCACAGGCTTCTATGTGCCTATAATTTCAGCACTGGGAGGCTGGGGATTTAGCTCAGCGGCACAGTGCCTGCCTGGCAAGCGCAAGGTCGTGAGTTCGATTCCCGGTACTGGAAAAAAAACAAACAAACAAAAAAATTTCAGCACTGGGGAAGCTGAGGCAGGAGAATAACCATGTGTTCCAGGCTAGCCTGGGCTATACAGAGAGAACCTGTCACAAACCAGCAAGCAAATAAAACTGCAGGCTCTGTGGTCAGACAAATCCATGCTAACTTCCTCAGGCCCTCCAGATCCAGCTCCTCACGGAGCCGGTGAGCGTGACAGGTAACGCTGGGGAGTCGCTCGGCTTGGGCTCCGCACACACGGCACACAGCCAGCGTGGGCCCCGGTCCCGACGGCCGGGGACAGGACACGTGAACTGGGCACAGCAGGACTTGGAGCTGCTCTCTTGGCCCGCGAGTCAGCAGCTCCCAAAGTTCCTGCACCCCACATCTGTGCATGGGGACATGGAGAGGGGCCCCGGCCACCACAGGAGCTACAGGACCCACTCACATACTGCGGGAGGGCAGACCTGGCTCCAACCCCAGCCCCGCCAGCAAGAAGCAGGCGGACTTGGACATCTTCACCTCTCCATGCCTGCAGATCTTTTTCTCAAAAAGAGGACAACATGGTCCCGTCCACAGCACCGTGACTACCGCACAGGACAACACGGAAAGGCCTTAGTAATCACTGAGTGAAAGACAGCCACTTTTTCCTTTCCCTTTTTGCACCAGGAATTGAACTCATGACCTTGCGCTTTCCAGGCAGGCGCCATGTGGCTGAGCTATACACCCAGCTTTTTTTTTTCTTCTGAGATAGGGTCTCACTTTGTAGTTCAGGCTGGCCTTGAACTCACTTTGTAGCTCAGCAGGCTGCCTCGAGCTCACGGTGATCCTCCCGCCTCAGCCTCCAAACTGCTGGGAGTACAGGTGCGCGCCACTATGCTGGGCTAAGGCAGTGATTCTTCTTACATGATCATACCTTCTTGCACCCCATCTGACCCCCACACGGAGTCTGTCCCAGCCCAGCTCCCAGCCTGGGCCCTCCCACGAGGCCCACCGCACCACCTGTCCCACTGGCAACGCCCTCAAGGAAAGGTAGGGCAAGTGCGAAGCCTGCGCTCTGGCCTGGCCTTCCACCTTCATCTACTTCCGGATCCTCAAGCACTCAGCAGTGTCTCCTACTGGGAGGCCCCGCCCTGCGGAGCCCTGGGAACTCCAGGCCCCTGGATAAGCAGCATGCCAGGCGACTCGGTGCCCTGGGCCCCCTTCTCCAACTGGCCCAGCAGGAGGCCCTAGGCCCAGGTCACTTTCAGACCTTCGCTCTGCCCGTCCTCTTCAGCTGGACCCCTCAGAACCCAACTAGTTACTGCATTTCTCCTAGAGCCGGCCCCGCCCCCAAGCACGCGTCCAGGTCCTTCCTCCAGGAAGCGTCTCCGACCAACCACTCTGGCCCACACTGCCTTCGAACTCTCCTCTTGCTCAGCTGGTCTCGGTCCCAGTAGCAAGACGACTTCCTCTGGGCAGCCACCCCTGACCTGCCAGCATGCTCCTGCCAAATGTCCCCATGGGCCCAGTCCTGATGGCACGGTAGTCAGCGGACTTCCTCCCTGGCACAGCTTTCCTGGGCCTATGTGCCCGGGAACCAGCTCCTGAGCACTCGAGCAGGACCGGCAAGGTCCAGGCCTCCGGGAACGTTTGGGCTCTGTGGGGCGACACACCCGCACCTAAGACGCCACGGATGCACGATGTAGGAAGACCTCTTCGAGTTCAAGATCAGCCTGAACTGCACAGTGAGACCCTGTCTCAAAAAGTGGGGGCGCTTCAGGGAGACCCCAAAGATGAGTCCTGGTTAGCTGGTGGTGGGACAGGAGGAACGGGACCTGGGAAGGAGACTGCAGGCTGGGAGCGGGTGTCGGGGGATACTGGGGCCGTGGGCCCAGGTCCAGGAATGCTGGCTAAGGGCAAAGGGAGCCCCGGGCACCCTGGCGCTTGACCACTTCAGCAAATGCCTGTGGCCGGGGCAACAAAGGACTTGCAGAGGTGGAGCCCGCCGGCTGGCCACGGCTGTGTCCGTAGCTGAGGGTGCATGACTGGATGGAGAAAGCTGCCAGTCTGAGCCGGGAACCCAGGAAGCCGCTATGCCCCGCTCCGGTCCCCGGGAGGAGGAGACCAGCACGTCAGTTCCCAAAGCCCCCAAGTGACAAACTGGGCAGAGGGTACCATCTGCTGCCTTCCCTACGGCAGTGCCAAGCAGATGCCTGGGGCTGGGGCGCGATGGGGGAGGAAGGAGCCATCCACATCTTGGCACCGAGGCTGAGAGGCCTGGAGGCTGGAACACCCTGCCGCTTGTGCCCGTGCAGCTGCAGGCCTCGCTCCGGCCATCTGGAGTTCTAGGAACTGGGGGCGGGGGACCCTGATTTCCACAGGACACCAAATGGGGAGAATCCTTTTCCTGC
Source organism: Chinchilla lanigera (assembly GCF_000276665.1). Taxonomy (NCBI): domain Eukaryota; kingdom Metazoa; phylum Chordata; class Mammalia; order Rodentia; family Chinchillidae; genus Chinchilla; species Chinchilla lanigera. Next base: position 1,157,871 of record NW_004955570.1, read on the forward strand.
AGGTCCCCTCTGCCTGGATCCCTGCACACCCGGGCATCCCGGGGAAGGGGGCCGTGGGAGAGGACAGAGAAGCCGCCGCCTCTGTGTTGGCGTCTCTGGACTGTGCTGAGCTTTCCTTCGTACAGTCTCTTATTTTAGCAATAAAACAACCAGTCCTGGCACCCTGCACTCCCAGTGAATTAATCGTTTGCATAACCATTTGCACACGGCCCCTCCCCCAGCCTGAGAGCTGGGAGCCGGGACTGTGTGGCTGGACCCACGCATCCTGGTCCCCGGTGTGGTCCCGGTGTGCACTGGCATGTGGCATCTAGCAGAACACAGGTTTGCTGCTGTGGGAATGATCAGCGCTGGCAGTCAGAGGTTGAGACTGCTAGCCCACTTGCTTTGACCTCCACAGCGATGGAGAGGGATCCAAACCTCAGGCCAGGCCAAGCTTCTTACCAGCCAGGTGCTTCTGGTCCACCCATCCCGTGAGAAAGGGAGCGGATAGAGAGAAGAGGGCCAGAGAAGGGACCCCTCCCTCAGTACCCGGACACCCAGCAGACAGGAGGCTGAGGGAGCCAGGCCTGGGCCTTGAGGCAGTGCCCACCCTGTGAAATACTAACCCTCGAGGTGGGGGACCAGACAAATTCCCTATTTATAGGCGCTGGCGCCTTCCCGGGACGGAGCAGATCACAGCCCACACTGGGCCGGGCCCCGGGGCAACGCCAGGGTTCTTGGGGCATGGAAGGTAAGGCTCTGAGACCGCCCACCTGCAGCATCTGCAGAGACCAATGGGCAGGATGGGTTAAAGGCAGAAGGTGCCGAAATGGAACAAGGGAGAAATGCAGAGCTCCATGAGGGGGCTGCTGGTGCCACCTCTCTTGATAAACAACAAATATGAAAAAGAGTGAGACAGAGAGAACAGGCAAGGCTTTGGGGGTGCCGCGTAGGCCAGGAATCAGCTTGGGTCCTAATCCTGCAACCAAACTTATTAATGCTCGTATGCTGAGTGCCAAGTCTATGCTAAGAATTCTGCTCAGTCCTTGATACGCATTCATTCATCTCATTCTCAGGCTCCATCAGACGCGGGAGTTCTTGGGGTTTTTTGTTTGTTTTTGAGACAGGCTCTCGCTTATGTAGCCCAGACTGGCCTTGAACTCGTACCAGTCCTTCTGCCTCAGCCTCCCGAGCACTGGGATCACAGCATGACCACGCCTGGCCAGGAGTTCTTGGAATCTACAGCGTAGGGAGGTCTGCCGCGGACCAGGTGTGAGCGAGTTCAGATCCGGGTACTGCTCCATTCCAGGTTCCACCAGACTCCGCGTTTGGAGCTTTCCAGGCACAATCTCAGAGACGCCACAGAGAGCCTCCAGGGCACACGAGACGGTTCTGTTTCCAGAGGAAGAGGCTATGGGTCGAAGTTGAGCACAGACTTGCCCAAGGGGCGCCGAGGTGCCTGACTCCACGCCTCAGCTCCACCTTCTGTACCTAAGCCTCCACTGCGTCCGCACAACTCCGCGTCCTTGGAGCCGGGCGCAGGGGACCTGGTATGGCGGGGGAGGATCCCACGGGCAGCTGTCATTTAATTCTGTCACAGGATGGGAAGCTTCCAGAGGGAAAGAACTCTGTGTGACCCATGAGCTGCCCTGAGAGTGAGGTGTGACAGGTTAGCTGTGGCACAGAAGCCGGAGCTCCACGAGGTCCCCAGGCAGGGTTTTCCAACCTTGTATTTTCCGGGTCTTCCTGGTGGGGCTGCTGAGCAGGCCATCTGAGAATGGCAGCAGGGTGGTAAAGAATTTCTAAGAAGAGGAGTGTCCGAAGCATGTGCCTGTGGGGACAATTCTGGTTGCTAAACCACCAGGTATGACCTTGGCCTCTGAACACGTGGCCCATCAGGGGTCTGTGAACTCAGCTCAGGGACCAAGAACAGCTGAGGTACAGAAGCCAAGCAAAAAACCTCAGGTAAGAGCAGCCCCCTTCCTAAGGGCTTCCTGAATGCAAGAGGCTGAGGCAGGAGGATTACTTTGAGTCTGAGGCCAGCCTGAGGTGCACAGAGAGTTCCAGGCCAGCCTGCATGGTGGGCTGGCTTTTCATTTCCTTTTCCTCTTTCATGTGCCCAAGTCCAGGCCCTCAGGCATGCTAGGTAAGTAAGTGCTCTAGCACAGAGACACATCCTCAGGCCCTGGAGCTTTCATGTTCAAACCCTTTGGCCCAGCTGCCCCACTAGCCAGGTGACGAGGGAGATCCAGGGTGCAGCGCCTCAGCCACCACCAGGCGCTTCTGGTATCCATAGCCTCCACCTCTGGATGGCCACAAGGGAGCACCAGTCTCACAGCTGGGCTCAACATCCACTGCCCTTCCCCACCTGTCGCCAAGCTGTGTTATTTTGCCTATTTTAGATGACGGAAGGGGGATGTGCTGCGTCTTTTTCAAAATTCCCCACTGCTTTCCAGGGCTGTGAAAAAACCCAGGAGCAAGCCCCACCCTCCCTGTAAGAGATGCAACTGGAGGCGTCGGGAAGTGTCTATCGTGCCTCCCCCAACGTTCTCCCAAATCCTACTATGCTTGGGGAGGCAGCCAGAGCTGGTGCTAAAGCAGAGGCTCTGTGACACACGGGGAGAGGGCTCCTCACTGCCACGCTATTGTCACCACCGCACCCGCTGTAACTGAGCACACGCTACCCGCCAAGCACGACGCTAAGCCCTTCCGCGGATGCTCCCGTTTCACTCAACAACCCTGTCTTACAAATGAGAAGACCAAGGCAGGAGCAAAGGCGTCTGGCCCGCGTTGTCACACCCACGGGGTAGAGCTAGCTGACTCGATATTCCCACACTGCTCTATGGCTGTCTTTGGTAGGGATGGGAGGGTGGGGGTTGTATTTATTTCATCAATGGTTGTTACAAAGATGGGAAAAGGGCACTTAGGACGAGAAGCCGGAACACAATGGCCATTTGTCATCTAAAACAAATCTGTATTTTCTCCAGCCACCAGACACTCCAACAAGCAAATTCTGAAAGGGTGGCCTTTACCCACCCCTGACCATATCCCTGCCCCTGACCTGCTTCTCTCTGTTATCTGCTTCCAACTCTTCTGACTTCCTTGCCAACCATTCCTCACCTTCTTCACCATGCTCCAGCCCTGTGTTCTCTTGCTGAGTTTGAAAACCACTAAGCACACAACCCCAGGACCTTTGCACCTGCCAATAAATGCGCTGCCACCACCTTGCTGCACAGCTGGCACTTGTCTGCCACACATCACCCTCTCCATCCGCCTTCCGTAAAAAGGTGACCTCTGTCTCCAGCTCTCCCCCGCAGACCTTCATGTTTTATTTCTCCATGACGGTTACTTCCACCCTACACCCTGCATGTTTTAGTATTTGCCAAATGAAGTGAAGTGGAGGGGCAATCTTCCCTGACAGCCACCTACTGCTCTAAGCATGACCTCCTGCGTGCTCTTTCAAAGCCGTCTCCCCTGTCCCCATGCTTCCTCTAACCAGCCTGCACACCGTGCGGGGAACCAGCACATGAGAGGCTCTTCCCCTGCTTCGGTTCATCCCCCGCCCTTAAAACCCAATTCGCTCAGAGGCACAGGTAAGGACGGGCCGGCCCGGACAGCTCCAGTCAAACGCAGCCAAATCAAGTTCCACCCTACCAAGGGTTACAGTTTCACTTCCAACTCACCTATCGGGCTCCCCAGCCTTCAGGGTGCAACCCCACCCCCGCCTTTGCCACCGGCTGGCTGTCCCTGCACCTTGCCATCCCTTTGGGGAGCCCCTCACATCTCGAGCTCTCCCTGAGCTGCCGGGCTCTGGGGAACTTCAGCTCATCCAACAGGTAGGAGGGGCAGAGCCTGGCCTTGCAGACCTGCACCGATCCCCCATCTTGTAGGGGCGCCCAACGGAGCGGCGTTTTCTTTCGCAGGCAGGGACTCGGTTTTCAAGGCACGCTGGTCAGAGCCGGCGGCAGAGGTGGAGAAAGGGCCCTCCGAGCCCCGGCCGAGGTCGAGCCGCCGGCTCGGCGCTGCAGCGGCCATGCCTAGGCCCGGGAGGCAGGCGGCAAGCAGCGGCCGCAGGTACCCCTGCGGCCCGGCGTCCGGGACCTACCCTGGGACGGG
>NW_004955570.1:1162507-1166699 GCF_000276665.1 Chinchilla lanigera
GGGACCGAGCGTGGGCCCCCGAGCGCCCGGGCCGTGCGTTTCCCTGCGGGTCTCTCCAGCAGGCCCTTCTCCGCCCCTACCTCTGCCCGCGTCCTACACCCTTACTGGGGATTCAACCCAGGTCGCTGCCCTGAGCTACATCTCCATCCCTTCTTTATTTTTTGTTTTGACACAGGCTCTTGCTAAAGTGCCCAGGTTGGGCTTGAACTTGAGATCTTCCTGCTGTGATGACAGGCATGCGGTCCCTGGCTCCACCACCATCCTTTCCTCTCTGGATTTCGGCCGCAGTCTCCTAACAAATGTCTCCCCATCCGTCCACAGTCCCACCGCCCCACAGTGACTTTTCCAAAGCACAGATCTGATCAGGGCACCCCTCCCCTTAACAAAGATGACAGGGACTGATCTGTCCCTAGGTCCCTCTCCAGCCTCTGCCTTCCCTGCCGCTCCTTACCTCCTCCTTTCTTTCTCCAATCCAGATGAATGGCAAATGGTTTTTACAATTTAAAGCGGTTTTAGTTCTTTTTGTTTTGAGCCGTCTCACTAGGTGGTCCACGCAGGCCTTGAACTGACAATGATCCTCCTGCCTCAGCCTCCCGAGTGCTGGGATGACAAGCTTGTGTCACAACACCTGGCTGAAGTTTTTTAACAAGTGAGATGGGAGCCGGGTGTGGTGGCGCATGCCTGTTATCCCAGCACTCCAGAGGCTGAGGCAAGAGAATCACTTGGAGTTTCTGGCCAGCGGGGGCTTCACAGTGAGTTCAAGGCCAGCCTGAACTAGTTGCTAGACTGTCTCACCAAAAAGAAAAAAAAGACGAAGTTTCAGTGCTGTGCAGCTGGTCTAGAACTCCTGGACTTAAGAAATCCCGCCCCTCAGCCTTCTCAGTGGCTGGGACTACAGGCCTGCGCCACCATTCTGCTTTCATCTTGAATCCTTTAAAAATGCTGTTGATGATTTTGAATTGTCAAAGTGAGACGGGGTTAAAAAATAAATCCAAACAATACCAAAATATATGGAGTTCAAATCCCCATTCAATCCCCATTCAATCCCTAAACCAGGGGCTGGGGATTTACAGTGGCACAGCGCCTGCCTGGCAAGCTCAAGGTCGTGAGTTCAATTTCCGGTACTCGAAAACAAATAAACAAAAATCCCTAACCCAACTTCACTTTCCTTCACTTCGCCAGAAGTGATGACTATTAAGAATTTGGTGAGCTTTTCTTCCCCGTCTTTCACCCCCTCCCCCACTGTCCCTTCTCCTTCCCCACTTCTTATGTGTATGTGTGGGACCAGGGACCCAGGGCCTTTGCACTGATCTGTACTGCCACCCCTTTTTCATTTTGAGACAGGGTTTCCCTAAATCTCTAAATTGTCCGGGTTGGGTCAAACTTGTGATCCTCTTCCCTCAGCCTCCCAGCGTCCTGGGATTACAGGCATGTGCCACTATGCCTGGCTTGCGTGTAGCTCTTTTTTTTTGGTCTTTTTGAGACATGGTTTTGCTATGCAGTTGAGGCTAGCCTTGAACTCACTTCATAGCCCAGGCTGGCCTTGAACTCACAACGATCCTCCTGGCTCAGCCTTCCAAGTGCTGGGATTACAGGTATGCACCACACCCTGCTCAGAGCTTTTTTTTGCGGTGGGGGGGGTTGGTTTTTTTCCAGTATGGGGGATTGAACTCACGACCTTGCACTTGCCGGGCAGGCGCTGTGCCGCTGAGCTAAATCCCCAGCCCCCTGCTCATAGCTTCTTAATCTGGAAAAAAAGTGTAGAGCTAGAACTGTAACTCTTAGCTATAGCAGTGAATCTTTGTGACTTTTTTTTTTTTTGGTCTTTTTGAGACAAGGTCTCACTGTGCAGTTCAGGATGGCCTTGACCTCACTTTGTAGCCCAGACTGGTCTTGAACTCAAAAGGATCCTCCTGCCTCAGCCTCCTGAGTGCTGGGATTACAGGCATGCACCACCACACCCAGCTCTTTGTGACTTTTGATTAATGTGCAGTGGTTGCTTAAATATGATGCCCAAAGCATAAAGGACAAAATAAAAGTACATAAATTTGGTTTCATCAAAATGAAAAATCTGCCAGGTACGGTGGTGCACGCCTGTAATCCCAGCAGTCAGGAGGCTGAGGCAGGAGGATTGTTATGAGTTTGAGACCAGTCTGGGCTACAAAGTGCATTCAAGGTCAGCCTGTATTGCACATCGAGACCCTGTCTCAAAAAAAGACCGAAAGCCGGGCGTGGTGGCTCACGCCTGTAATCCCAGCACTCAGGAGGCTGAGGCAGGAGGATTGTTGCAAGTTCGAGGCCAGCCTGGGCTACAAAGTGAGCCCAAGGCCAGCCCAAACTGCACAGCGAGACCCTGTCTCAAAAAGAAAAAAAAAAAAAGACCTATAAAAGAGAAGAAGAAGGAGGACAAGGAAGAGGAGGAGAGGAAGGGGAAAGGGAAGGGGAAGGAAAATAAGAAAAATCTTTGGGCTTCAAAGGGTACCATAAAGAAGGTAGAAAGACAACTTATAGAATAGAAGTAATTGTAAATCATATATCTGGTAAGAAGGTAGTATTCAGAATAAAGAACTTTAAGAGCTATAAAGGTTACACAATTTTTTTTTTTGAGACAGGACCTCTCTATGCAGTTCAGGCTGGCCTTGAGCTCACTTTGTAGCCCAGGCTGGTCTCAAACTCACAACAATCCTCCTGCCTCAGCCTCCCGAGTGCTGGGATTACAGGCATGTGCCACCACTCCTAGTTAAGGGTAAACAATTTTAAATGGCCAAAAATCTGTATAGACATCTCTCTACAGAAGATGTAAAAATGGCCAGTGGGTAAATGAAAAGATGATCAACATCATTAGTCATTAGGGAAATCTACACCAAAACTACTGGGAGAGTGGCATACATCTATAGTCCCAGCACTTGGGAGGCTGATGCAGGATTGCTGCCAGTTGGAGACCAACCTGGGCTATAAAGTGAGCTCAAGGCCAGCCTGAACTGCATAACAAGACCCTGTCTCAAAAAGACAAAACAAACAAACAAACCAAACCACTATGAGATCCAATTTCATGCCCCTGGCATGGATATGATCAAAGAGACAGACAATAACAAGTATTAGTGGAGAGATAGGAACCCTCACACATCGCTTAAGGGAATTTAAAATGGCCTAGGTGCTTTAGAAAGTAGTTTAGCAGTCTCTCAAAAACTATGCGTGGTGGCACATGCCTGTAATCCCAGCGCTCGGGAGGCTGAGGCAGGATGATCGCCAAGAAATCAAGACTGGTGAGACTTAGTGACCTTGGGCGACTTAGTGAGTTCAAGGCCAGCCTAAACTACATAGCGAGATCCTGTCTAAATCAATCAATCACCCAAGGGGCCGTTACGCAGGCCCTCCCTCTGGGGGAAGATCCGCTCTCCCAGGTGTCATGGCAGGCGCGGCCTCCAGGGGGCAGTGTGGGCTTGGCGCTGCAGGGCGCGCTGGGAAGGCGCCTCCTGTCGGCCGCCGGGCGCAGGTTCATCCTCCCGGCGCGCACACAGAAGAGGCGGCTCCTCCCAGGCTCTGCTGCGTGCTCTGAGGCCACCAGGGAGGGGCAGTGCGCCGCCGCCTGAGTTCTCAGGGCCCGCCCAGGTGACCCTGGATGGAAGGAAGAGGCCAATTGCCAGGTTTATTCGTAGCTTGTTTGGTTATATCTGGATTATATCTCATGTAAACTCTACTCAATAATATATATTCCAGCAGGGCCCAATAGCCTGTGCGTGTACTCTCAGCACTGGGGAGGCTGAGACAGGAGCATCCCATTCCAGCCAGCCTAGGCAAAATACTGAGATGTTCACTGGAAATAAAAACAAATAGGGCTGGGAGTGTAGTTCAATGGGAGGCCCTGGGGTCAACCCCAGCACCACCACAATAAAAGAAAGGACTTTGCTTTGAGAAGAGAGCCCCCCGCTTCAACAAACAAACAAAAACTGCCGGGAATGGTGGCGAACGCCTGTAATCCCAGCACTAGGGAGGCTGAGGCAGGAGGATCGTTGCAAGTTCGAGACCAGCCTGGGCTACAAAGTGAGCTCAAGACCAGTCTGAACTGCATAGTGAGACCCTGTCTCAAAAAAGACAAAAAAAAAAAAAAAGGAGAGAAGAGAGCCCCTAGGTCCCATGGTTGAGGACAGCTGCCTCAGAAATTTGTTTCCTGATTCAGTTTGTAGTGCCC
>NW_004955570.1:1167549-1168812 GCF_000276665.1 Chinchilla lanigera
CCCAGCCCCTGTCCCACATAAATTCTCTCATGAGACCGCAGGCTTGTCTTGTGTGCAAAGGACCTGCCACGCCTACAACATGGGAAAAGCTTCTCTTTTTTGTGAATCATCGGATGCACATGTAGATCTGATGCCTGGAAGAACCTTCTTGATGCTCAGCACAAACAAACGGCCTCTCATTCATGTGTCTCTTGGATGGGCTGAGAAACAGGAGAGGCACTGCTGTAGTCGGGGTTTGCCAGGGAGTAGATTTAATGCAAGACACATAATTTGTAGGATTATTTTGTAATATTCACCCAAAGAGTCAGATGCAGAAGAGTGCAGGAGATCTGTCCACACGCTAGAGACCCAAAGAATCCAGCTGAGGGCCTGGATCCCGTGACAGTGTCCTGCACGCGTCCAGCCGGAGGCCCAGAGCCCAGGACAGTGCCTCATGCAACTGTGTGCCAAGGATCTGTGCTGGGAAGGCCCAAAGGTCCGTGGTGGAAGCTAGAAAGTCTGTGCCAGAGGGGTGAAAGAGCTGCGCCAGCAGGTTGAGGGACCTGCACTGGAGCCAGGAAGCGACGCTCAATGTAAGGAGCAGAGCTCCCCCAAAAGATCCGCAGCACCATCTTCCCGTCCGGGTCTCCTTTTGTGCTGTTGGCAGGGATCCTCAGGTGGGCCCTCTACACCCAGCACCACGCTGACTCAGTTCAGCTCCGTGTTCCAAGTTGACCGTTAGTTAATCCAGCACAGACACCTGAAGGTCTTGGGACGTTCCTTACGTCTGGATGATTTCTGGCTTCCACCGTGTCCCTCACATGTGGGGTTTCCTTCATTGCTCTGGTGCCTTGGGATAGGCTCAGGGGAGGACTGGTGTGACCTGGTCCCACATCCATAAGGACATCTTGGTAAGAAGGTCCCTTTGGAGACTTCCTGCACCCTGGAGGTGCCATGCCTTGCTCTTCTGGAGTTGTGTGTGTTCTCCCAAGAAACTCCTCCCTCTTCAGGCCTAGCACAGTTCTCTTGCAGGGTAATGAGTAAGTGCTATAATCCCAGCACTTAGGAGACTGAGGCAGGAGGATCATTGTGAGTTTGAGGCCAGCCTGTGTTGCATAGTAAAACCTGGTCTCAAAACAAACAAACAAACAAAAAAAGATAAGCACTGTACAAACAAGTACATCAATTCCTGAAGCTTCTGTTGCAGAGGAGTCCTAATTTGTAGTATAGCACTTACTCAAACAAATACTTCTTTTCCTCTTTCACTTCTTTTCCTTCATTAGT
>NW_004955570.1:1175402-1179418 GCF_000276665.1 Chinchilla lanigera
ACTCAGGAAACTGAGGCAGGATGATCACTGACAGCTCGAGGCCAGCCCAGGCTACAGAGTGAGTTCAAGGCCAGCTTGAGATGCATAGTGGAACTCTGTCTCAAGAAGTCAAAAAAGAAAAGAAAAAATGACGGTTGGGAATTAGTTCTGTGATACCACTGATAGAGCAATATATAAGTGGTCCATTCAACTCAGAAATGTCAGCCATATATTTAAAATTATACTTACGGATGAGGTATACTTAGTGATACAGTGTGTAGGTACAATTTGCAAGGCCCTGGGTTTGACCCTTGCCCCCGCCAAAAACAGAACAAAATCAGTAATAAATAAGAGGCAGAGTATTGCAAGTTTGAGCCCAGCCTACACAATTTAACAAAACCCTGTCTCAAAATAGAAGAATAAACTGGGCATGTTGGCCCATGTACCTATAATCCCAGCACTCAAGAAACTGAGGCAGGGGCTGGGGATTTAGCTCAGTGGCACACTGCCTGCCTGGCAAGTGCAAGGTCGTGAGTTCGATTCCTGGTATCGGGAAAAAAAACTAAAAAACAAAACAAAACAAAACAAAAAAACTGAGGCAGAAGGATTGCTGCAAGCTCAAGGCCAATCTGAGTTACACAGCTTAGTTTTTTTTTTTTTTTTTTGGCTTTTTTTGAGACAGAGTCTCGCTCTGCAGTTCAGGCTGGCCTTAGGCTCACTTTGTAGCCCAGGCTGGTCTCAGACTCAGCAGGATCCTCCTGCCTCAGCCTCCAAGTGCTGGAATTACAGGTGTGCACCACCACACCCAGCAACCTGGGTTACATAGTGAGCTCAAGGGCAGGCTGTACTACATCAAGAGACCCTGTCTCAAAAACTAAAAAGAGGGGCTGGGGATTTAGCTCAGCAGCACAGTGCCTGCCTGGCAAGCTCAAGGTTGTGAGTTCAGTTCCTGGTACCGGAAAAAAATCGAAAAAAAAAAAGAAAAGAATTGACTGTTATTTTTTATTTTTCTATATCAGATGATAATGCAGTGCTATCCTAACATGGTTTGAGAGGATGCATCTTACTGAATGGGAAGAACATTTATGTGATTACATTAATGACCCCAAAGACCTGGCTGCTATTCTTTTTATTCAGAAAAAGCATTCCTTGTATTTGTGCAGCTACAGCAACTTTTCTTTCTTCTTCTTTTTTTTTTTTTTTTGTCTTTTTGAGACAAGGTCTCGCTATGCAGTTCAGGCTGGTCTTGAACTCACTTTGTAGCCCAGGCTGGTCTCGAACCTGCAGCAATCCTCCTGCCTCAGCCTCCCAAGTGCTGGGATTACAGGCATGCACCACCACGCCTGGTTTGAAGTAAGTACTTTAACCCACTCTCTTGCAGCAGGTTTGGTAGCTCCTGTTGAAGACAAAAAGAATTTTCAGAACTTGCCAGGGTCAGGCTCAACTTGGGCATGAATTTCCAGCACCCAATGTGTCTATCAGCAGCGGCATTGTTCTCAGAGAAAACTCCATTCAGTGCCAGTGGCGCTGCCCTGGGCAAATACAGGATGTCATAAAAAGAGAAGGTGGAGCGTGGAACCTTCCAAATGCTAGGACATCTGAAAGCATCCATGTATTTATTTGTTTTTTGTTTGTTTGTTTTTGTTTTTTTTCCGGTACCGGGAATCGAACTCACAACCTCGCACTTGCCAGGCAGGCGCTGTGCCGCTGAGCTAAATCCCCAGCCCCCATGCATTTATAGTGCGCGTTTTGGGCACTTTGACCACAGAGGTTTGCCCAGATCGCCTCACCTGAGGTCCCTGACCCGCCTGACCTCCCACATAACCCGCTCTGTCCAGGCCCCATAAAAAGGCTCTGTTTTTCTCTGTAACCCACAGATGCCTTTTTATCCTCTGTCCTCTGTCTGCCCGCACCCAGGCACACTAAATTTCATGCCACGTTGCCTTTACACAAGCCTGGTGGTCTCTGCTGGTCGCTGGCTCTCATCGGAGGCTGGGCAGGATTTGTTAGATGCAGATACAGGACGCGCTTGGGCGGAACGCAGGTGCTCAAAGGGCAATGCACTACAGTTTGGGAGTAGGACCCTTTCCACCCTCTTGAAGGGGTGGAAAAGCCTAGAGAATGGAGCCTTCCCACAGGATATTGGCCCATTTTACACAAATGGGCATTTGTGGGTTTTCTTTTGTGCGGGTACTGGGAGTCCAACTCAGGACCTCACACTTGCCAGGCAGGTGCTGTGCTGCTGAGCTATATTCCCAGCCCTGGCATTTGTGTATTTATTTTTTTATTTTATTTTTTGGTATGGGGAATCAAACTCAGGACATTGCACTTGCCAGGCAGGCGCTTGTGCTGCTGAACTATAGCCCGGTCTATGTGTTTTTATTTTTTATTTATTTATTTTTGTCTTTTTTGAGACAGGGTCTCACTCTGCAGTTCAGGCTGGTCTTGAGCTCACTTTGTAGCCCAGGCTGGTCTCGAACTCGCACCGATCCTCCTGCCTCAGCCTCCTGAGTGCTGGGATTACAGGTGTGCGCCAGCACGCCCGGCTGTGTTTTTAAATAGGTAATTTGGATATTCTTTTTTGTGTTTGTCAGGTTTGGTTTGGTTTTCTGAGGCAGGATCTCATTATGTAGTTCAGGCTGGCCTCAGACTCACAGTGATCCTCTTGCCTCAGACCCCTCAGTCCAGCAAAGTACAGTAATTTGGACATTCCTTGGATAACTGGTTGTTTTCTGAAAGTTGCAGTCTTCTATTTTTTTTTTTTCTTTTTTTGGTATGTTTTTTGAGACAGAGTCTCACTGTATAGTCCAGGCTGACCCTGAACTCACTTCCTAGTTCAGGCTGGTCTTAAACTCACGGTAATCCTCCTGCCTCAGCCTCTAGAGTGCTAGGATCACAGCCTGAGCCGCCATACCCAGCCCCTAGACTGTGACTGACAGAACCATTGACAGGGAGCTGAGTCATATTACAGGCTCCCAACACTCATGTTCTTCCCAGAATCCCTTGTGGCTGTAGTTATATTTATGGCCCATGGTGCATATTTTTGAATGGAAGGAAGGTGAAGGTGACTACAAGGTCCAGCTGGGAGATGCAGCTAGCGTACTGGAAAGCTCGTAGGTTTTTGTTATTTTATTTCTTTAACCCCTCTTAGAAGCACGGAAGCAGGAATAACCATAGAGTACTGTTTAGAATTAAATGGAAGGAATGGAGTGACTCCTTCAGCTCCATTGTTTCTAACTCTGTTATTCCTGCCTCAGCCTCCCCAGTGCTGGATCACAGGTGTGTGGCACCTGTCCTGAATCTTCTATTTTTTTTTTTTTTAGTATCAGGAATCGAATTAAGGACCTTGCACTTGCCAGGCAGGTGTTTTCACCACTGAGCTATATACAGCCCTAAATCTTCGTAAAAGTATAATTTTGAGGGGGCATTATGGGGCACACCATCTCAGGACTGGGAAGGCTGAGGCAGGAGGATTGCTGCGTGTTTGAGGCCAGCCTAAACTACGTAATGAAACCTGTCTCCAAAAAAGTACAATTTTTTAAAGTTACAATTTTCTTGTCTCTTTTTACCTATCTTTTATCTTTGCTACCCTACCTCAGGCAGCTACAGGAGACTGGAGCGGGTGCAGAGGTTATACAGTCCATTGTCAACCTTTGCACTGATTTGTAGAGAAATTTAAAAAATAAGGGCAATTATGTGTCTATAAAGCCACCTATGCAAAACATAGTTGTAAGGCTACCCACTGTCTTTCCTCAGGAGATTTCTTAATTGTTGGTCTTCTTCTATTGTTCTGAAATCATGGTTCAGTGACAGAAATTCTATTGCTTTTGAAATCCAAAAGTCAAAGCAACAGTAAAACATAGTTCTATGCCAGACAGGGAGGCACACGCCTATACTCCCAGCACTTGGGAGGCTGAGGCAGGAGGATTGCTGTGAGTTCCAGACCAGCCTGGGCTACATAATGAGCTCAAGGCCAGCCTGAACTGCATAGTGAGAACCCATCTCAAAAACAAACCAACCAACCACATAGTCCTGTT
>NW_004955570.1:1180142-1195208 GCF_000276665.1 Chinchilla lanigera
CTGCGGAGGCGGCTGGGGGGCCCGGAAGTCAACACCATGTCGAGTCTGCACAAGAGCCGGTAAGGGCCCCCGGGGCGCTCCTGGCCCGCGCCCCTTCGCCCGGGCAGAGCGGGCCCGCGCGGACGCGGCCAGGCCTCGGGCGCCCACTTTGCAACCTCTTTGCGTGCTGGCGGGAGGGGAGACGCCTCTGCCCCTGGGGCACCTTCTTTCTGCCTCACCCTGGGCCCCTTCCCCTGGCGGCTTCCTCGTTCAGACCGCGGTGCTCCCCATCCCTTCGCCTTGGAACCCGCTGCCCCCAAGCCCTCTCCATATGCGCCGCGTCCCCTGTGCCCTCTTCTTCCTAGAAACGCTAGAGAACCTCGATTCTCCAGTCTGCCCTTTTCCCCAGGCTGGAGCCTGCAGCATCGGCGAAATTCTGCTGACTCCTCAGTTTCCCTCCAGGCTTTAACTATTATTTTTGAAACCTTTTGTCCTTGCTCGGGGGCAGCAGGCCGGGAGATATTCTAATAAGCAAAGAGCGCTGCGGCCAAATTGCACACAGGCTGCAGGTCAGGTTACTCCTGGCTCCTAGAAGTGGTTGAGTTCGAGGAGTGGTGAGGCTGTGGGCTGCTCCTGGCCAGCGCGAAGGTGCCCAGTAAGTGCCAGCTCCTTGTTAGGAGATGCTTCACTTTATGGTTCGCATTTGAGAACCTCTAGACTATAATATCCCTCATATGGCACCCGATGTTCCTGGGCTTAGAGGAAGAAATGTCTATGGTTCTCTACTTCCCTGAAGCTCCAGGTTGGAGACTGGTGGTGTAAAGGAGACGTGGGTTAGGGTTGGGGATTTAGCTCAGCGGCACAGCGCCTGCCTGGCAAACGCAAGGTGGTGAGTTCGATTCCCGGTACCAGGGGAAAAAAAAAAAAAAGAGCCGTGGGCTGCAGGCTTAGTTGTCTTGGGGTTGGGATGGGCTTCATCTGCCTGCTCGCCTTTCCAGGATCGCAGATTTCCAGGATGTCCTGAAAGAGCCCTCGATTGCATTGGAGAAGCTGCGGGAACTCAGTTTTAGTGGTGAGTGCTGCAGATTGAGTAGAGCTGTCTATCTCTCAGTTTCCCAGAGGACTGGAGGCCACAAGTAGGCCTTAGACAGGGAGGTGTGAGGTTCCTAAACTGTTTTGTTTCCCTTTGGTTTTTGTTTTTGTGAGAGAAGGTCTCCGAGTAGTTCAGGCTGGCCTTGAACACATAGTGATCCTCCTGCCTCAGTCTCCTGAATGCCGGTATCACAGGTTTGCCCCACCACACCTGGCCCAAGAATGGGAGAGCTTCAGTTTGTGTCAGGCCTTCCCACGTTTCTCAGCTGCCTTTTGTGTTAAGGAATTTCATTAGCTACAGGTCAGTTCCTTGTTTTCCGCCCAGGGTTGGAATCCATGCTGACTAAGGCGCCAGTGATCCTTGGTTAATGGTAAAATTCTGGCCTTGGAATGCTGACTTTAAGGAGCTGAACCTTAGCTGTATTTAACTTTGCCCTCCCTGCCATGGTTAATCTTATGCCAGAACAGAGATAACCTGCTTTTTGTCAGTCTTTAGAGTATTTGTTTTGTCTGCGCGGTTTGTATAGTTCCTTGTCACTGCTCTGCCCTTGCGTCTTTGTCAGAAAGGAGTTTAAATTATCCCCGATGTCCCCATGCAGATTATGGAGGCAGGGGACACTAGATTGTGTTAGAGGTACTGGGAAACCATCGCAACAGCTGTTCTTGTGAGGTTCCTGGGGTTTTGTAGGAGACGTTGGCCGCCCTGTTCTGGAGTAATACTTAGGTTGTGAAAGGGAAGCAGCACAAGGCTAGTGGTGAAAGAGCTGGGTGCAGTGGCGCACACCTGAACTCCCAGCGCTGAGGTAGGCTGAGGCAGGAGGAACGCCAAGTTCAAATCCCAGCTGGGCGATATAGCGAGACCCTGTCCCCAAATGAAAAAATAAGCAGGGCTGGGGTTCTAGCTGGATGGTAGAGCACCACTGAGTTTGACTCCCAGTACAGGGGGAAAAAAAGTTAGGGTTCTCGAGTCAGATGCGTATTTAAGTCCCTGAGACTGTGTCTTTATAGATCAGCTTCCTGATCTGTAAAGTGTGGATGATAATGCTTATTTTTCCTATTTATGAGGCTTATCTTGAGGACTCAGTGAAGTAACATCTGTAAAGCACAAAGCAGTCAGCCTCAGAGCTTAGCTTATATTTCTCAGGCGCTAACAGAATTCTTTCTGGATGCTGTGCCCTGTGCTAGGCCCCAGAAATGACAGACAGATGTGGTTCTTGTCCCCGAGGGCTAACCCCGTCATAGTGGTTACACACAGTAAATGAATACGCAGATTATGTAATTCCAGTTGTGAAGGTGCAGAGAAGTCCCAGAGCCTTTATTGTTTACAAATGAGGAACCTGATCTGGATTGGGCAGAGTCTGTGGTTGGTAATGGCTCCTCCAAGCATCAGAAGGAGAAGGTGTGACCCTCCAAAGCATATTCCAGAGCCAGGTATGGCGGCACACACCTGTAGTTGCAGCACTGGGAGCCTGAGGCAAGAGGATCTCTGGGAGTTTGAGGCCAGCCCGTGCTACCTAACAAATTCAAGGCCAGCTTGAACTGCATGACAAGACCTTGTCTTAAAAAACCAAAACAAACCCCAGAACATCCCAGATGGAGGGAGTTCTGGTCTCGGGGCTGGGGCCGGGGACAGAAATGACACCCAGAATTAGCATCCAGTTTAGCCATCTCTTCGATGGAAAATGATTCTTGAAGAACTTCTTGCCCACACCACTCACTCCCTGCCAGTGGGCTCCAGGTGGAGGACTGGGGGTGCTGGGCCTGGGCCGGGGTGACCGTTGCCTGCTGTGTCTACAGGCATCCCCTGCGAGGGTGGACTTCGGTGCCTCTGCTGGAAGGTGGGTGTGCCTGGGTGGGCTCTGCTTGCACTCTCGGGTCCCCAGGCCCCCGTGGCTGCTCAGCTCCAACCCTCCCTCTTGCTCTGCTCCGTCCCTTGCTTGTCTGAGGAAGCTGGCCTGGGAAGCTGTGGGTGTTCTGTTCTGTTCTGTCCTGTCGCTGTACCCTCTGGGTTGGCTTTGGGACTGGGACATCGTATGGCCCGGGCAGAAGCCTACTTCCTCCTGCTCCCTGGTGACAGACTGGGTACTCCTGGCACGAAGTGCAGGCCGTGTTCTGTGCGAAGCTCTGAGCAGAGGGCCTGATGCCAGCCTAAGCCCAGCGCCTTGAGCGCCCACTCTTCTTATCATTGGGAAGGGTCTGTGAGGGGGAGCATGGGAAGGGCCGGTCTGGGATAAGAGGGTGGGGGTGGGAGGCCGCCCTAGTGGCCGTGGCTGCATCCTGGGCCTACTCCGGGCTTCTGGAAGCCTTCTTCTGGCCTGGCTGGGGCAGGCCAGTCCCAGAGCTGTGCCGCCGTCCTCTGTGCAGATCCTCTTGAACTACCTCCCCTTGGAGAGAGCCTCATGGACATCCATCCTGGCCAAACAGAGGTGAGAGCGCTGCGGACAGGAGGGCCCAGCTCGGGAGAACTGAGCACCCCGGCCCCTGCTGCTTCTGGCCAGGCCTTGGGCATCGCCCTGTCTTCTCTTCTCCCCCACAGGGAGCTCTACGCCCAGTTCCTGAGGGAAATGATTATCCAGCCTGGCATTGCCAAGGCCAACATGGGAACATCCAGGGAGGATGTGACCTTCGAGGACCACGTGAGTGGACCCAGCGGGGCCACCTGGTTTCTGTCCTCTCTGACCCTGCCAGCACCTTCTTGCCAGCCTCGGGCACAGGCCGATGGCGGAGGCCCTGGTCGGCCCAGTTCCTTGAGGCAGGGACAACAGTCGTGCAGTTGGAGAGTTGGGGTGGACAGGAGGAAGGCTGAACTGCTTGTCTGGCTTGAAGCAAGCCCTGTCCTGTCCCCCGTATCCAAGCTCCTCCCCAGGTGCTGCCCAGCATGGGCAGCGGAGGTGGCCTCTCCCAGATCCATCTCCAGGGATAGGGGTCAGTGACCCCGAGCGCCAAGGAGTGGGGTCTAGTTTTTTTTTTGGTATTGGGAATTGAACTCAGGACCTTGCGCTTGCCAGGCGAGCACTTATGCCACGGAGCTATATCCCTGGCCCTATGAGTGAGGTCTGAAGAGGCGAAATGATAGAGTGTTCACTCACGTTCCTTCAGCCGCAGTTAGCGCGCAGCTGCTCTCTGCAGAGTTCTGGAGCCAGAGCAGTGTGGGGAAAGAATGGTTGGAGAATGGTCTGTGCCAGCCTGGCGAGGTGGTGCACTCCTGTGACCCCAGCACTCAGGAGCCCGAGGCAGGAAGAACGCTGCAAGTTTGAGGCCAGCTTGGGCTCTATAGTGAGTTCACTGCCAGCCTGAACTACATAGTGAGACCCTGTGTCAAACCAAAAAAAAAGAAAGAGAAAGAACAGTCTGTGCGAAGCAGCTGCTTTTCTCCCCTCAGCCGCTCAACCCCAGCCCTGACAGCCGATGGAACACGTACTTCAAGGACAACGAGGTGCTGCTGCAGATTGACAAGGACGTTCGGTGAGAGGCCGGCAGGGGCTGGCGCTGGCCCGCGGCCTTCCGGGGTTTTCTCAGCGCCCTAGCTCTATGGCGGGTGTCCGCGATGCTGCGGGGCCTGGTCCTGAGTTGGGTCCCCCTGGCGGTGAGCCCTGCCCTCCTTAGCCTCCCCTCACTGCCCCAGGCCTGTGCGGGGTCGTCACCCCGCTCCTTGCACAGCTCTGCCTACTGGGCTGGGGAGGCTCAGGGCTGAGTCCTGGACAAACAGATTCGGCTCCTCTCCTAGAGAGGCAGGCGCCAGGCGACTGCCACCCATGGAGACCTTCATGCAGCTGGCACGCGTGAGGGCACGCTGAGGGAGGTGCCAGGCTGCCTGGGGGAGCAGGGCAGCCTTGTGCAGGGAGCAGCCAGCCGAAAGCAGCGGGTCGGAGCCTGGGACGGAGGGAAGGACTGTGGGCTGCGCTGCCTGCCGGTGGGAAGCCCCAGAGCCCTCATAGGCGGGACCGTGGACTGGATTCCAAGGGTGTGGCACAGCCCTGCGCAGGTTTCAGGCAGAGGAGTGACAAGGTCAGGTGTGTAGTATTTTATAAAGCGTGAGCTACAACCTTTCTCCCAAGGGAGAAACACGGGAGGCTGCTCTGGCACCTGCTGGCCTCCAGTGTGTGGCCCCTCCCAGGAGGCTTGTCCCCAGGGCGGCAGGGTGGCCAGGAGCTCTGAGGTCTGGTCCTAGCTCTCCAGTATGGCTGTACCGGTAGTTTGCTGTCTCTGATCTGACTTTACCGTGACCCAGGAGTAGAGGGAGCCAGGGCGTAGAGGGAGCCCAGATCGTCACAGGTGGACGGGAAGCGTGTGCCGGCCTAGCGCTCTCCTTGATCAGACAGTCTCTGTCCTGCACCATGTGTTGCCACCCCGTGCACATTTCCAGGGGCCATCACTGGGCCCCCAGGGGAGGCTGCCCCCACAGGCCAGCGAGGCGACACGCGGCTGCTTCTCACAGAACCGCTGGGCACCGAGAGCAGGGCCAGGAGTGCACGGACTGAGGGGCAGGTGCTCAGGCTGTGCACGCTCGGCGCACACGGCAGGTGTGCTCCGAGGGAAGGGAGGGCTCTGTTTCGGAGGAGGTGACAGCGTGAGGCCCAAAGCAAGAGCAGCAGCGGCTCCAGAGGAGGCAGCCCACCCCGCGTGCCTCTGCAGCCTGGGCGCCCTTGGGCGTGGCCCGGGCCCTAGGGGAGGAGGCTCCCACTCTGGTTCTCAGGGTGGCTCTGGGGAGGGGCTGGGGATGCGGGTCCCACCCGTGCAGTGGTGAGGGCGGCACAGAGCTGTGTTGGCAGAGAGCAGGCGTATGAGGCGCTGTGCACAGGAGTCTGAGAAGTGGGCCTGGGCGCCGTGTCTGCCCCGCTCGGAGGCGGCCTCCGGCTGGCTCTTCCTCACCCGAGTCGGCCTCTTCCACGTCGGGCTGTAGCGCAGTGTGCTCCGTGGGGCTCGGCCCAGTCTCTTGGGCTGTTCTGAGCCGCAGCAGTCAGAACCTTACCCGCAGGTTTTGCTTTTGACTCTTTGGCACCGGGGAGCGAACCCTGGAATTGACGCAGGCTAGGCAAGCACTGTGCCGCTGAGCTCCAGCCCCCATTTTTTGTTTGATTTTTGGAGATAGGAATATCGCCATGTAGCCCAGGCTGGCCTCAAACTCACAGTGACTCTCTTGCCTTGGCCTCCCTGGGATTTAAGGCATGTGTCACCGTGCCCAGTGACTACTGCTTTTTAAAAGATCCTCTCGATTTTTAGATAAAACGGTACAGTTTTGTTTTTTTTTTTTGTACTGGGAATCGAACTCAGGACCTTGTGCTTGCCAAGCAAGCGCTTATGCCACTGAGCTATATTCCCAGCCCAAAACGGTATAGTTCAAGGCAGTCGGTCAGAAGCTGCTTCGGGTGGCAGGTGGTGGCGGAATGACTGGAATCTCTGCCCCCGGTGGCCACGTTCTCCCTTGTTCCCTCTTACCAGGAGGTTGTGCCCAGACATATCCTTCTTCCAGAGGGCCACCGAGTACCCCTGCCTCCTCATCCTGGACCCCCAGAATGAATTTGAAACCCTTCGCAAGCGAGTGGAACAGACAACTCTGAAGTCCCAGACGGTGGCGCGGAACCGGAGTGGGGTCACAAATGTGAGAGCCAGCCTGGGGCCCCAGCGCTCGCCCAGCAGCCGTTCCCTTCCTGCCGCCCCAAGTCCACCGGCTGCAGGGCATCAGCCCCGCCCACCTGCCCAAGCAGCCTCGCCTCTGGCCACTTCCTGGAGGCGGTGTCAGAGGCTCGTTGTGCTGCCGCTTCTGGCCCCTGGCTCTGAGTTTGTGCCAGGTGCAGGACAGTGGCTGGGATTAGTCAGGGCAGGAGGTGGGAGGCCGGGTGCGCGGCGGGGACAGATTCGGGACACTTGGGAGGCGGAAGCAGCAGCTAGGCAGAGCCTGTGGGTGGAGCCCGTCTCGCCGATTCCTGTACCTCTGCAGAGGCTGCTCGTAGCCAGACCCAGGTACCCCCTTCTGGTGTTTACACCCGCTGCTGGGTACCTGGGGCGGTGGCCTGTCGTCCCCCGTCAGTGGAGGGACTGTCTCTGTGCTGGCCTCTCCTGGCTGGAGGCAGATAGGACCACAGAGGCTCATTCCCCCCAGTCCAAAGTTTTTATTTTAAATTGAAGTGTAACTTAAAATGAAGCGAAATGTACTAAATTTTTTATGTGGGTGAAAATCCAGAAGATTTCATGATCCATAAAACTCCTTCCTGTTCAGCATCCCTCTCTGCACAGGCACCCACCTACTCCCCACCCAACCCTGCTTTGGCATCTAAAACTGATGGCAGCCGGGCATGTTGGCGCACACCTATAATCCCAGCACTTGGGAGGCTGAGGCAGGAGGATCGTTAACACGTTTGAGACCAGCCTGGGTTACAAAGTGAGCTCCAGGCCAGCCTGAGCTGCATAGTGAGGCCCTGTCTCAAACAGGCAAAAAAAAAAAAAAGACAAAGCTGATGGCAGCCTGTCTGTCGCAGAAAGTACTACTTGTTTTCCCAGTGATGTTGACGCGTTGCCCTGTGCCCTGTTCTCACGAGCCGGCCACTGAGTATGGGCTTCGCTGGAAGTCTGCGCTGTCTAACGGCTCTGCCTTCCCCCAGATGAGCTCCCCACACAAGAACGCTGCGCCGCCAGCTCTGAACGAGTATGAGGTGCTGCCCAACGGCTGCGAAGCCCACTGGGAGGTGGTGGAGCGGATCCTGTTCATCTACGCCAAGCTCAACCCTGGCATCGCTTACGTGCAGGGCATGAATGAGATTGTGGGGCCCCTCTACTACACGTTCGCCACCGACCCCAACAGCGAGTGGAAAGGTAGCCCGGCTCTGGGTGCCCCGGCCCCCGCAGCTGGCTCCCCAGAGAGAGGCGAGGCAGGCACGGGCAGGGGCTCAGGCTGTGCCGCGCGGCTGCCTCTGGCAGAGGGGCAGTGGCCTGGATGTTCTCTCAGCCCTTCCAGCTCTGCCTTGTGGGGTGCTGATGTTGACGGAGCTTGATTTCTGGTGTAAGGGATGAGATCTCCGTCTCAGTTTGAGCGAGGTGTGGTAGCACACGCCTGTAATGCAGCACCTAGGAGGCTGAGACAGGAGGATCGCTGTGAGTTCTAGGTAGCCTGGACCACATTGTGAGACCCTGTCTCAAAAAAAAAATCTCGATTTGAAAACGTCATCTGGGGGCTGGGAATATAGCTCAGTGGCACAGTGCCTGCCTGGCAGAAACACAGGGTCCTGAGTTCAATTCCCAGTACAAAAAAAAGTCATCTGGAAAGCATGTGATGGGTTGCTGAGGGAGAGGACAGCGTTTTGGAGTGGGAAGCACGTCGTGAGGTCTGTAGCCTGGAGTAGACGGTGGCCAAGGACGGGTCAGCCGAGCCATGAGGGTGGGGCTTGGGGAGCCGTGGGGAAGGGTCCTGAGGTGGCTGGGGAGGGACACTTGCCGCCCCCTGCCGTCTCCTAGAGCACGCCGAGGCGGACACCTTCTTCTGCTTCACCAACCTCATGGCCGAGATCCGGGACAACTTCATCAAGAGCCTGGACGACTCGCAATGCGGCATCACCTACAAGATGGAGAAGGTGTACTCCACCCTGAAGGAGAAGGACGTGGAGCTCTACCTGAAACTGGTGAGGGCCGCCCCCACCCCGCCACGCGAGCCACGAGTTCAAGGCCAGCCTGGACTCCGTAGCGAGACCCTGTCTGAAAACCCCAAAAAAGTAGTAGCTTCACTTTTGAAAACTCTCGTGGTGGCGTTCTGTGTTTGTCAGAAAGCCAGTCAGTAAAAGGTGTGCCTTGACATAGAAACAGCGCTGTGAGAAAAAAATGCAAACGCATCTTCCACAAACGGCGCCGGGCCATTGGCTGTTCTGCGGTGCGGTCTCTTCAGTTAGTGACGTCACCTCACTGCGGACAGGTGCCCTGCAGGGTCATTAGATAGTAAATAATCGAGGGGTACTGTGGACTTGGCGGTGACAGTCACTCTGCATCTGCAGATCCAAGGTTATCACCTGCATGGTGTTTTAAAGAACCGGGGCCGTGATTTCTAAGTCTGGAGCGCTCATAGCGCAGTCAGGCTTCCTGGCTTCTCCGGAGAATCAGGCTGACAGCGCTGGCTGGCAGCAGGCGCAGCTGCCCTTTAAGGGGGCGAGGCTTTCTGGGTGGCTCGGTGCTACCCACGTCGTGTCCCTGGCTTTCTCACTGTTCCTGACGCTCAAGTCTGGCTGGGCCCCCCACTGTCTCCCCAGCAAGAGCAGAACATCCGGCCCCAGTTCTTCGCCTTCCGCTGGCTCACGCTGCTGCTGTCCCAGGAGTTCCTGCTGCCGGATGTCATCCGCATCTGGGACTCGCTCTTCGCGGACCACAACCGCTTTGACTTCCTCCTCCTCGTGTGCTGCGCCATGCTCATGTGAGTGTCCTGGCCGCGCCTGATGCTGGGCAGGGGCTACTGCCTGGTGGCCAGGAGAAGCGGGAGGGCCTGGCCGGCCTGTGTGGGAGCAGCCCGGAGCCCAGCACCTCAGCAGCTCCTTCCCCACAGCCTGATCCGGGAGCAGTTGCTCGAAGGGGACTTCACTGTCAACATGCGGCTCCTGCAGGTGAGCAGCTCTCAGGGCAGCTGGGCCTCAGCGTCCAGGCAGACACCACCACCCACCCCTGCCAGCGGGGCCAGGGCGGGAGTGGGCAGCCAGGGCTCAGGGTCTCGGACTCCTGCCCCACGCTGGCCTTGAGTACTGTGTGGCCTTGAACTACAGACTTGGCCTCCGGCCACACACTGTCCATGGGTCAGCTCACTCAAGGTGCAGCGGTGCCCAGAACACCGGTCAGGCGTGGCACCCAGCCCCCGGGGGCGGGACACGGTGGTTAGGAGCCTGGGCCCGAGGGCGCGTGGTGCTGCGTGCAGTTTCTTCCCCAGCGCCTGGCTAGGGTCGCTTCTCAGCGACATCGTGCACTTAGTCTCTGAAACGGGCCCATCCCTTCCCAGCACTGCAGAGGGCGTGCGCTGCCGGGGTACCAGCTAAGCCGGGCCCAGGAGAGTGGGAGGCAGGAGAGGCAGGCGGGCTGGGCCTGGTGCCGCAAAGCCTGCGAGACCCTTCGGGCTGTCGCCTTCGGGCTGGTTACGCGGGTGTGTGTGGGCAGTGCACGTGGGGGCCTGCGGTGTGGTCCCAGGTCCCAGCGCGGAGGGCACGGCTGTGGCAGAGGCGGCAGAGGGTGAGCTGCTGCAGGGGTGCATCGTTGGGCTTTTCTGTGCCAGGACTACCCCATCACAGACGTCTGCCACATCCTCCAGAAGGCCAAGGAGCTCCAGGACTCCAAGTAGCCTGGCGGCAAGAGGCTGGATTTGGGAGAGCAGCGCCCGCCCGGTGCCCTGGATGCTGGGGTCTGGGCATCGCCGGCCCACGGGGCTGCTGCAGGTGCAGCTGCTCCAGGTCCGCCTGGCTCCCGCCCCCCGGGCTGTGCCCTCCAGGGCACACTGTGCCGTCTCCTTCAGCCACCAGGCCCAGGTGTCCTCCCTGATCTCGGCCCTGGGACCCTCTGCGCAGGCTGTCAAGCAGGGCCAGGGCCGTTCTGGGCAGGGGGAGGCTGGCAAGGGCCCCTCGCCGCCTCCGCGCTGCCTCCTTCCTCGTCCTTCCCTGCTTCCAGTCTTTGCCTGGCTGCTGGTCAAGGGGTGCTTGGCACACACACGGGGCAGAAGCCAACTCTGGGGGTTGGTGCTCAGGCTTCTGCATGGGGAGTGACGCCAAAGGAGCTGAGTGACCGCCAGGCCCAGGCCCAGGCCCCGCCCTCTCTCCTCCCCGCCCCCCCGAGCTCGGGTGTCGCTGGGGCGTGTGTTCCCAGTCTGTCCCCACCGTGTTGGAGGGTGCTCTGGTGGGTGAGGGTGTCTTGGTCCCTCCAGGGTCCGGCTTCCCCTTCTCTCTGTCTACCTCTGCCTGTCTCCCTCCGCCTCCTCTGGGGGTGCCTGAGACTGCCTCCCCCTCCTCGCTCTCCCCTGCCTTTCTTTCTGGGATGCCTTATCTGGAGCCTCTTCCTGCCTCCCCCCTCTACTCCCAGGAAGCCGGGAGGCGGAGTGAGGGCTGTAGCTCAGCAAGATCCCCCAGGGGCGCCGAGCCTCCTGGGCTGCACCTGGAAGGCTCCACAGTGCCCACCCCAGGGCGCTGGACCTCTCCGCTGTAGCGATCTGGAAACCCAGAGCTGCCGAGACAGGTGGCCCAGGAAGCGGTGCACCTCTCGCCTGTGTCCCGCCCACGACGGGAGCCGGGGAGGAAGAAGACCAGGGCGGATTTCCTGGAGGCTCCCAGAGCCGTCCTGCCTCGAAGGCAAAGGCCAGCAGGTGTCAGGTGCTTCCAAGAGTCGTCGTCAACCCGGTTGCCAGGCCCCAACCCATGGTTCGAGTTGCACACAGGTCAGCTGAGGACCCAGGGAGCCTCTGGGCGCAGGTGGAGCAGAGCCCGTGGCCTGCATCGTGGCACCAGGAGAGCCAGCTGCCCGGTCAGGTCTTCTTGGATACGCAGGACTCTGCACTTGCCTCCTCGCCACCTCCTCTCGTGACCCAGGATTTGGGAGGCTTTTGCTATTTATTCAGATTCCTGTCTATTTATTGAAGGTTGACAAGCGCTTCGGGGATGGAAAGTGGCGGGGAGCGGGGAAAGGAGTTGCAGACGTGGTCCACCCACTCAGCGGGGACCTCTCTCCTTCCCCTGCCTCAGGGACCTGGTTTTCCAGTGGGTCCCGGCTGGGAGGGCTGCGAGCTCTACTGGCGCTAGTGTAAGGGAGACCAGAGGACGGGTGTCTAGCAGACTCAGATCTGGGGACGGGGCGGGGACAGCCCTGCTGGCCAGCTTCCTTCCCCCAGAACGCGTCAGCTGGTGGCTCCGCCCCAGCATTGACCCTTCCCAGCCTGAGGCGTGGGCCGCCGACAGGACCTAGTGGACACCTGCATTTCCTCTGGCCTGGCCTGGCTGCCCGCCTGGGAACACTACCTTAATCACAGCATCGGATTGCTTCATGGGAGCACCACATCCAGTGTGCTGTCCTTGTCCTTGAGATGAAGGTCAAGAGCACAGGGACCCACGCGAGGTGAGCCCCTGGGCTGCCGCCTGGGCGAGGACCTGGCCTGGCTGATTCCTGTCTGACCCAAGGGGGACAGCAGTCAGTGTCCGGGCTCCCTCGTGGGACGCTGTCCCGGACCCTAGAGACTGAGCTTGTGCAGTGACAAGTCTCAGTACGGAGGGTCAGAATGTGTCGGCTGTGGTTTCCCATCTGTTTTGTTCTCAGAATCAGTGCTGTGGACGATGAGTTATCTTTAATAAATCCTGCATTCTTTGCAATGGGCGTTGGTGCCATGAGGGGCCGGCACCTTTGAGACCCCGGAGCAGGGACAGTGGAATCAGCTTCCTAATGGTCCAGGAGGGAGGCCAGGAGTACGTGTTGGAAGAGCAGCTCAAGTCCTCTGTCTTAGCCCCAGTGCTACCTGCGTGGAAGCGGGAAGGAAGTACTGTACTGCTTGATCACATGGCTAGTACTTTTTAAGAGTTCAAAATTCTTGAGTCAGGCCAGGTGTGGTGGCTCACGCCTGTAATCCCAGCACTCAGGGTTGAGGCAGGAGGATTGCTGCAAGTTCGAGGCCAGTGTGGGCTGCATAGTTCAAAGGTAGCCTAAACTACATAGTGAGACCCTATCTCAAAAAAAAAAAAAAAATTGGGTTGAGGATTTAGCTCAGCAGCAAAAGCACCTGCCTGGTAAGCGCAAGGTCGTGAGTTCTATTCCTGGTGCCAGGAGAAAAATGAAAAACAAAACAAAAAAATTTGAGTCAGCCAGTTGTGGTGGCACACACCTGTAATCCCAGTACTTGGGACGCTGAGGCAGGAGGATCACTATGAATTCAAGACCAGTTTAGGCTACAAAGTGAGTTCAAGGCGAGCCTGAGCTGCATATCGAGACCCTGTCTCAAAAAAAAAAAAGAGACCTCAAAGTGAGATTTTCATGGCTAATGGCATAACAGTGAGAAGTGGAAAGGTCGTTCTGGAAAGTCATGAATGAGACAGTGATGCCCCCCATGCGACTGCTGATCTGCAGCACTGGGGGATCCTCACCAGGAGCAGCTGGGCAAGAGGAAGCAGGGAAAGCTGTAGAGGAAGCAAGGTCCTCTGTCTGCTGACAGCGTGGTCTGACATGGAGAAAACTGCATAGGCTGCATCAGAAGTGGCCAGAATACAGAAGTGTAGAAAAGTGCAGGATCCAAAGGCAGCAGCCGGGTGTGGTGGCGCACGCCTGTAATCCTAGCACTTGGGAGGCTGAGGCAGGAGGATCATTGGGAGTTCGAGACCATCCTGGGCTACAAAGTGAGCTCAAGGTTGGCCTGAACAGCATAGAGAGACCCTGTCTCAAAAAGACAAAAAAAAAAAAAAAAAAAAGCGGGGTGTAGTCAGGGGCAGAGTGAGTGCTTAGTGGTGCACAGGCCCTGGATTCCACTCGTCCCCTCCTGTCCTGTGTGCGCAGAAAGAGCCCAGAAAAACACTGTCAATGAGTTTTCTATAGTGGTGCCAAGAATACTGTGGGAAAAGGGATGTTAAGTAATGATGCCAGGAGCCATGTGTGGTGGCACACGGCTGTCATCCCAGCACTTGGAGGCTGAGGCAGGAGGATTGCCGTGAGTTCAAGGCAGCACGGCCCAACTGACTCAAGAGACCTGGTCATGAGGATTTTCAAAGGCAAAAAGAAACGGGGAACCTGGGCGATAAGGGATATAAAGGAAGGTGTCTTCTAAATCTAACAGCGAGAACGTCTTCGGGAATGTCCAGCAGGGGGTTGCATACCACCCAGCGGGTGGCACCACTGCTAAATTTACCAATCTGAGGGTGGGAGTTGCAAGCTCCACTCCCCGTCAGGTGTTCGGACTCCCAAGATGGGAGGTTGCAGGGGCTCTTACAAGGAGCATGCAAACCTGGTGCCCGTAGGTTGCCGGTAACAGGCAGTAGTCCCTTGGTAGCTTTAGGTCTTAGTTGATGCTGTGTCCGGTGAGGGAAGCAGTGCGGTCTTCAAGGTTCTTTGCGCTGGGGCAGCTCTTACTACTCTCCCAGTTTTATCCTCAATTGTCCATATTTTAGGATTTATTTTGGTCTCCACTAGAGGGGGCCGATGCGCCCGACCTGGGTGCATGTGCATTACAGAATCAAACAAGATACCTCTCCCCAGGAAGGGGACTGCACTTTCAGGTGTAAGATAGGCATGAAGGGCAAGCCATCCCAGCTCCCGCCTAAAGACTGAGGAAGATAGCGGGTCACCCCCTCCCCAGTAACTTCCCTGAGCTCGGAGGGCCGGGAGGAAGGTGAGGGTGGAAAACAAGGACCGGAAGGCTGGCTGCAGGGTCCAGCAACAGGCTGGCCCCTTTCCCCGCGGTGGTTGTGCCTACCGAGGGCTCCTCTGAGGAGATGACAATCCAGCCAGAGGGAGGGGGCAGAGAGGCCCCCGGGCCCCTCATTCTTGCTGTACTCTGTAGGGCAGGTCTGATCCCTGAGCCCTTGTGTTTAGGGGCAGCCTGACTTCCAGCGGTCACCAGTACACACGGGGCACGGTGCATGGTGCCTCTTGTGCTGATTCTTGTCAGAGTCCCTCCTGAAGTGCCCTGACCTCCTACAGCCACGGAAGTGGGATAAGGCATCTTGTATTGGGGCTGCCGGGGCCCCGGTAGGAACCAGCAGTTCCCCTTGCTGTCTCTCAGTCTTTATTTTTTTTGTCTTTTTGAGACAGGGTCTTGCTATACAGTTCGAGCTGGCCTTGAGCTCACTTTGTAGCCCAGGCTGGTCTCAAACTTGAAACGATCCTCCTGCCTCATCCTCCTGAGTGCTGGGATTACAGGCATGTGCCACCACGCCTGGCTCTACTAACTTTCTTAATGATGTTTTCTGATCAGTAGAAATTTTAAATGCTGATGAAGTCAGTCTATCAATATTTTCTTTTTGTATCTTGCCCAAGGAATCTTCATCTACCCCTAGATTGTAAAGATACTGA
>NW_004955570.1:1195308-1200715 GCF_000276665.1 Chinchilla lanigera
TTTTTTTTTTTTTTTTTGAGAGAGGGTCTTGCTGTGTAGTCCAGGCTGGTCTTGCACTCACTGTGTAGCCTAGGCTACAGTAAGAAGTCTTCCTGCCTCAGCCTCCTGAGTGCTGAGATGACAGGCATGTGCCACTGGGCCCAGCATCTCTTTTGGTCTTTTATTTATTTTTTTTTCCGGTCCAGGAGTCAAACTCACGACCTTGTGCTTGCCAGGCAGGCGCTGTGCCGCTGAGCTAAATCCTCAGCCCTCTTTTGGTCTTTCAAAATGAACAATATGACAGTGCCTGCCTGGCAAGCGTGAGGTCATGAGTTCGAGTCCCAGTACCAGGAAAAAATAAATAAATTTTAAAAATAAAATGAACACAATGATTTACATCTCCAGATGAAATAACAGGCTGCAATACTGTTCATTTTTTACTAGGGTTCATTGTTGGATGTAAGAGCACACCTCATCTTTCTAGTTGAGCTTAAAGGTCTGGGTAAGTCCCCTGAAGGCCTCAGTGGACTTACCAGGATTGTCAGAAAACTTTCCTCAATCTCCTTTGATTGGTTTGGGGTTGCTGAGAGCAAAGGATGCATGGACCTGGGTAGGGCTGAATCCTAAAGGTTGGTTCGCCTGGATTGTTCCTCCTTACTGCCTGCGTGTGCACCTATTTCCTCTGGACTGCCATTCCTGTGTCTCAAACTCATGTTTCCAACTCCAGAGCAGATCTCTAAAAGCAGCAGCCCCACTTGACTTTGTATCAGCCCTGTCTGAGAAAGGAAGCACTGCCAAGCAAAGTTAAGCCCATGATCAAGGGACCAGACGGACAGTTTTCTAACTGAGAGGGAAGAGAAAGACACCAGGCAGGCAGATTGGAGGGACTCATGCAGGCTGGTGTCACGGTGTGTGGGGATCGTGATGTGTGTGTCCTGGAGAGAGATTTCTCTAGTGTGCCTGGAGAGCAGGTCTTCACGCAGCATAGGATGCGTTTCTCCAGGGGTCGCGTGAGACACTTGCTCAAGATGCTGGGGGCGGTGCACTCTTACGTTGTGTCTCCCTGGACCGGCAAGGTTTGTGAGTCCCGTCTAACCCAGGGATGCGGTGTGTTGCGTCCTGGAGCTCACCTGCCTCCTGATACCTCTTCGCATTTCTGGGAAGGGGAAGGAAGTGCCGCCCATCTTTGGCGCCCTTATGCACAAGCAGTCATTTTCTAGGGATTCAGGAACCTCCAGCTGGAAAGAGATTCTCCGGATTGCACAGAGAAGCACGTTTCCATTTCCTAATCTTAGTAACAAACATCCCTATAAAAGGTGAACCGCCAAAACCTGCCCCGTTGCTTCCGGCCCTCAGACATGCGGGAGAGCACCAAGCGGCAGCCAATTACAAGTATGAGAACCATCTCAGGGAGCTGTGCATAAAAGAGCAAGCCATCAAGGAAGAAGCCAAGCAAGTCAAGGAGGAATACAGGGCCCTGTGTGCAAAATAAAAGGTGCCCCATCAGAGAAACCCAGACGTAAAAGGGATCACAGTCTTTCCGTGCTCTGGACTTAAAGCCCATTTTCATTGACAAAAAATACGAGGCGTAAGCAACCCACGAACAAGGATGACAATTCTCGATTACCTAAGCCAGTCACAATCCAGTGGAGATACTCTAGGCTGTGAGGTGAAAGCAAACTCTTAGCTCCTGCCCAGGATCTTGGTGGGACCTCTGGTCGGTCACTGAAGGCCCTCCCAACCTGTTAGCTGTCGGATGTGCTGAGATTGTATCTCCTGACATCACAGAATGGACTTGAGGGCAAAGGGGACCAAGAGTAGGAACGATTTATTGAGAGCTCCTGCGAGATAAGAGGGGTCCGGGATGTGGGTGGCCACTGAGGCTTTTTGTCGAGGACATTTACATGGCACAATCACAGTGTGGGTAGCTGGGGGTCAAACTCCAGCCAGCCTGTAGGCTTGTAAGTATAGCTGCTTAGCTAATACTGATCCAATAGGGAAGTGAGGCACCAGGCAAGGGTACATGGTGGGCATCATTGACCTGGATCTTCTAGAACTTCCAACATGGAAAGAACAAAGTTGGTCCTCACAAAGGATGGGAGTATGGTCAGGGTGTTCTGGTCACCCACCTATATGGCTTGCTGTACCAGGCAGTGCTAAGTACAGCATAAGCGGAAGCTACTGTTTATCTGCAGGGAGGCTTGGCTTCAAATTCACCTCTAGCAGGGGCTTAGTGGCGTACCATACGCCTGTCATTCCAGCACTCAGGAGGCTGAGGCAGGAGGATTGCTGCAAGTTCCTGTGAGTTAGAGGCCAGGATGGGTCACATAATTTAAAGCCATCCTGTACTACATAGTGAGACCCTGTCTCAAAATAACAAAATACTGGCTAAATAGCCCAGGCTGTCCTTCCAATTGTAATCTTCTGGCTCAGCCTCCCAAGAAGCTGGGATTACAGGCGTGTGCCACCATGCCTGGCTTAAGAGGGTACTTTTAAATGCTCTCATCACAAAAATTAAGTATTTCCAGTGACTGATACATTTGTTAAAATTATTCCACATTGTATACATGTGCAAAAAAATCATATTATACCCAGTAAATGTATTTGATCAACTTAAAATAAAAAACTTTCAAAATAAAAAAAAAGTAATAAACCTGCCCCCATACCCTCTAATCTAGAATCACCAATAAAATTTTTTCTTTTTGTCTTTTTGAAACAGGGTCTCTCTATGCAGTTCAGGCTGGCCTTGGGCTCACTTTGTAGCCCAGACTGGTCTGGAACTCACAACAATCCTCCTGCCTCAGCCTCCCGAGTGCTGGGATTACAGGCATGCGCCACCATGCCCGGCTCACAGTTTTATTTCCTAAATCTGAGAATCCTATTTTGGGGCATGTTGACCCTGTAGCTTCATCTATGACCTACACTTCACAGGGAGCTTGGCAGCATCTGGAAGACAACGAGGAACTAGTGAAAGGCCGTGACAGGATTAGAGAAACGATGCCACAGATTTCACGAAGATCAGTTTGTGTCAGCCTTGTATATTAGGACTTCCATCTCTTAACATCCATAGTCACTCAACAACCAACGCCATCCCACTCCCACAAGGCAACATCTTCCTTATTGCTGACCCCAACTCTGCACCATCCATGAACTCTGAAAGCCAATGGCTGGGAAGCCAATGGGTCTTGGTCCTGCTTAAAAATCTCGCATGGTTCCTATTTACCTCAGGATAAATTGCAAACGGTACTGGCCTGGCATGGCTTTCTTCCAACTGAGTGCCAGGCTATTGGCTGACTTAGGAGCCCTGGGGATCCCACTTGACTCTGCCTGTTGCTTCTAGACTATAGTCCATATTTGACAGCAGTCTCGATGTTATTCTAACAGTCAAGAAAAAGTGGCGAACTCTGCCAGCTCCTTCAGAGTCCTGGGGCCTTGGATTCCGCTTTGCCCACACCCAACATGGTGTGGGAGGACCAATAACTTTTTTTTTTTTTCGAATATAATTTTTACTGCCTACTTGTTATTTTCTTTTTTCTTTTTTTTTTTTTTTTTGAGGCAGAGTCTGGCTATGTAGTTCAGGCTGGCCTTGAGCTCACTTTGTAGCCCAGGCTGGTCTTGAACTTGCAACAGTCCCCCTGCCTCAGCCTCCCACGTGCTGGGATTACAGGCGTATGCCACCAAATTCAGCTTATTTTCTTGATTTGTAGTTTTTTTGTTTTTAGGTTTTTGAAACAAGGCCTTGCTATGTGTCCTAGGCTGCCCTTGAATTCACTATGTGGACTAGGCTCAAACTTGCAGCAATCCTCCTGCCTCAGCCTCCCCTGTGCTGGAATTGCAGGCATGTGCTATCACAGCCAGCATTTTAATTATAATTTTTGTGTATAGAAGTGTTTTTCCCAGCCAGGCGTGGTGGTGCACACCTGTAGTCCCAGCACCTGCATAGTGAGACCCTGTCTCAAAAAGACAAAAAAAAAAAAAAAAAAAAATTGTTTTTCCCCCACTTAGATAGTGAGCAAGTTGCTGTATTATTTGATTTTTTTGGAGACAGGGACTCACTGTGAGGTCCAGGCAGGACTTGAACTCACTATGAGGTCCAGGCAGGACTTGAACTCACTATGTAGCCCAGGCTGGCCTCCAACTCATGGTAATCCTCCTGCCTCAGCCTCCTGAGTGCCAGGATTATAGATGTGTGCCACCGCACCCCGCTGCTGTATGATTTAAAATATTTTAATGGGCTGAAAGTGTCCTTAACAAGTCCCTTTGTAACTACTGCTGATTCCAGCCTCATAAGTAATACTGTGGTGAATATTCAGGTCCCAAATCCTTTATTCCTGTTTTATTTCCCTGGCTGTCCTGTAACTGGGTTGAAAGGGGTGAAATTTTGAAAACCTTTTCACAATACTGTGCTGCTGCTTTCTGGAGCCAGTGCACCAAGTGCTCCTCCAGCCAGCAGTTAGCTTGGGCTGCCCGCCACCTTTGCATCAGGCTGGGTTTCAAGAAAATCTCTGGAGCAGGGCATGGTGGCCGCTCCTGCAATCCCAATGCTCTGGGAGCCTGAGACAGGAGGATCAGGAGAGTGAGCCCAGCCCAGGCACTGGCAACTTGTCAACTGGTCGAGACCCTGTTTTAAAATAAAAATTCTATTTATTTATCTATTAAAAGTTTTTAAAAGGCTGTTGATGTAGCTCAGTGGAAAGGCCCTGATTTAATCCCTGGTCACCCCACCCCCACACCAATAGCAACAAATCACTGTCCTGCTCACAGAGTTCTTGGGTTATTTGATGGTGCCATGGTTAGGGAAGACTATGGAGTATGACAGACTTGGGATCCTGTACTTGTTCTGCCGACTCGGAGCTCCCTCACGTGTTTTGAGGATTTTATTTTTTATTTTTTGTCTTTTTGAGACCGTCTCGCTGTCAAGTTCAGGCTGGTCCTGAGCTCACTTTGTAGCCCAGGCTGGTCTTGAACTCACAAGGTTCCTCCTGCCTCAGCCTCCCGAGTGCTGGGATTACAGGCGTGTGCCACCAGGGCCAGCGTGTTTTGAGGATTCAACGAAGTGGCGTAAAAGTACTTCAGAGATCTCTAGTACTAGCTCCTCGCACATGCGCAGAGGGTAAGCTCCACGGTGCAGCCGAACTAGCCTGGGCGGAGCCAGAGGCCCGACTGCGACTAATCCGAAGCCGAGGCCATGGCGCCACGCCCCTTGTCCCGGGTCTTAGAAGGGCAAAGAAGGGGCGCAGGGACAGCCACGTGGGGGCGGTCCTTCCTCCGTGGGCTGTGGTTCCCGAGTCCGGGAGCGCATTTGCGAGGGGACGGGAAACAGGGCAGCCTCTCCCGTCCCCCAGGCTCTGCCCCGCGGCGGGCCCGGCAGCGCGGCGCGGTTCCTTCAAGCCCCGCGGGCGCAGCGCGGGGTCCCTGTCCCGGCGGC
>NW_004955570.1:1200995-1215767 GCF_000276665.1 Chinchilla lanigera
GCCGGCCCGGGCTCCGGCGAGCTCGCCAAGTACGGGCTGCCCGGGGTGGCGCAGCTCAAGAGCCGGGAGTCCTACGTGCTGTGCTACGACCCGCGCACCCGCGGCGCGCTCTGGGTGGTCGAGCAGCTGCGGCCCGAGCGGCTCCGGGGCGGCGGTGACCGCGGCGCCTGCGACTTCCGCGAGGACGACTCGGTGCACGCGTACCACCGCGCCACCAACGCCGACTTCCGCGGCAGCGGCTTCGACCGCGGCCACCTCGCCGCCGCCGCCAACCACCGCTGGAGCCAGAAGGCCATGGACGACACCTTCTACCTGAGCAACGTCGCGCCGCAGGTGCGCAGCGCCCCGCCCGGCTGAGCCCGGGGGGAGGGCCCCGCGCCCGGCCAGGCTCCAGCGAGACCTTCCGTCTCCTCGTACCCTGCGGGTGAGGCTGTGGTTCAGATCCGCTCGCTTAGCGTCGAGGTACCGAAGACGCTAGAAAGTGCGCCGCAGGGAGGGAACCGAGCCCCAGACAGCTACGCGCCCTGCCTGCGTCAGAGCGGAGGCGCGCCCAGGCAGTCGTTTTTGATTTTGAGACACAGCCTCAAGCGTGCATCACCACGTCCGGTTAATTACTGCTTTTGGAAGCCGTGGGTATTGGACCCAGGGTCTCAAGCGCGCTATGCAAGTGTGTAACGCTGCGCTACATCCCGAGATGGGCAGCAGTCGGGCTGTTCGTGCCCATCACGCCGCTCGGGCCCAGCCGCGCCCACCACCCTGCTCCTCCGGCGCCTGGCGGTCAGTGGCTGTGGACCAAGAGGGGCTTGGTGGGGAATCCAAGGCTGCGAGCCTCCTCGACCCGGCTTCTTTCCCCGTCACTCAAGGCTCTACCCATTTCCCTAGCTCAGAAAGCCCAGGCGCCTCCCCAAAGGGGGAAGAATGAGAGATCCAGGGCGCAGGAGCCATGGAGGGAGGGAGCTCGGCACCCTTGTCAGCCTGGCCCAGGCTCTACCCGTGTGGCCATCTGGTCCCCGGGGAGGGCCATGTCTTCCTTAGCTTGTTTCCTGCCCAAGGCTGAGGGACTGGCATGTCCCACCGAGCGCCCCTTCTGTCCCCAGGTGCCGCACCTCAACCAGCATGCCTGGAACAACCTGGAGAAGTACAGCCGCAGCCTGACGCGCAGCTACCAGAACGTCTACGTGTGCACTGGGCCGCTCTTCCTGCCTAGGTGAGGCCCAGCCCCAGATGTCCTTGCTCCTCTGACCCCTGCCACCCCCCGCCCAGCCCATGGGGACATGGATGGAACCACGCATGTCCCGGCTTGCTAGGCCCTCTTGCCCTCTGTTCTGCTGGCAGTGCTCTCCTCCTGCCCTCAGACCGGCCCCCCTATCCCTCTTCCTGCCCCAGCTGTTGGGGATGAGACCTTCTGGGCAGGGTCACACATTTCCCTGGCTCTGAGAACCTGGGTGAGTGGGGAACGGAGTCTGCAGGCTTGGGATCGGGCCCAGGCCTTACTGCCCAGTCCCTTGGTGCTGTGGGCAGAGGGTCTCAGTGTCCTCCCTGGTAAAATGGGACTAAAGCCTGTGTGTGACCTCATGGGTGGGGGACATCAGGCACCCGGCCCAGGGCCTGGCCCGTGGTAAGGGCTTAGCACAGGCTGGCGAGAGCGTGGCTTGGGCACTGATAAATTTCTACCAATAAGTGCCCCACTAAGATGGGAACCAGAAGCCACTCTTGTGGCCAGGTGTGACAGTGCACCCCATAATCACAGCACTCAGGAGGCTGAAGCAGAAGGATTGCCGTGAGTTCAAGGCCAGCCTGGGCTAGTGAATTCAAGTCTAGCCTAAACTACACAGTCAGACCCGGTCTTTAAAAAAAAAAAAGTGACACATGTGCCAGGCTCTGCAGGGCATGGGATTTCTGCTGGCATGGCCCTGCCCACTTGGGGCACTGCCACTGGGACAGACAGTAACCACGGTCCCAGAGGTGACTTGCAGGGTTACAAGGCCCAATACTTTGAGCAGCATTTGTTGCCAGCCCTTTGGCTGTGCTGTGCCGGCACCAGAGGGAGTCAGTCTCCATCCTGGACAGTTCCCAGCCTTGAGGAGGGGGCAGGCAGGGCATGGAGCCTTGAAGTCAGGGGGGGGCCTGGCAGGAGGGCAGAACCGGAGCTCAGGTCAGAGCAGGATTCCCGTAGGCGGAGGCCTTGAGCCCAACCAGGCTCCCGCCATGAGCGCTGGGTCCGCCCGCAGGACGGAGGCCGACGGGAAGTCCTACGTGAAGTACCAGGTCATCGGCAGGAACCACGTGGCGGTGCCCACGCACTTCTTCAAGGTGCTGATCCTGGAGGCGGCGGGCGGGCAGATCGAGCTCCGCTCCTACGTGATGCCCAATGCGCCCGTGGACGAGGCGATCCCGCTCGAGCGCTTCCTGGTGCCCATTGAGAGCATCGAACGGGCCTCGGGGCTGCTCTTTGTGCCCAACATCCTGGCACGGGCGGGCAACGTCAAGGCCATCACTGCCGGCAGCAAGGGAGGCGCAGGCCGAGACTGAGGGTGGGGCTGCAGCGCATTAAAGGTGGTGATTTTTGGAGCGGAGTCGGCTGTGGCTGTCCCAGGTGACCCGCCGGAGGCCCTGCTCGGCCGCACGCCTGCTTGCCTATGTCCTGTGTGAACCTTCAGGTGGGCCGGGCGCCTGCCTGCGTGAGGCTGGGCTGCAGGGCAGCCAGGGAGATGAGGATGGCTTCCTGGGGGACAACGGACAGCGGCTGGGGTCGGCGGCACTCAGCTCTCGCCCGGTTCCACAGCCTGGCCACCCCCAGGGTCCCTGGGGAGGCGGCCGGCAGGCCTGGGATTATCCCGCCCCACAGTGTGAGGGTGGCAGCAAGCTCTTGGCCGCTGGGCAGGGCAGCCCAGGTCCTGCGGGGGTACGTGCGGCTGGCAGGCTCACAGTGCTCGGGCAAGGGCTTGGGGACACAGTTGCCTCCCCTGGCGCAGTGCCCCCCGGGACAGCTTCCTGTGGCCACTTCTGGAGTGGGGGTCCACGGTCCACAGCCGTGTGCGAGGTCATGAGGACCAGGCCACAGAGGAACACTGGCCACACAGCTGAGGGCGCAGAGGTCCTGGAAGGGGTAGGCAGGTGGCCAGCCCTGCCCCACAGGACCCCGGGTGCAGTGTCCTGCCCCCAGGACAGCAGCCACCAAGTGCACTGGACAGCTGGGTCCCTGGACGGCTCACCTCTGTGCGGATGGTGCGGCTGCCCTGGCCTGGGCACGTGTTGACGTACAGGTCGAAGAGAACACTGGGTTCGGACACCTCCAGGTTGGGGTCGGCGTCCACGCCAGCCTCCAGCCCTTGGAGGCCCCCGAACACCACAAGGGCATGCCTGCCACCCAGAGACAAAGTTACTGCCCACTCACCAGGGCACGGGTGCGCGTGGCCGGACTTCTCACCCCCACAGACATCCGGGCCCTGCCAGGCTCCCGCCCTCCACCCCTGGCACCCACCGAAAGCTGGGCAACTGGGCAGAGGCCACCTCCGAGCCACGCTCCGATGTCCCAATGGTCAGGTCGTACCCGTCCTGGAATGGGGCCTCAGCAAACACAGCACCTGAGAGGGGTCAGCAGTGGGCTCCTGGTCTTGGCCCGCACCCAGGAAGGGCACCATGCCGGCCCTGCACTGCTCTGGGGAGGACGAGGATGGGCACAGCAGAGGCCAAGCACAGGCTGGGGCAGGGAACAAGCAGAAGGCGGCAGGAAGGAGCACCAGGGACATGGAACCTGTGACTTAGTGAGGTCACCTGCCCACCCAGCACGCGCCAGCCTGGTAGGACGAGGACCCGGCCTGACTTCCAGGTCAAGCAGGGCTCCCTGCTGCCACCTGACAGGGCTGGACAGACACCCAGAGGACGTGCATTCTTACTGAGGCAGGAGGCCAGCCGCACGCTGTAGCCCCAGTAGAGCCCGGCTCTGGTGCGAGGCTCCTGCGACGACACGACCGTGCCCCGGTAGGTCTTGCATTCTGGGGGCAGGGGAGGGGACACAGGCTGTGAAGACAGGTGAGGGGCTGGGGCCGGAGGGGCTCAGTCTTGAAGCTGGCCAGCCATGGCAGGGGCCAGAGACGCTTCCAGATACCTGGGAGCTGCTGCTGGTTCAGTCTCACGGTCACCCGAAGTCCAGGCTCCAAGTTCTTGTCAATCTTGACCTCCTAGGGAGAGGCCAAGAGAAATGGGTGCTGTCCTCGCATGGCCAGCAGGGGTCACTGCTCTCTGTGACTCTGGAGGGTGGAGGATGCAGGTCTGGGCCCCTCACTCAAGGCCCCTGGGGCAGCCCCCTCCAGGAGACTATTTGCAGCAGTTATGAAGCTGGTGCATAACCAGCACTTGGGAGGCTGAGGCAGGAGGAAGTCCCATGAATTCAAGGCCAGCCTGGGCTATACAGAACTACATCACGAGGCCCTGTCTCAAAAAACCAACAAAACAAAAACTATCACAAGACACTGGTTTGAAATGATGGCTAACTTACCTCTCTGAGCCAAAACTGTCCATAAATAGCTATTCTGTGCAACACAGGGCCAGGCAGGAAGTAAGTGACTACTGCACTTGAGCTGTGATGAATCAATTATCTGTGTCAGGGCCAGTTCTGAACTGATCACACTGGAAGGTACCATCTCCCTTCAGAGAGTGTCTCGAGCTTTTCCCTGTTCCTCTGTCACCCTGTTCCGATTGTGGTTGGTGCTTCTGGTCTGATCTTTTAGAGGGGGGAGACCCACACACCTAGAGGTGTTTGCCTCTGCCTTTAGGAGACCTGAAAGCAAACCGTTCCCAACTTGGCCCTGCAATGTGCTACAGCAGAGCCAGAATGATTTCTTTATGGTACCAGGAACTGAACTCAGCACTTCTGCTGAGCTGTATTGAAATTGTGGCCAGGTATGGTGGTGCACACCTGTAATCCCAGCACTCAGGAGGTGGAAGCAGGAGGATCGTTGCAACTTTTTTTGGTTTTTCTCCGGTACCGGGAACCGAACTCACGACCTTGTGCTTGCCAGGCAGGTGCTTTGCCGCTGAGCTAAATCCCCAGCCCCAATCGTTGCAACTTTGAGGCCAGCCTGGGCTACAAAGTGAGCCTGAACTGCATAATGAGACCCTGTCTCAAAAAAACAAAAAAAGAAATTGTGATCCTCCTGCCTCAGCCTCTCAGAGTGCAAAGATTACAGGTCTGTGCCACCATGCCCTGCATCCTCAGCCCTTTCTATTTTTCATTTTTTCTATGGCCATGCCACACTGAATGTGCCCGATCTCGTCTGTTTTTCATTTTGAGACAGCATCTTACTAAACTGCTACATTCTCCAGGCTGGATTCGAACTTGCAATCCTCTTGCCTCAGCCCTGCAGAGTGCCGGCATTATTGGTGTGGGCTACCTATGTGGCTCATGATTTGCGTTTGTTGTTGTTGTGGGGTTTTTTTTGAGACACAGTGTTGCTATGCAGTTCAGGCTGTCCTTGAACTCACTATGTAGCCCAGGGTGGCCTTGAACTCGCAGTGATCCTCCTGCCTCAGCCTTCCAAGTGCTAGGATTATGGATATGCAGCACTAGGCCTGGCTATGATTTGCTTTTTAAAACACAGTGAAGGGGCCAGGGATAGAGCTCAGCAGTACAGCACCTCCTTGGCAAGCATGAGGTCCTGAGTTCGATTCCCGTGACCCCTGCCCCCAAAAAAACCCGTGAAGCTGGGAGTGTAGCTCAGTGACCAAGCACATGCTAGACAAACATGTTAAACCAACAGGGGCCATTGGTTTCACCCCCAGTACTAAGGGTAAGCAAATAAGCAGCAGTGCCTTTGTTGCTGGCCTCATCTCCGGGCTGCTTTCTGGGCTCTTCGCTGGCCCAGGTCTGCATGCACAGAGGCACCACAGGTCCGATTCCAGGCCTCCCCCCAACACGTGCCCGCCTGCCCCCTTAGCTACGGTGTCCTCTCGGCGCGCCACAGCCTGCCATCCGGGTCCCACCTTTTTCATGCCACAGTTGACGAAGGAGCCGTGGCCCGGCCGGGTGGGCCGGTCCACCACGACGCCCTCGCGGAACTCGGACTCCTCGTCCTGCCGCACGTGGTGAGGGCTGTCCAGGGGGTTCAGGAGACCTGGGCGAGAGGTGCACAGGAGGGTGAGGACGGACCAGTTGTGCCACAGGCCTTGCCCTCCTCCGGACAGATGGTGAGGCAGAGGGCGGGGTGCTCGGTACCTGCAAACTGGAGGTCCTGGTGCTTGGGGAAGAACGCCTTTCTCAGGTACCTGTTGGAGGACGCGGGTGTGTGTGTGTGTGTGTGTGTGTGTGTGTCTCAGGTTGACCAGCTGACCCCATGCTGACCACCCCACCCCCAGACTCCGGGAAGTCACTGTCTTACTGTGGGCACTCCAGGTACTGCAGGATGCGGGCCAGCTGCACACACGCCTGCCCTTTCTTGCCAACACCCCTGAATTCGCCCTCCACAGACCTGGACAGACACGGCGCAAGATGAAGCTGCCAGCTACGGGTGGAGCTCAGTGGCTAAGCATGCAGGGCCCTGGGTTCAATCCCCAGCACCACCTAAGGCCCCTGCAGTAGCTCCTCCCATAATCTGACCCGTGGCCACTGCCCTTGTCCCTGCCCCGGCCCTGTACCTGCTGAAGATCACAGTGGACCATTTCAGGGCCAGCAGGAGCCACGCAGTGGGCAGGGCATCGTTTCCTCCCTCCTCCCCGGCCCCACAGCCCCTGGGTGGCCTCTCACTTGGCTTCCTGGCCTTCCTCATCAAATACCACGATCTCGTCCACACAGAAGATGGCGCAGGCCCTGGCGATCTGGCCAGCCAGGTAGGTGCGGAGCTCAGGCGACTGGGCATTGTCCAGGATGGAGCCTGGCAGGGCCACGCTTAGGGTGTAGGGCCGCCCTGGGCAGGGGAGGGGTGCGCCTGGTCAGCCCAGGAGGCCAAATCCCACCCCCACTCCCTTCCTCGGGGGCCTAGGGTTGGAGACTTGCTGAACTGGAGGGTGTGTGGGTGTGAGAGAGAGAGAGAGAGAGACTAGAGATCACACCCAGGGCCTTCATACTCAGCTACATCCCCAGCCCTTTTTACTTTTTATTTTGAGACAGTCTTGTTAAGTTGCCTAGGATAGACTTGAACTTGTGATCTTCCTGCCTCAGCCTCCCAGAGTACTAGGATTACTGGTGTGTACCACCATACCCAGCTCAAATGGAGGAATTCTGAGATCAGCAAAATAGATCCAACTCCATTCTGGACTTCAGTCCCTCCAGGAGGAAATGAATACAGTGACCTCCTAGGTTCCTCTGAGCAGAGGAAACCATTGAGCAAGGCCAAGGAGTAGTCAGGAGTGTTGGCCTAAATTCACACCCTCACTCTGCCCTATACTCCCTCAGTTCTCCAGCTGTCGAACAGATAGAGCACTCAGGAAGCTGATGCAGGAGGATCTCTGTGAGTGCAAGGTCGGCCTGGGCTACATAGTGAGTTCAAAGCCAGGGTGAACTACATAGTGAGACCCTGTCTCAAAAAAAAAACAGCAAAAAAGCTGGGCATGGTGGTGCATGTCTATAATCCCAGCTCTGAGGCTGAGGCAGGAGGACTGCTGGGAATCTGAGGCCAGTCGGCTACAAAGTAAGTTCAAGGCCAGCCCGAACTATATAGTAAGACCCTGTCTCAAAAAGACCAAAAAAAAAAAAAAAAAGATACATGTACACACAAAAAAGGTCAAAGGTATATAAGAGAACTGTGAGTGCAAATACTACACTGTTTTTTATAAGGGACATGAACACCTACAGATTTTGATGTCCACGGTGTGAGAATCCTGGAACCAAGGCCCTCTCCCCATTACAGGAGAGGAGTCTGTAGCCCAGAGAAGTCAAATAAGCAACCCATCCCTCACAGGGTTTACCTGAGGGAGCCCCATGACGCCCAGGCAGAGCTTCCCAATTCCCAGGCACTGATGACTTCCACATTATCACAGGTAACTACGGGGCTCACCAAGGGTACCCTGCGGCTCCTGACCCCCATAGACGGGGTCTGGCTGAAGAAAAGATCCGCTTTCTTAGGGTGGATGTGGAAGGGCTGAGGGGCATGCTTCGGGATGAAAAGATGCACATAAACTGGGCTCGCTGCTGTAAAACTGTTGCAGCACCTCTCTCTTCTGTGTCAGTGGATATAATGTTAGGACAAACTTTCACCGCTGTTTACTGGGGATTTTCCTTCTTTATAGTTTCTGTGGTTTTCAGCCTGTATTATTTATGACAGGAAAATAAACTTCCCACTATGAAAGCAAAATAACTGAATGAAAAATGAAATCAAAGCACAGTGAAC
This sequence comes from Chinchilla lanigera, assembly GCF_000276665.1. Classification (NCBI taxonomy): domain Eukaryota; kingdom Metazoa; phylum Chordata; class Mammalia; order Rodentia; family Chinchillidae; genus Chinchilla; species Chinchilla lanigera. The sequence continues at coordinate 1,209,323 of NW_004955570.1, forward strand.
ATACTGAAGAAAATACTCTAAAAATAAAACAGGCGTGGTAGCACACACCTGTACCCTAGCACTCTGGGAAGCTGAGGCAGGAGGATGGCAAGTGAGTTTAAGCCTGGCCTGGGCAATTTAGCAAGATTCTGTCTTTTAAAAAAAAAGACCCTAATGCAAACAAAAAACAAAAAAAACTCAGTAAGATTATGATGTTCTGAACCAGGTGTGGTAGCATATACTGATAACCCCTTCACCTGGGAAGCAAAGGCAAAAGGGACTGGGAGTTTGAGGGTCGCTGGACTACACAGCCCCTGCCCCCAAACGCCCAGTTCTGGGTTGGAGGTATAGCTCAGCCGTACAGTGCTTGCACACAACCACAAAAATACAATTAAGAGAAGGGATACAATTAAGTTTAGGCATACAATTAAGAGAAGGGATGCCTAACATCCCTAAGCTTGAACTCTTAAGGAGGCAGGCCTCTCCCTCCCCTTTCTGGGCCCATTTCTCTATCAGGACAAGCTGAGCCCAGGCCTCACCAAGGGCTCTTCCAGACCTCACGCTCTGTTCTGCCACAGCACAGCTACTGCAGGCCGCCGGCGCCCCTCCCCGGCCCAGGCTCACCCAGCTCCTCCCTCCCGGCTGCTGCCTCCTCCTCCTCCTTCTGGCGCTGCGCCTGCTCCTCCTGTGCCCGTTGCCGGTCCAGTTTTTTGGTCAGCTTGAGGTCCTTCCACTTCTTTTTCTCCTCTTTCCCTGGGTAAGAGAAGAGCCTGATTGGTGGGGAGTAAGGGAGGGGGTCAGCCCAGCACCGCGAAGCCTCCCCGCTCGGAGAGCTGCGAGTCCTGCGGGGCCGGCTCCCCGACACGCTGAAATGGCCCGGAGGGAGGATGGACACGGGCTCTGCCCCGCCGCGACCCTTACTTACTCTGTTGTTTCCATTTGCGCCACTCAACCCTCTGTCCATGTTCACCCTGGAGGAGGAGCAGGACTGAGTGAGAGGCTGAACGGTCCCATGTGGAGGGGAGCACATGTGCTGCTTCACAGCGCTCCTGTTCCTCCAACCGGGGTCGTGCGAAGCCAGGAAACCACTACATACTTCTGCGTCAAGGGGCCAGGGACGTGCTGCACCCCCAGTGCCTGGATCGGGCCTGGCGCAACAAATTCATGGGAAGAAAGAGGAAACTGAGCCGGGCGTGCTGGCGCACGCCTGTAATCCCAGCACTCGGGAGGCTGAGGCAGGAGGATCGTTGTGAGTTTGAGATCAGCCTGGGCTACAAAGAAGCTCAAGACCAGCCTCAACTGCATAGCGAGACCCTGTCTCAAAAAGACAAAAAAAAAAAAAAAAAAAGGAGGAAACTGAGGCACCGGCAACAGGACAGTCCCCCAGATCGGAGGACTTGGGGCACAGGAAGGCTCAGGGTTGCGAGCACGGTCCCAATTCCTGAGTCCGGATCGGCCAGAGGGCCACGGGGACTCACTCCCCAGCCTAACGCCGTCCCGGCCTCGGGGATCGCGCCCCGCTGGGGTGCACAGGGCCACCAGCTTGCGGCACGCGCGGGCTTCCAGGCCCCAGAGCGGGGGGCGAGCCGCGCGGGCCAGCCCCACCATGGGCCCACAGGCTGTCCGTTCTCACGCTCGGCCCTGGCCCTCCCCTTGGTCCCACCCGGAACCTACGGGTCCGCAGGGTCCGCCGGGCCGCTTCCTCCCGCGCTCCGCCATATTCGCCGCACGCCGCTAGCCACGCCCACACTACTCAGATTCGCCTCTTCCGGTCACACCCCTACACAGCCGTCCAATAGAAAGCCCCATAGTGTGTGGGGCGTGGCCTTAGCATGCCGCAGGGATGGGCTGCGTGGGAGTGGAGTCAGCACTGCAGGATGGGGCGGGGCTAAACTGTCCCCACGAGTGCGATGAACTGCGTCTCAGATACTGACTGTCATGCACACTTGAATGGTCACCCTCCGGGTGGCCAGTGGGATTTTTTGAGTGTTCCAGTGTTTTTTTGTCATTCATAAAAAGCTCTCCTTTGGAGCATGGGAATTGGTCACAATTCAGAGGCTTGCTCTGCAAGTGCAACTACCCCCTAGCACCCCTGGCATGCATGTCCAACTCTTTTTTTCTTTTTCTTTTTCTTTTTTTTTGAGACAGGGTTTTTGCGCTGTAGTTCAGGCTGGCCTTGAACTCACTGAAATCACTGTGTAGCCCAGGCTGGCCTCTAAGTCACGGCGATCCTTCTGCCTCAGCTTCCTAGTTCTGGGATTACAGGTGTATGCCACCACACCCTGAGTGTTCCGTAACTTCTTTTGGTTGCCAGTGTAATCCACATTTACTAAAGAACAAGACTTTGACTTCAGACTGGCCCAAAGTCCTCAGCTGTTTTGAGTCCTTGCCTTTAACAGACACACATATGCATTTGCACGCGCACGCAAGCATACACACACTCACACACAATTTTTTTTTAATATCTGGGATCGAACTCAGGACCTTGCACTTGCCAGGCAGGCGCTTATGCCACTGAACTATATCCCTGGCCTTCACACACAATGTTATACAAATAGAAGAGGTTGGGTCTGAACTCTTCTTTCCTTCCATTCTGACCAAGCCCCACTCAGCAATTCTACTGTCTGAGGCAGAGACACACTGCCAGCTAGAGTTTGAATAACTTAAAATTTTATTACAGGCAAAAAAGACTCAGCACTGAATTGAACTTCCTGAGGTCAAGGTTAGATGTGGAAAGGTAGAGGTGATGGCAGAGCTTCAGCGGGGCCGAGGAAAGGGTCGGCGACAGGGCTGGGATTCAAGGTCTGCTATGGTGCCAGTTCTCCCCAGCTAAGCCAGAAGAGACCCAAGGGCCTACAGCAGACCCAGGGAGGGGCAGAGAGTTCCCAGGCCTCTCTCACCCACACTGAAACAGGAGTTCCAGGCACCGGGGAAGGGGACAGATGATGCCCCAGACCAAGGCAGGCTCTTCCCTAGGGATAGTCTAGATCACAGAGTACCAGCTCCCTGATGTGGGAACGGCTGGAACCTGGACAAAGAGGCACCGGCGTGGCCCATCAGCAACCTCAGAACTTGAGCTCAGCCTTCCACTTCTGCAGCTTCTCATCCATGGCCTGGAGTGTGGCTTCCTCCTGCAGTGACACACATGCGTCCTTCCTTCTATCCTTGGCCCAGCTGCAGAAGCACAGGGAGGGCCCCCAGCCCCACCGCTACCTTCACGAAACAGAAGCGGATGTAGTGGTCGAAGTCCTTCTGATGTGGCCCGCTGTAGAAGATGGAGACCGGCATGGCCACCAGGCCCTGGGGAGGAGGGAGCACAGGTCTCCACGTGGCCTTCTGGTCCAGCAGCCACAGCTCAGGGGACACAGAGCCTCCCATGAGGGGCAGCAAGGAAAGCTAGGGCCCGTGCATCCCCTCCAAGTGCTGTGAGGGCAGAATAAACCCACAGGCATCGTGCTAGGTCCCTACGTGTGTGCAGAGGTGGCTGCCAGGAGGGGGAAGCTCATGCCGCAGGCCAGGGCAGAGCAGGAGAAGTCAGCCTTAGAATCACAGGGGAGAGCTGGACAGACTCCAGAGAAATGCACCAGCTCCTCACTGTGTAGGACTCAGGCCCAGAGACGGGCAGGAAATCTTGTCACCCACCACTGGATCTTCATGCAAGTTAGAGCCAGGCTCCCTACTTATGGGAGTGAATAGAACTCTATACCAGGGCTCACGGCAGAGGCCAGGTGGTACCTCTGGGCCGGGCCCCCTTGGGCACCCAGCCGCCCTGGCAGAGGCACAGCCTACCTTGTCCTTTTTTTTTTTTGGTTTTTCTCTGGTACCGGGAACCGAACTCACGACCTTGCGCTTGCCAGGCAGGCGCTTTTGCCGCTGAGCTAAATCCCCAGCCCCAGCCTACCTTGTTCTTGATCATCCACTTGACGAAGCGTCTGTCATAGGGCTCGTGCGCAGCACCAGGCAGGTTGGGCATCTTGCTCTCTGGGGGACGGAGGCCATGCTGAGTCCTAGGCAGCCTCCAGCCCCCACACACTGTCACTCGGTACGGCCAGTGTCACTCACTAAAGTCCGAGATGTCCACCATGAGGAAGTAGCTGCCCTGGGGGGTCACAGGCTTGAAGCCCACGGACTGCAGGCTGCGAATCATGTGGTCCCGGCTGCGCTGCATGGCCTGAGGCAGCTGCACAAAGTAGCTGCTGGGTTGGCCGAAGAGGAGCTGCTCCCGCTCAAAGCACTGGGCTACCGCGGCCTAGACAGGCAGGACAGACAGGCTGGTCCGGGGCGCAACGCCACTGTGCCAGATGGGGCTCTTCTCTCGCTTGTTCCTGCCCGCACCCCAAAGCTGCCCCTCTCACCTGGGCCTGGGTAGGACAGTGGTAGATGGAGTTCTGGTGCACAGTCCGCAGGTGCTTCATGATGTTCTCGGGACCCAGGACCCAGCCCACCTGGGCCAGGGACACAGGCAGCAGGTGAGGCCCTTGGAGCCTGGCCAAACCCTTCTCAGCTGCCATGGCTGGCATCGCTGCCAAGGACCGCAGGGGGAGGATCACTGCACACCCACCCCACACCCACATGGGCTCACCTTCCAGCCAGTGACACTGAAGGTCTTGCCAGCACTGCCAATGGTCAGGGTCCGTTCCCACATGCCGGGGAGGCTGGCTGCCCGGGGCCAAAGAGAACCACTGCTGAGTGGGGCAGCCGGGGGGGGGGGTGCCTGGGCCCAGGTGTATGCACAGACTCTCCAGGCTGGGGACGCGGCCACCCACTAAGCTGCAGCCTGGACTTATGTGATCTCATCCTCAGGACAGCCTGGGGAGGGCACACTGCTATGGCCTCTGTTGTCAGTCATTGCCCAAGGTCACACAACTGTAGAGTCCCAGCCCGGGTCCAGGTCACCAGGACCGGGTCACAGTGTGCAGGGAGGGGCACGGGCCGGCTCAGCTCACCTATGCTGATGTGCTGGTTCTCGTCGTAGATGAGCCACTGGTAGACCTCGTCACTGACGCACAGCACGTCGTGCTGCCGGCACAGGCTGGCCACCTGCTCCAGCTCCGCCTTGGAGAACACCTGCGGACGGGGAGGTGCAGGCCTGCAGCCGGGACCGTCCCCCCCACAGGGCCCGCTCACAGGCGGCAGGCAGCCACGCCGCCAGGCACTAGGGGCTTCCCTGCATCTTCCCGCAGATCTCAGCACCCTGACCTGACCTGGTGCCATGGTCCACTCAGGTCCTGTTTCACACACGAGGAGGCACAGGGAGAGGCCACTGTCCCCTGGTCACTGGAAAGCGATGAGGCCCCAGCCCATGCCCGCCATCCCAGCCCTGACCACCTTGTGAGCTTCCTGCTCCTGTCACTGGGACCCCTGCGGGGCTTGGTCCCCAGGTACCTTCCCAAGGGGGTTGTTGGGTGTATTGAGCACCAGGACTTTAGTGCGAGGCGTGAACTTGCTGGCCAGTTCCGTGGCGTCCAGCTGCCAGCTGCTGCTGGAATCCAGGTCCTGGTCCTGGCTGGGGCTCTGCAGGAGGTGGTGGGAGGGGCTGGCAGTATGTCCCTGCCTGTCACTCAGCTCCTTGCCCCAGTGTCTGTCCCAGCCCAGAGGCCCGAGCTCCTTCCTCTTCACCCTGTCTCACTTCCCAAGCTCCAGCCCAGCTCCTTCGGGGTCCCTCTGTCACCCGCGGACCCAGCATCTCACCTGCTTCAGAGACACAAACACAGGGCGACCCCCCGCCATCAGTGTCATGGGCTCGTAACAGTCAAAAAATGGCTCAATGATGATGACCTGGAACGAGGGTGGCGTCAGCCGGGGTTGGCACTGCCTTGTCCCCTACCCCACCCACCACGCTCGCCATTCACCTCGTCTCCTTCGTCCACCAGAGCCTGGAAGGCTGTGAACAGGGCCCCATAGGCTCCCACGGTCACCAGCACGTTGGCGAGTGGGTCCAACTCCTGTCCCAGCAGCTTCCCGAAGAAACTTGCCAGGACCTTTGTCAGCGGTGGGTGACCCTGTTGGGACAGAGGCTCAGGTGCCCACGCTCACCCCCTGGCTAAGCTGTACCCAGGCAATTCTCGCGCCTCCTAGTGGCGGGTCTGGGGCAGTGTCTGCTGCTGTCCGAGCGTGTTGCAATCCGGCCCATCTGTTCTAGGGGTTCACCCAGGGCTGCGAAGTGGCGGTGAGCTAGACATAATATTCCCATCCAGCTCGACAAAGGAATTTAGAACGAAGCTGCAGCAAGATAATATATGTGTGTGAGGATAACGCAGTTGGTTTTGCTATGAGACTGGATGAGGAGGAAGGAAGGCGGATTTGAAACTGGGTGACATGTCGGGTGTGGTGGCGCATGCCTGTAATCCCAGCACTCGGGAGGCTGAGGCAGGAGGATCGAGTTTGAGACCAGCCTGGGCTACCAAATGAACTCAAGGTCAGCCTGAACTGCATAGCAAGATCCTGTCTCAAAAAGACAAAAAAA
>NW_004955570.1:1216277-1220708 GCF_000276665.1 Chinchilla lanigera
TATTAGTATTCCCACTGTTGGCAGGACAGTGGGGGAGGCAGACAAAAGAGTGCCTCCTCTCTCCTGAAGGAATTTATCTTCGAGAAATGTATATGCATCCAAAGACATCCACACAGAGCATTCACTGTGGCACTGCTCACAAGAGCAAACACCTGAAGCAGCCCAACAATATAGGACAGGTAAGGGAACATGACAAGGGTAGCCAGTGCCACTTGAAGTCTGCGGCCTTTATCAAGGGGCTTTGCGGACAGGGAAGGTACCCGGGATATGCTGCTTAGTGAAATCTGTTCCAGAACACTGTGAATGCTGTGAGGCCACTTATGTTACGTACTGCAACATCATGCTGAAAAGAATTTTGGGAAAAATTTCTCCCAGCAGCACAGGGACACACCACAGTTGAAGGGCCACTGTTCTAGTGTAAGGGTGGCAAATACTTCCTAATGTGTCCTTTACAGAAGAAGTGTAGGTTTCATCTGGGCGTGCTGGTGCATTCCTGTAATCCCAGCAGTCCAGGAGGCTGAGGCAAGAGGACTGCAAGGCTGAGCCTACCCTGAGCAATTTAGCAAGACGCTTTCTCAAATACAGAATAAAAAGGGCTGGGGCTGTAGCTAAGTGTGATGGCCCTGGGTTCCATCTTCAGTAACACACACGCACACACACACACACACACACACACACACACACACACACACGCGCAGAGCTTGGAACTCTAGCCTAATCCAATCAGCAGCTTGTGTGTCAGGGCTTGGTTTAGGTGTTGCCTCCTCCAGGCCGCCCTCCGGTCCATTCCCAGGTTTTGTTCCCTCCTTTCTGTTCCCTGTCCCACGTCAGAGCCTTGGGCAGAGGAGACACTCAGCAAACTGAACAGGGGTCACACTGAAGTCCTTGGGCTCTGCCCCAGGAACCCTGACCCTGTGTGGCCTTGATGTCTGGGAGGGCCTGCCCTTTCTTCCCAGGGAAGGCCAGGGACTCACAAATGCCATGGTGTACTGGTTGAGCATGTAGTCCCCGGTGACCGCGTGCTGAAAGGCTTCCACGGCAAAGTCTGGGGGTGGGAAGTTTGGGAAGCCCTGGCCCAAGTTGACAGCGTCTTTGTATTCATTGGCCAGCTTGATATACTCCACCCTGGGGAGAAGCAGGGTGTCAGGATCAGCCCATCCCTTCACCTGGCCTGGACTTCCACCTGGTCCCGGGCAGTGAGCAGGCACAAGGCTCCATCTGGACAGCTGGACAACAGCATCTGCCCACAGCCCGCAGATGGGAACTTGTCCCCTGCTTTGAGACAAGGTGGGCCAGGCCCGGCGCCCTCTGATGGGTCACAGAGGGTATTTCAAGTTCTTCAGTCAAGATCCACATGATAACAAATGTTTATATCCCAAACCCTGTAGAGCATACACATTGTCCTTGGTGTGATCTAACAAGGAATTTTCTTTTCTGTTCTATTCTTTTTATTTTTGCTGGGCTGAGGATTAAACCCAGGGCACATGCTGTAGAGGCTATTCTAAATGTAGTGAGAAGTTTAGTCCTGTAGTTCTAACAGTGTTCACAGGTGAGACTGGGAAGCACAGTTGGTTCTCATAATTCCTGTAGCCAGCTGCGAGATAAGTGCAGCTTAGCCAGACAGTGGTGTTCTGCTTACTTTCAAGTCCCAGAGGGCCAGGGATATAGCTCAGTGACACAAGTGCCTGCTTGGCAAGCACAAGGTCCTGAGTTCGATTCCTGAAACCAAAAAAAAAAACAAAAAGAAAGTCCCAGAGAGTTATGGTCTCAAGAACACCTCTGCCCAGTCTCAGACAATGACTGAGTCTTCCCCCATGTTATACAACAGTAACCTTACTAGTTCCTGTAAGAGTAAATTTTGGCCAGACGTGGTGGCACACACCTATAATCCCAGCATTTGGGAGGCTGAGGCAGGAGGATCACTGTGAGTTCGAGGCCAGACTAGGCTACACAGTGAATTCAAGGCCAGCCTAGACTACATAGTGAGACCTTGTCTTAAAAAAAAGAAAAAGTAAATTCTGCCTAGCAATTAATGACAAAGACATATGTAACCAACTATAGAATGTTATGTTATGTACCTGTTTGTACTCCCTTCTAAAAAACCTATATAAGGGATTGGTAACCTCAAAACGGCGCTGGTGGTTTGAACCTCTGGGCTCCCCAGCTCACTAGCATAATAAAGCTGCCTTCCAAAGTTGCTCTGGTGCTGTTGTATTCTGTTAGATCTGGTCCTGAATTCCACAGCATAACTTGGGGGTTCGTCCAGGATACACCATGCTGATCATTTAGGTCACTGATGAAGGTCTGCTGGCCCCAGGGACTTGCCCTTTGACTGCAGATGAGACAGGGCACCCTCTGACTCTTTTCTCAGAGTCTCCTCAGCGGCAAGGAATGGGAACCCCTGTATGGCAGCAGTGACCTCATCAAACCCTAAGAGGACACAGAACACAGGCGAAGCTGGTTGGGCCTCAGATAAGGTAGGATTGCCCCTGGGAAGTCCCTCAGTTAGTCTGTCAGTTTCTGTTTATCAGTTCCATCCCCTGCAGGGATGAAGGCAGGACTTGATCAACCCTCGAAGACTGCTGGCAGCCTGTGCTAGCAGCTTGTGTTAGTCAGGACAGTCAGCTTCTGTTTTGGATTCAGCTAGGCATTGCCCCAGGGGATTGGGTACTAAAGTGTATTAACCTCTGAATGCCTACTAAATCACTGAATAGGGGCTGGGGATTTAGCTCAGCGGCACAGCGCCTGCCTGGCAAGTGTGAGTTCAACTCCTGGTACCGGAAAAAAAACAAAAACAAAGACAAACAAACATACAAAATGACTGAATGAATGTCTGTCATTCCATCTGTGCTCCATGAGGAAAACACCTGCTATCCCGGAAACTTACAACTATGGCACTTGATTGAGCCCTCACCTGCAGTTCTGGGGACCTGTCTAACTGGGCTTGCTCAGTAGGCTTAGAAAAATATAATGGGGGGGGGGATGAAAGGACACTTATCCTCAGCTTGGATGGTCCCAATGATGCCGAGAGGTAAACGGCCAGGCAGGTGCCTGTGTGTACGGTCTCTCTCCCTTAGGGGCCCCTCCATTCAAGGGCCCACCACACACTATAAAAATATATATACAAGCCCGAATAGAATGACCCCCCTCCTTAAACACATTAAAAAGGCTTTACAAAAGATTACAAGATAAAATAAAACCTGCCACCTTGGCTTCACACATGAGCCTGCCAAGAAAAAGAAACTCTCTTAAGAATAAAAGCAGACCCATAGATCTAAATCCCCTAGACAGAGGATGACCCAAAAGGCTAAAAAGATTTGTCCTGTTCTGTCTGCTGACCCTGATGGTGGCTTCTCTCCCCGTACACGAATAACAACCCAAACCAGCCAGGGCCTGCCTCTCCACCCCTGACTGCGGAGAGTCCGGTCAGTCATCACCTCCGCTCATCTCATCTGCAGATGCCACTCTGTGCCCACCGGGAGGCCCCCTTACTATTGGAAAAACGATCTGTGCTGTAATAAACAAAAATATAAAGTTGCTTAACTTTACTGCACCAGGATGTACAGACGGGGTGCCCCAGGCAAACTAATTAAAAATGCCTGAGCAACCAGCTGTGCCTGCCGAGATCAGAGAGTAAACAAAACAGGGGTCACCTTTGCATTTCAAAGAAAATGCAAAAAGAGTCGAGGCCTAAAGTCCCCATCCCACTTTAGGAGCCTCAAGGTCAACTCTTACTCAGCTTTATCACCCAGAGGTTACCTATAAAGGTCCAAAACTGAAAAACCCCAGTCTAAAGTAAATGCCCAAAATCCTGTCAAACCTAAGGAAGTTTTACAGGAGAAATCAAGTCACAAAGTTTAACTAATTGGCAAATATACTTTTGGCTTTCAGTTTGAACTGATGTGCATAAAACATTTTTTTTTAAACATTTCTTGTACAGTACAAAGTTTTGAATTTATAAGGTAAACTTGCTCTTTACCCTGTTGTTTTAAAATAAAAACATCGATTCAAAGTTACTCAGAGGTCTGTTGGCAGTCAGTCAAGTTTACTATCTGAGGAAAAAAGGGATGCTTTAAAATTCAAGTGGCTACAGTCAAGTTTGTTGTAAAAGGTTATAATAAATGGGAGAAAAAATAGTAAAAAAGTCTATAAATGGAAGTGATATACTTTTGATATGAGAGGATTCTATATGATAAAAGTCTTGCCCTGCTCAAGAGAATTTTTAAAAAGGTAATAACAAGACTAAAAAGCTCACATATATTGAGAAAAGCTTATGAAAGTGGCTTATTAAAAGAAAAAATATAGCTGGGCGTGGTGGCGCATGCCTTTAATCCTAGCACTCAGGAGGCTGAGGCAGGAGGATCATTGTGAGTTTGAGGCCAGCCTGGGCTACAGAGTGAACTGCATAATGAGACCCTGTCTCAAAAAGAC
>NW_004955570.1:1226144-1227433 GCF_000276665.1 Chinchilla lanigera
CTATCAAGTCACATCCCCATCAGTTGACTATGCTGGGCGCTGTGGTACGTGCCTACAATTCCAGCGTTCTGGAGGCCGCGGCAGGAAGACTGCAAGTTTGGGGCCAGGTTGGGCAACTGAACAAGACCCTGTCTCAAAATAAAAATAAAAAAATTTAAAAAGGCTGGGGGCATTTAGCTCAGTGATACAACTTATCTTCCTCCAGTACAAAACCAATCAATCGGTCAGTCAGAAGATGCTCCATGGTGGTTGGGACGGGGGCAGCCAGGCTTAGAGGTCCTGTGGAGGGGCCGCTAGGAGGGGCCTGGAGGTCTTAGTCCTCCAGCCACCAGCTCGCATCAGCAGGAGCCTGGGCACTCCTTTGCCCCACCTCTCCTGTCCTTACTGAGCCCCGCTGTGTGATGCAGGCATAGGCTTGGAGGGCCTGGCAGGGTCCCCAATTCTCCTGAGTCTGCGCGTGAGGAAAGACACACATGGTTTTGGTCAGCCTATGACAGGCAGCCAAGTTAGGCAGAAATGTAGCAGGCAGTCAGATAGGGCTGGCCTCCAGGGAGCAGGTCAGTGCAGAAGGTGAGAACACATCAAAACTGGGTGGAGCTGCATCTGAAGAAGATTAAAGTCACAATGGCTAGATGCACATACTTCCCTAAGGCACGAACAGGCTTGAGAGTATTGCTATCACCCTTTGAGATTTCCCATGATCTCACTAGGGGTGAGTCCTTCTCTCCCACTCACAAAGACTAAGACTAAGGCCAGTAAGACTAAAGACAAGTCTAGGACTACAGATTATCGACCAACGTTAATGGTGTCACCCCCGTGCCCTTGCTACCCTTGGGTCAATATTACCTAAGCGACTATACTTGCTGTATTATTGCTTAATCATAATTTTGACCCGTGCTGTACCCGCCTCATGATTTTGCTCTATAAAACTTCCTTTCAGAAGTGGGCTCACTGCCAACCCACTGGGGAGCCCTCCTGTCTCTCAGGAGCTATTCCTGTTCCCCACTCCTCCCTGCCCCCAAATTTTCCTATTTTTTAAAATTTTCCTACTCTTAACCTACGCTGTTCCTTGGAATTCATTCTTTCACCCTGAGGAACACGGACTTGACATCATCTGACATTGACCGTTTTCCCTGTATCATTTTGGAGGTCCCACCGAGATACCTGGGAGGAGGTAAGAGTTTGCAGGTCCCACCAAGATACCTGGGAGGAGGTAAGAGTTTGCTTTTGTTTCATGGCTCACTCTAATTAAATATTTTGACTGGATTCTGGATTGTAACTCACTTAGG
>NW_004955570.1:1227779-1229793 GCF_000276665.1 Chinchilla lanigera
AGCTAAATCCCCAGCCCCTTATGTGTGGTTTTGATCTCAGGTTTTCTTTGTAAAACTGTGTAACTGCTGTCTGTTGATGTTCTGCAGGGATTCAACTGGTTGATAAAAAATAACCATCCTTTGCTATACTTTATGTTTCAGAGTGCTTGATATTTAGATAAAATTATAATAATTAAACCCACTACAATAAAACTGCTAAAATATACCTCTCCTGCCTGTAAACCAATTGAAGATCCTCGAGCTGCCAATGTCACTGTGACTGTCCTCACCCCTTTTGGACCGTCCTGGCTTCTCTATGCTTACTCAGACCGTTAGTCCCTGGGAGAGGCCAGTGGCCTACCTGTAAAACACTGGACTCAGTGTCAGGAGAACGGCCTTCCTGCTTGTGGGCGCCTGCTGCAACCGCCCTCTTAATCAAGGAGGCAAACAAACTGACTTTGGGACATTAAGATGAATGGTCCTGTGAAAACAGCCCCCAAAGGCGAAAGAAAACCCCAGGAAATAACGGATAAGCGACCCCAGCCCTATCGTGGCCACTTGTAGCCCCCTTCTTGGTAGCTTCACAGGCCCCAAAGGACTGGGAAACGGTCTGTTTGGAGCCTGCAGATGTCTTGCAAACTTTAAAAATAATTAAAACAGAAAGTGGGTGAAACAGTGCCTGTGTGGCTGCTACAGCTCTGGGACGATGGAGCTGATAACACACAGTTAAACCCAGAGGAGATGTCCCAAACAGCCAGCATAGTCAGCACCCCTTCCATGAGATGGGTTCTGGGCCGGGGATGTAGCTCAGCGCAATAAGCGCTTGTCTGGCAAGCCTGAGGTCATGAGCTCAATTCCTGGTACCAAAAAAGAGACGAGTTCTGCAGGAGGTACAGAGGATGGACCCAGAAGCAGGTAAGCAGACTGTGATAAACTGCTTGATGGCAATGGCACGCCTGGTTTGGGAGAATCCAGGGTACCTCCCGGAGCAAGTCCCTATCTAGACTGGGTAACTGTGCCATGTGAAATGGGCACGCGGCAGATGCTGTTCGCACTGCAGTACCGTAGCCCAGGAGAGGAACTGCTGACGGCACGCGTAAGGACCTGATCCTGTCAAGTGGGCTAGCTGACACGTTCTGGTCAGTAGCAGCCCTTCCAGCCCCCTTTACAGGTCGCCTAAGTCACGATGCTGTGGATTCCTTGGCCAGGCTGGGAGATATGGAAGTGGAGCTCCACGGGAAGACAAGGTCTGTACAAACTGTACCGGCAGAGGAGAAAAAGAAGGGGGGCCCCGGGCGAGTGGAGCCATTCCTCCAAGGACGGGCTGCGGGGCCACTGAAGGTCGATTGACACCAAGTCTGGACAGACTGCTGGCTGCCAGCCCAGCTGCAGATAGGGTAGACGGGCAGCCTTCAGATGCGTTGCTGACTCCGGAGGCAGTTATTCCCTGAGTAGTAACGCCGGCTGATGGGCCAGGGCCGGAAGGCCAAAGCAGCCCTGGTGAAGCAGGAAGAAAGGACACTGGCCTCCTTTTACCCTGATTAGGAGGCAGACTGTGTTACCTGGATCTTGGGGGTCCCGGGAGAGCAGAGGTCACATAGAAAACTGATTATTTACTGGCCCGCAAAATTTACTGGACTATTTACTGTGCAGTGTGTACTAACGTTGATGGATACCAGAGCTAAGTCAGTGATAATGTACAATAACCCAGACTGTTTTACAGGACCTACTGCATACACAAAAGGATACAGAAGTCACTACATCGCGGGCCAGAAGACCTAGTGACTGTGGGTATCCAGCACTTGCCCGCACACCTGTATGGTGTTTGTTTCCCCAGTTATTGAATACATACTGGGGATGGACACATCAAGCAAGGAGAATTCCAAGGATAAATCTGCATGGTAAAAACTAGAGTCCAAGGACATCCACACCATGCACCTCTGACTCTCCCATGAACCACGCGGGTTATGTACATGAAGCAATACCAGCTGCCTGGTGACCATAAGGAGATGGAACAGACTATCTTGAAGCTAAA
>NW_004955570.1:1234653-1242394 GCF_000276665.1 Chinchilla lanigera
AAAAACTTAAACAAACAATAGTTATTCTGCAGGCTAGTTAAACGCTCTAAGAGTGGCTGCTGCTCTTAAAACAGAGATCAAGTTTCCCCAATATCTTCTGGTGAATCCCCATTGAAGCCAATGGGCAGCAGAATGTTGACCAGACAGGCAGCTGGATTCCTTCCCAGAGACGGATCTCTGGTTGTCCGGACCAATGGAAAGAGAGGACAACTGAGGGGTCATGGCCAGGGCTACCCTCTGCTGGATACCCAAAGGTTCCTCAGTGGAATCTAAGTCCTGACAGCCTCACTGGGTAACCGGTGGAAAAATCTCCACTTATCTATCATCCCCACCTGCATTCCTCAGTGAGGTGAGAGGCAATACTTTCAGGGATCTTCTGGTATCCTCTGTCCCAGAGTGACAAGAGATGGTGCTGTTAGAGCCCTCTCTTAAGCCTCCATTAAGAGCTGAACTACAGGTTTAGACTTTTCTCTCTGCTAGTAGGTCAGAAATCCCAGTTTTTCTCCAACTCGCTGTGGGTTAACTTTAGAACCACCTTGTTGTTAGACTGCTCCTCCCTCCAGAAATCAGTCTGAGACAGCTTGCAACAACTGTTTACCTCTCACAAAGAAAAACAGCTCTCAGAGGAACGACGTACATTGGTGCCTTGCATATGCTAACTAAAAGTTAGAAAGAGATTTTGGTCAGCGTTTCCCTTCTTTCGTGTGTGTATAGAAGACTGATAGATGTGCCTTTACTAACATGGTTGCTAGGTGACTAGGTAGACAACAGGAATGTCTTGGAAGACGTCTTAGCCCTAGGGCCCTGACTCTATCTCTAGAGGTGACCTCTTTTGCAGGCTGAGAGGCACTCCAACCTCTTCCAACTTGCTCTTTGGTATTTGCCTTCATTCTCTTTGAAAGAACTAGAAAGCATTGCTGTAATGCTAAGCAATGCTTCTGTCTTTAAACGTAACTGTTATAGCTGAGATCAATTGTAACTTGTGCTATTAAAATATACCTGCTGGAGTTAACATTTCCAGTTCCTGGGGAAGATAGGGTCATGAGCTGCTAAAAGGTGGCTAGTCTGACCTGGTCCATCTTCTTTCTCCTCTCCGGATGACCGCCACCTGCTCTGGAGTGGGTCACCTTGGGGGATGCCTTTGGGTGGCGATATAGAAATCAAGCAGAAATTAAAGGGATGACAATTCTTTCTCTTGTATTCTCTGATGGGAAAATGGATGTCAAAATCTCTTACTTCTTTGGAATGTATTCTTAAGCACTGGAGAATGTTCAGCCTCACATTTTTTTATGGCTTAAACAACAGAAGTTTTATTTTCTCATAATTCAGGAGATGAGAAATCTAAGATGAATCTGTCAACAGGATATTTACAGAGAAAGAGCAGTTTGATATTTTCCTGCACCTGCACATGGCCTGCCTACCCCTAGAGCCGAGATGAAATGGAGAAGGAAGTATTGATTATGACGCTATTTCACAATTAGAATTGTGCTGTACGAGAGGAAACACAGCCAGAATTGCATTATGTTCAGACTTGCTTTGCATTAAGAAATACTCCTTGTGTTCAAAATGTAAATGTAAAACACAGGAAAACCAGATACCTAGCCCTTAAAGCATCCACTATCACTGAGTCTGAGGCTACTCTTCTTGACCTTTGGAACCCGAAGACATGATTTCCAAGACAACTTTAATTAAAGCCTTGCCTGCTGTTACCGAGCCTGAGGCTTCCCCTACTTGCCCTTCGGGTCCTGAGGGTGGAGCTTCTAGGCCACCCATAATTAAAGCCTCCATGGGGTTGTATCCATCCTTAGCTGGTTCTGTTCAAGCTACTCAAGGACAATAATCCTTACAGGAAGTAAATGGGGATTTGGAACTACTTTATTCACGTGTCATTTTCTCTGTGACCTAAAACAGGTCAAGCGAGATCTAGAAAAGTTTTCAGGCAATCCTGATAAGTACATTGAGGTCTTTAGAGGTCGCTATGAACTAGACTGGAAAGATGTAATGTTACACTTAAGTCAACACTGACTTCTAATGAGAAACAATGGGTATAGACTTTATTATTTATTTACTTATTCATTTTTGTCTTTTTGAGACAAGGTCTCGCTATGCAGTTCAGGCTGGCCTCGAGTTCACTTTGTAGCCCAGGCTGGCCTCAAAGTTGCAACAATCCTCCTGCCTCAGTCTCCTGAGTGCTAGGATTACAGCTGTGCACCACCATGCCTGGCCTGGGTACAGACTTTTTTTTTGAGGAGGGGAGGTGGTTCCAGTACCAGGGATCGAACTCACGACCTTGCAATTGCCGGGCAGGCGCTGTGCCACTGAGCTAAATCCCCAGCCCCTGGGGTACAGACTTTAATCTGTGAGTTCCTTAAGTGTATCACAGATACCCAGGGATATATATTTTCAGAATGAGTTTAAATCAAGCCTAGCTAGCACTGCTATGGAGGGATGTTACCTAGGTGAGAAAAGAACCCAAAGTGTCTCAAAGACTTCTTTGTCCTAGGGCCAAGATTTCTTCTGGACTATTACTTGTCTCTGTCTGTCCCCAGAGGCAATAGATCTCTTTTGCAGGCTGGATTTTAGAATATTTGATTCAGAGTCATTTATTATAAAGTAAGCCCTAAACAATATAATCAGAACACTTCCATTTTCTCTCTCACTGTCTTTCAAAAGGTTAAAAGCAGCCATTCAGATTCTTTGATTATTGGTTTAATTTTTTTTTTTTTTTGTCTTTTTTTGAGACAGGGTCTCACTATGAAGTTCAGGCTGGCCTTGAACTCGTTATGTAGCACAGGCTGGCCTCAAACTTGTGGCAATTCTTCTGCTTCAGCCTCCCGAGTGCCAGGATTACAGGTGTGTGCTTATTGGTTTAATTTTACGTTTGGCAATGCAAGTGGAATCAATCATAACTTCTGTTTCTACAGACATGTTTTGCTAAGGATTAGAGATCCACTCTGGGGAAGCACTTGATCTTAATTGTCTTTCTATGCCCGAGATGGTTAGGATTTAGTTCTTGTGCCATACTTGGAGTCACTCTTCTGTCCCTTCTCCACTGCCCTGCCCCTGAGAAACAATGCAGTTTACAGCAGTGTTCAGTCCAAAGCAATTCTCTCCTTTGTGGCTCCTGGATTTCAGGACCAACTTTCCGGAACAGTGACCCTCTCTGGGACCCTTCCAGAGTGAAACTGACCTTCTCTTATCTACAGGTCATACTAAAAAAAAACGGGTCTAGATTCAATCCTGGGATCAAAGGTGTGTGCCACCACGACTGGCCCTTCAGGGATTTTTAAGCATCTCCAAGTAGAGCCAGGAGCTGAGGCTCGGAACCAGAGTGTGTCCCCTCTCCCAAGGCCACAGCCAAGCAGGTGAAAAGCTGAGACTGGAGCACAAGCCTGACCTTGGGTCTTCCCTCTCCTTGACACCAGAGTCCCTGCCAGCCCAAGCCTGGAGCGACCCCGAGGGCCCGCCCAGCCCGCCACTCACCAGGGGTTGTGCTCCGTCCCCTCCAGTCTTCGGGCCTGCAGCTGCTTGGCCATGCTGAGCTGGAGACAGAGCAAGAGAAGGTCAGAGTCAGAGTCTCCCAGCTGGGGCAACTCCTGGTGCCAGAGACTGCTTTCAGGGACACAGCCGCACCACACTATTTTAGGGAAGAGACAGGGAAGTAAGATGCTATCGGGCAGGTGGGTGGGAGGCTGCAGCCTGCTTTTCGGGTTCCTCCTAGCCTCAGCCACCTCCCCGCACCTGTGGGTGGAGTCTCCCAGCCTAGAAGAGCCCTGCTCCAGTGAGATTCAGGAGCGGCTGAAGGCTGAGGAGGGGAAGCAAGGGGTGTGGAGGACAGTGGCACTGGGGACAGCAGCAGTGTTGCTTACAGAGGATTTCCTAAGCTCTGTAACTCAGAATGAACTGGGGGCCCATTTTACAGATGAGAAGACGGAAGGATGTGGTGATATCCCATGAAAAACACACTAAGACCCAGGACTGTGTGGCCCCAGGCTGTGTCCTCACTCTAGTGAGACGACACACACTCAGGCCTTTAGGGCTTTAGGGGGCCTCGGCCTCGGCCCACCACTCCCGGCCCTGAAGCCCTTTCCAGGCCAGCTTTGCGGTGCACAGCAGCTGTCCCAGCTTGCCAGTCACCGTGCTCTCAGTCCCCCTCGGCTGGGCGACCTTGGACAGCGACTGAGCTCCTTGTGGCCTCAGCACGGTGGCAGTGGGGCTGCGCGGCCCCTTGGATCCGCTGCTCCTGCGGGCTGGCCAGTGCCGGGCGGCGCGTGGATAATAGGGCCGACTGGCTCATTCCTGGCACCCACCAGCGTGGCCGGCAGTGAGCCCCTCTGTGCTCAGGATCTGCTGTCACCACGGAGCACACAGGAGCTGCCACGGCCGCCCCCAGCTACTAGATGAACACGCACGGCTGCGGAGGCTCAGGGACTTGCACCTTGCTCAGGGTCAGGGGAGAAGCTGCCACGCCTGTCAGTGGCCGCAGCAGTTGTTGGCCTCAGGCTGGGCTCAGAGAGGCCCAGACAGCTGCATGAGGCCGGACTGCTCTGTAGCTGGGGACCCGGGTACAGGGCGAGCCTCGGGCCCTGGCCCAGCGGTGGGGTTTGCCAGCTCTGCCCACCCTGTCCCTCGGCCAGCGCCCAGTGACCACCAGGACCATTTGGCAGGAGGGAAGGTCCTTGTCGGGGACATCTATGGCGTCACCTAAATGTCAGTGGTCACTGTCTTTAGTCTATTGGTTAACAGGTATTTTAAATTTACTTTTGTTTAATTGTATTATTTTCTAAATTTCCTAAAACAAATATTTTATCATGATGTTTTAAAAATGTGGGGTACTGTCATCACATCTTAGAAGATTGTGTGCTGATCAGTGAAACAGGCTCAGCCAGACAGTGATACACGCTTGTTTTTCAAGCACTCTGGGGGGCTGAGGCAGGAGGATTGCAAATTCAAGCAAAGCCTGGGCAACTTAACAATCTTATGAGAGTGTATCTCAAAAAGAAATAATAAATAAATAAATAAATAAATAAATAAATAAATAAATAAGGGGTAGGGATGTAGCTCAGCGTGAAAGCCCTGGGTTCAATCCACAGTAATGCAAAAATAAATTTTAAAAATAAAACAAGTGCCAGGGAAATAGCTCAGCCACACAAGGGCCTGCCTGGCAAGTGTAAAGTCCTGAGTTCAATTCCCCGTACCAAAAAATAAAATAAAACAAAATAAGCTCCTAAATAGTATGAAAGAAGTATAATAACAGTTTTGTGACAAGAAAAAAACTTTTATATTTTTATGTACAGACATGTTTTCTATGACAATATATGAGTAGGGGAAAAAAAGTTTGGTAAGAAATTCATCAAAATGTCTAAAAAAAAAAAAAAAAAAAAAGTCTGCAAAGCTTGCCTCTAGCGGTTGGGATCACAAAGGTGATTTTGCTTCCTGGGTCTGATTTTATGGTTCCCAATGTCTGTGTATGAGCAGCGGGTTATTTGAACCTGACATGTGTTTTGTCATGTTGCATTTTCTCTGAATTCAAGCGTGTGTTACTATCTGATCTGTAGCCACAGTTCAACTGGCATTTCCTCTGACTAACCCCTGAGCTCGCAGTGTGTCTTGCTGTCGGTAGCAAGTGGACTGTATGGATTCTATGACAGACACACTGCACTGGCAGCAAGGATGCTTCAGTGAAAAGAATAACAGGGCAGCGAGGAGCAAAGGAGGGAGGAGTGGAGGGTGCAGGGCCCAGACAGACAGGGAGAGGGACAGAAGTGAGTGGAGTTGATGGGCTTGTGAAGATGATGGAAATAATGGGGCTGCCAGAAACAGGGTGCTTCAGGTCCTGACCTTCAGGAGTGGCACCCAGAACTGGGATAAATGAGGGAACAATGTCTGTCCTTGGACCTAAGTGTAACCAACATGGTGGGGCACCTACTACATATGAGTTGCTGGGGAGGCAGCTGGGACCTAAGTATAACCAACATGGTGGGGCACCTACTACATATGAGTTGCTGGGGAGGCAGCTGCAGCCCCGCCCCCCCGACTCAGTGAAGAGCTACAAGTTCCAGACTTCAGAAGCAAGGGCCAGGGAGGGCTGCTGGAAGGGTTGCAGTCAGGAAAGGCTTCCTGAAGGAGGAGGCTCATGCAAAACTTCGAAGCCGGGACCCAGCCGGACCGCAGGAACTCCAGGCCATGCAGGAGGCATAGTGGTGGGGTAGGGCACTTACAGTCTGGTGCAAGCACCTCATGAGTGGGACGCCAACCTTCCTTCCCCGAAGGAGCCGTACCAGGGGCACACAAAGGGCTGCTGCATTGCAGAACATGCCTCTCAGATCCTGGGCACTGATGATTTCCCCTCCAGGGCCAAAGAAGGAAGAGAGAGCCTGGGCCGGAGAATGTCTGTGAGCTCAGGACATGGGTCCCCTCCCGCCCAGTTCTAAGAGCAACAACAACAACAGCACGTCACTGTGTGCCAGGCACCTGGCAAGTGCTTTGATGTACAATTATTCTACTCAGTCATCACAACCCTGCCCCCTCCCACATACACACACACCTGTCACTAGAGTGATCTTTTTCAAAATGCATGTCCCTTCCAATGAAAAACAAAATGACCCAGATGAGGATCACTGACAGCTGCTAACAACACAGAGGCATCAACCCAACATCATATTTTGACTCTGGAAACACAGACACGAACACCAGCTGTTTTATTCTGCTGTAAAAGTGAACCTAAACCAGACCACACCACCCAGTTACTAAAATACCGAGGACAGAAGAACATGCTAAATGACACCATAGAATGCAATCAATTCATTCAAATGGATGGAAACACTACCAGCAGGGGTCCCCAGCTCCTGGGCCTCAGAGCAGGATGGTCCATTACCTGTTAGGAACCAGGCCACACAGCAGGAAGTGGGTGAGGCAAATAAGGGAAGCTTCATTTGTATTGATAGCCAAGCTACACTTCCTGTCAGATGAGCAGTGGCACTAGATTCTCACAGAAAGAGAAACCCTACTGTAAACTGTGCATGCAAGGGAGTGGCTGAAAATACAGATGAACATTAGCAGAGAGGTCTGAGTGCACAACCCATCGTAAATTAACTGCTGGCAGATGGGTTTCAACACCCCATCAGTGAGTAACAAGTGACAATTAAGCTGTATCTAGCAGCAGGCTTTAGAGATGATGCAGTCAATTACACGGCTTCATCAGTGTCTTAATTACCATTCTCTCATTGCTTGGACAAAATACCCAACATCCAATGTTAAAGGAGGAAAGGTGTATTAGCTCACAGTGTGTGGAGGTTTCAGTCCCTAATCAGCTGGCTATAAGGCAGGGTGGCATGGCTGAGGGACAACTGTTCATGGTAGCAGAAGACAGAAAAAAGCAGCAAGAGCAAACGGGGACAAAAGGGAGGAGCAAGCCTTTTTTTCTCCTTTACACGGCATGCAGGCTACCCTCCCTAGGGCGACAGGTATAGCACTCACACCCTCAATCCCAGCATCAGGCAATGAAGTAATCACAATGAACTAACCTCTAGATTCAGCTGCCTCGGAAAAGCCCACCCCCTGTGACCACATGAGGCTTTGGTGGGACATCCAGACACAAACCACAACAACCTGGTAGCAGGCTTTAAGTCAGAACGTGACACTTATTTTCATTTCCACATGGCCTGCCCATTATTTTATTTGCCACTTCTGTCCATGCCTCTTTCCCAAACCGCCCACTTGTCTCAGTCACACTTTTGGT
>NW_004955570.1:1242612-1244424 GCF_000276665.1 Chinchilla lanigera
TACCTGTAACCTCAGCATTTGGGAGGCTGAGCCAGGATTGCCATGAGTTTAAGGCCAGCCTGGGCTCCGCAGTGAGTTCAAGATCAGCCTGGACTAGACCTCAAAATCAAAACAAAACAACACAAAGGTGTGTGTGTCGGGGAGCACAAGACTCAACAAGGAGAAAATAGAAGTCTTTAAGACGCCAACAAAAAGAAAGCTGCATTCAACAAATGTACTACACCAGGCATAGTGGGGCATGTCAGCGCTCGGGAGGCTGAAGCAGGAGGTTAGCCACGAGTTCAAAGCCAGCCTGAACTACATAGCAAGACCTTCTCTCAAAAAACAAAACGAAGTGAAATTACAGGTTCATTGCAACAGGTGGTTCACATTCTCCAAGTTTGTTTTGTATGATACAGGGTGAACAGTTAGCTATCAAAACTATGAAACTTTAAAAACTGCTTTGGCACATGGAGACCAAGCACTCTGCATTAAAAGATAAGCTTTAGAGGTTTTTGTTTTTGTTTTTGTTTTTTTAAAGAACACGAAGAAGTAAATATGACAGGCCACCACGGCATCAAACATGTCTGCACTGAGCATGTCATTCTGTCAGTAACCCCACTGCTAAAGCTGTGAAGTTTCTAATACTGGTGAAGAGTTGATCTTGCTGGCTGCTAAGGACATTTACGATGAACTTTTAGGAGAGGCTGTAGTTCAAAGAGGCAGCGTGTGTTCCTCTTTCAGCTACCACCATAACTAGGTGAACAGAGGAAACAGCAGAGGATATTGGGGCACAGTTTTGAGAGGATTAATGAGTCACAGTGGTGTGAAATCCAGCTTGACAAGTCTACCGACACTGACAAGGCAACAATGATCATTTTTGTGTGATATATTTTTCACAAACATGCATGAGGTTATACTGTGTGCACACCGGTTGCCAGTGAGTACCACAGCTGCAGGAATATTTAAGTCTCTGAATAAATGACTGGACGAGTGTTCTGGTGTCACTACTTGAGTCAAAGAGG
Organism: Chinchilla lanigera; assembly: GCF_000276665.1. NCBI lineage: Eukaryota > Metazoa > Chordata > Mammalia > Rodentia > Chinchillidae > Chinchilla > Chinchilla lanigera. The sequence goes on from NW_004955570.1 coordinate 1,243,617, forward strand.
TCGCTTCTGAATGTGAGTCTATGTACAGCGCCATTCATCTAACTGCTGAATAGCTGAAAAAGTCACCTGAACGTAACAAGGTTTTGGAGGGTGTGATTAAAATGATCGATCACATTAAAGGACATGCCCATAACTCACGTCTGCTTGTGGAGCTCTCTGGAGAGACGGACAGAGATCACACACATCTTCTCTTGTATACAGAAGTGAGACGGCTTTCTAAAAGGTAGATAACCGCTCAGAGTTTTTCTGTTACAAGAGCTGCTTCAGAGATTTCTTCTAGAAAAACAGGCACCATTGGCAGCACATTTCAGTGACACAGATTGAGCCACAAAACTTGCTTTCTTAAGTGATATATTCAACCTGCTCAACAAACTCAATCTGCCACTTCAGGGGACAACAAATGTGTTCATGTCAGCAGATAAAGTAGATCCATTCAAATCAGACTGGAGTTGTGGGGGCAATCAGCAAACACTGGGACTTCTGAGATGTTTCAAACGTTAGCAGATTCTGAAAGAGACTGAGCCTTCTTTCTCCCAGTCGGTGCATGATCGCCTATCTCAGCTTTCAAGAGAGTTTGAACATTACTTCCCCACTATAAGAGACCGATGAATTGGGAAGGAATGGATCTTCCACCCATAGGTGAATCGACTTTGTGCTAGAAGAGGATTAACTGCTTGAGACTAAATGATGTTGGCCTTAAAAGTATGACTGAGGGGCAGGGGACATAGCTCAGTGGCACAGCACCCACCTGGTAAGCTCAAGGTCCTGAGTTCAATTCCTGGTACCCTCAAAAAAAAAGTATGTTGTT
>NW_004955570.1:1246389-1248589 GCF_000276665.1 Chinchilla lanigera
CCCTCACGCTGCAGGGTGCACTTCTTTTCCTGCTTTTACTTGGCCCAAACTCACTGTGCAAAGCCTGTTTCTCTTCCAATCTTTAATAAAACTTTGCTGCCATCTGTGCTTGTTTTGACCAATTCTTTGCTTAGGACAAAAAAGACTTAGAAATCATCTCCAGAAGGAGGCTTCAGTACCCTAAAATACAATAACACCACTGAGCTACATCCCCAGCCCTTTTTCATTTATTTATTTTTATTTTGAGACAAAGTCTCACTAAGTTGCCCAGGCTGGCCTCCCACTCACAATCCTCCTGCCTTGGCCTCCTGAGTACCTGGATAATAGACATGAACCATCATGCCTGGCTTGATTGTATTTCTTCAACAACTAAACTGCAAAAAAAAGAAAAGATGGCTGGGGTGCTATAGATTTTAAAAAGATCTAACAGAGAAATAAAAAATGCCTAGTAAAGATGAAAAAGTTGGACACCACACAATTTTAAATGGCCGGGTGTGGTGGTGTATGTCTATAATCCCACTACTCAAGAGGCTGAGACAGGAGGATTGCCTCAGCCTGGACTACAAAGTGAGTTTGAGCCCATCCTGGACTACAAAGTGAGTTCACAGCCAACTTGAACTACATAGCAAGACCCTGCCTCAAAACCAAATCAAACCAAGTGGAAAAACCCCCAACAATTTCTTTTTTGGGGGGTGGGGGTTACCGGGAATCAAACTCACAACCTTGTGCTTATCAGGCAGGCGCTGTGCTGCTGAGCTATATCCCCAGCCCCAGACCCCAACAATTTCAAAGCTTACTACAAATTACAGGAACCAAGAAAGATGGGCCTGGCTTTGTTGGAGAATCTGTACTGAACCAGATGGAAAATGCTCTGTACCAAGGAGTTGGAAGGCAACTTTTATTTATGTAGCTGGGCTGGTGGGAACTAAGTCCAAATCACCAGCCTCAACTTAGAGTAAAACTTACATACATTTTGTAAGCAGGAAGTACAAAGTTGATAATGGGTTAGTTTATAATTGATTACATATGTTTGGACCATTCATCATGAGGCAGGAAGTTCTGGGGGAAGTTAGGGATGAAGCAAGCAGGTAAGATTAAGTGTGTCCTTGACAAGGCTGGCCTGCCCGGGGTAGGCAGTCCTTGAAACAGGCATGCAAAACAGGACATATTTGCAGGCTACTGTGCAGCTGGTTAGACAGAGCTGAGTCAAACTATCTCTGGGTTGCAGCCGGGTAGTTAGTTAGTCAAGGCTGGCTGAGTCTGATGACCCAATTAGTTATTATTTTTAAAATTTTCTGTTTAGGTTTTTTTTTTTCTTTTCTTTTTTTGTCTTTTTTGAGACAGGGTCTCGCTATGCAGTTCAGACTAGCCTTGAGCTCACTTTGTAGCCCAGGTTGGTCTCAAGCTTACAACAATCCTCCTGCCTCAGCCTCCCGAGTGCTGGGATTATAGGCGTGCGCCACCATGCCCGCTGAAATTTTCTATTACAGTTTAAGGAAAGATGTGTCTCAGTGGAATTGAGCTGCCAGTACAGAAATAAACTCTGCTGATGGTCAGTTGTTACTAAAGAAGGGTGTCAAGACAATTCAGTGGGGAAAAGAACAGTCTCCTCAACAAATGCTGTGGGGACATCTGGGTATTATCAATAAATTGGAAACCTCTAAAATTTAGGCTAAATCACAAGGCACTTACACAATACCTGATAAGGAAGCACAATACCTGAAGACACAGGTCCAGTAACCACTGGATTGTGTTCTGGGGGATGGGGAGGATGGCAGCGTTTGAAAAGGCAAAAGCCACACCAGTGCAAGTTGCTTTGCACACATTATAATTGGTGGAGGCAAGTTGTCAGTTTATAGGTCCAGAAATCTCTGGGTTACTGCTGATCAGCAGCTATGTGTGCCACCACTCCTGCCTTAGAACTGTATTCTAAAGTCCTTATGATCTATTATCTAGGACTTGACTCAAACTAATCCAAAATAACTGAGGTGGTGGACCCTCACGTTACAACCAGCCTCACATGCAAACAACTTGAGTTTCTAACAGAATTTTAGGTTTAACTTACATCCAAAGTCTTTTTTTTTAAAACAGGGTCTTGCTATGCAGTTCAGGCTGGCCTTGAGCTCATTTTGTAGCCCAGGCTAGTCTTGAACTCACAACAATCTTCCTGCCTCAGCCTCCTGAGTGCTGGAATTACAGG
>NW_004955570.1:1249165-1265411 GCF_000276665.1 Chinchilla lanigera
GGGAGATATCTGTGTCAACACCAGATGTTCTTTCTTCCAAGGACAGAAGATAATGCTCTGGCCCTTCTGGCGCTCCCTCCTTTCCGGGCAATCTCAAACCTGTTGAAACTGCTTATCTATGAGTCACAAGAAGCCTTATTTTTACATTTCCACACTAAGAGATGGAGCAACTGGAACTGGAACAGGAACTGTTACCTGGGCAACTAATAAACAAAGCTCAGTGATGGTTCCTCAATCTCAACTCACAATCCTCCTGGGGATTTCCTGCTACAGAGGTAGGGGGGCATTTCCTGCTACAGAGTTAGGACCCAAATGCCTGCTGCGTGTATGGTTGTAAACAAAGACTCACAATGGCAGAAAAGCATATGTAAGCACACAGAAGCACCAGCCTGAGCCCAGATGCGTGTTTGTGGACATGATTTCAGTCAGTGCTTTATATAACTGCTGTGATTACTGACCTCAAAATGGTGCCCAAAAAGCTAGAAAAGGAGCTAAGGAAGGAAGGGAAGGTACAGAAAGCAATCACAATTTAAAAAAAAAAAAAAAAAACAGTGTGAAAGAAAGGACAGAAACATGCAATCTTAGACTAGTTTTTAGTTCTGAAAAGGCTGAGACCTAGTGCACCAGAGGCAGGTCCTACCGGGCTATAGACTCCCAAGGATAGGAAGGGCCCCAGAGAGCCAGATTCTAATGTTCTCACGGAAGGAGGCCCTCCTTCCAAACAAGAACCACCTTCTGTTCCATCCTCCCTTCCTGCAAGCCAAAGAGGTCAACTTGAATGGTGAGTACAATACGAAATTGTTGTTTCTGGTAAACTAGGTATATTTTATAACTTTTTGATGAATACATTAGGAAAATTATTGGTGTTTCTGGTAAATTACACACATTATACAACACTTTTTTATTATGAAAAGGCTAGTTCAGGGGTGCTTTGGGAGGTTCGGAACACATTAAGGGTGTGCCCATTATTTCTTAGGGGAAAGATAGTCTTGACTTACAACCCACTTGAGTTACAACCAGCCCCCGTAAATGAATTGAGTTCATATGTCAAGGGTCCACTGTACTTTTGTCTATGTTTGAAATGTTTCATACTCAGGAGGTGGAAGACAGAGCCACAATATGGAAGGAGTCTGGGCCCCTGGAGATTGAGGAACCATCACTGAGCTGTGGACTTACTTTGGGTGGGTGGGGATCAAAATGTGAGCCTCATTTAAACTACTGTTGTTTTGTTTTTCCTTTCATTTATAACATATCCTGTCTTAACTGATGCACCTGTCAAATCCTTCAGTCCAAAACTACCACCAAGAACACAGCTGTGACTGAATAAGTTGCAGCAAGGGAAAATGCACACAGGAAGGCTCAGGAAGATGGTGGAGAACTTATAAGATTTGGACTTGGGCTGAGCAATGTGGTGAGAGTCCAAAAAAGCAGGACGTTGCTCTGGATTGGTGCTTAATGTGGCCAGGGTAATGTTATGGTTGGGTACCTCAATGCATTTTTTTAGTGGGGGCAGGCTGAAATGAGGTTAAAGCCAGAATTCATAAAGAAGTAGCTGTCACTCATGTAGGCCCAAGAGGGGAGTGCTGGGTGCTTTTTACTTTCTTTTTGCACTGATTGAACCCAGAATGCACTGAGATACATGTCCAACCCTTTCTCATTTTATTTTTGAGACAAGGTCTTGTTAAATTTACACACTGGCCTTGAACTTGTTTTTTTGTTTTGTTTTGTTTTGTTTTGTTTTTAAACAGGGTCTTAAATGTAGACCAGGCTGGCCTTGACTTTGTGACAATCCTCTTGCCTCAGCTTTCTGAGTGCTGGGATTACAGATGTGAGCCATTGTACTGGCTCTGGTTTTCTTTCTTTCTTTCTTTCCCAGCCTTTTTTCTTTCTTTGCTTTCCAGTTTGATTAACTTCAGTTGTCATGTCTTCAGGCTGAAGGATTCTTTCCTCAGCCACGTCTAGTCTTCTGATGAGCACATCAAAGGCAGTCTTTATTTCCATTACAATATTTTTTTTATCTCTAGTGTTTGTTTTCCAGTCTTTCTTAGAATTTTTGTTTGTTTTGAGACCAGGTCTCCTTGTGTAGTTCAGGCTGGCCTTCAACTCACTATATAGCCCAGACTGGCTCAAACTCAAGGCAATCCCCTGCCTCAGCCTCCCAAGTGCTGGGATTACAGATGGGCCCTATCACACTCAGCAAGATTTGCTTTATTCTAAAATAAAACTCTGTACCATACACCAGTTTCTCCCCATCTCTCGCTCAATCCCAAATCCATCCTCTCCATCCCCACCTCCACCATGTCTACCACTACTATGGTGGACACCAAAGCCACCTCAACCACCAAAGCTTCCTTCATGAACAAAAGCGTCATTGCTTGCTGGGGATTTAGCTCAGTGGCACAGCGCATGCTTGGCAAGTGTGAGGTCGTGAGTTTGATTCCCGGTACCAGAAAAAAAAAAACAAAAAACAGTTGTCATTGCCACCAGAACCACCTCCATGTCCACCACTCAAGTTTCCAGAACCATTTTGGTCTGTGGGGAGCAGTGGAAGCTGGAGATTGATGACATGTTCAGGGCTGGAGTGAGGCCAGTCCTGAGAATAAAGAGCCCCTGAGGGAATCACGTGAACAAGCTGCTCCAGCCTAGACAACACCAGGCGCCCGAGGCTAGCCAAGCAAACAGGTTGCTAGGCAGAGAGGTGTCACGTGACATCAACCTGCCAAATGTATAAGTAAAGGCACTGTGGTCACTGAGCAGTTCTTTTTGTCTCATTTGGAGACAGGGCTCCACCTGACCTCAGCTTTCTATTTCCTGCTTTTTGTCTTTATTTCTTCATCCACCATCCTTCACCCTGAGAATTTCAAGAGCTGGGCTGGACATGAGGAGGAAGCACTGGCCACCTCCCGCCTGGATAGGGCTTCCCTCACTTCACAGGTGTTGCTGTTCACGGCATGATATTCCTGAACGAGCATCTTATCCACAGAATCATGGTTGTCACAGGTTTCAAGAGCAAAGCCCCTCTTCTTTCCACTGCCTCGGTCAGTCATGATTTCAGTCACCTCCGACTTTCCCTACTGTTCAATATAACCTCATAGGTGATGTTCCGCAGCATCTTCTTTAATGCCACCAGCAGTGATCTTCCTCACAGTCAGTGGGCACCTGGTCTCTGAGACTCCCCTCGAGAGGGCTCTCTTTGGCTTCACCACTCTTCCACCCACCTTGTGCGGCCCTGCTATGCAGAGCTGCACCCACTTCCTCCTCCACGGTGGTGTAAGTGGCAAACCCAAAGCCCCTGGAGCGCTTGAAGTTTGGACCTCTCATTACTACACAATCCGTAAAAGCTCCCCACGGCTCACAATGGCTTCTCAGACTCACTGACTGTTTCAGAGCTCAGCCCTCCAATGAAGGGCTCCCACAGCTCCTTAGAAGACTCTGACTTAGAGTTGGAAGACAGACTTTAACGATGCTTCCTCAGCATCATCCACAAGCAGAAACAGGCAAGCTAATAAACGTATTCCTTGTTGTTGTTGTTGTTTTGTTTCTGAGAGAGGATCCCACTATGTAATTCAGCCTGGCTTTGAACTCACTATATAGCACAGGTCAACCTCAAACTCACTTCCATCCTCCTGCGTCAGCCTTCTGAGTGTTGTGATTACAGGCATAATTGGATTGTTGTGATAAAGGGTTAAGTCTAAAAAATTATAAAAATCATGAAATAGTACAATTAAGAGAATTTTATGGTATGCAAAATATAACTCCATAAAGGTGCTAATGACCAAAATGAGGCTAAAGCATAGGGTTTGGTTTTGTTTTCATTTTGTTTTTTGAGACAGGGTCTCACTGTGCAGTTCAGGCTGGCCTTGAACTCACTATGTATCCCAGGCTAGCCTCGAACATGTGGAGATCCTCCTGCTTCAGCCTCCCAGGCGCTGAGATTACACAACTGGCAAGCATGGGGTTTGGAATCAGACAGACCTTGGACAGAAGCTGTCCATTAACTGTGTGACTTCTGGCAAATTACTAAGCCTTTCTGAAAAGCATTTCTGAAATGATAATAATGATAGCTTCTCCTTCATAGAGCTGGAGTGAGGCATAAATGAGATAATACACCAAAGTCACTTAGTGGGTGCCTGCAAAGTAGTGTTCAACATATGTCCTTATTGAAATTATCATTAGTCAAAAATAAATCATTTGGTGGTGCATGCCTGTAGTCCCAGCACTTGGGAGGCTGAGGCAGAAGGATCACCACAAGTTCAAGGTCATAGTGAGACCCTGTCAGAAAAAAAAAAATCTGTACGCCTACCCAGGCTGCACCAGGGGACCTTTTGCACACTTCCAACACAGCTTCTAAGTCTTAGGTGAGGCATCTAAGATCTTAGGCCTCCTCACAGCTAGACCAGGTGCTGATGGCCAGTGCCCCCCGCCCCAACACACAGAGCCACTGACCTAGACAGCTAATGGCTCTTAGTCTGGCCGCAAGGAATGTGGGTGACCCTGGACACCTGGAATGCTGCAGCGTTCAGCAATGCAGTGTTGATGTCAGCTATGCCGCTACACCCCGGGCCCACTTGTCCAGGCAGCCTGTGCTGACACTCACTCTCAAGCCACTCACTCCCTGTGGAGCTGGCCCGAATCTGCCCGAGGCCTGCATGTTCCCTCGTTGTTGCAATGTACAGACCTGGCCCAGCTGTGCTGGAGCTCTGTCTTCTGCCCTCTGCCCGGCAGGCCCCGGAGTTCCCCCTACCCTCGCTCTGCAGCCTCTGCGCCCAGCCAGGCCCTGCCTGAACTCTGCTGCACCTGCTGGGCTGAGTTCCCAGATCCTCGCTGAAGCTGGGCATTAAGGATGCTTTCTTTCATTACTGAGAGTGAAATAATGATCTTTACTCTTGAGCCCTGAGAACCGTGATTAGGTGATCAGGATCAGATGTGCATCATGTGTTCCCCGACAGCTGCGAACACCCATCAAACACTCCACAAACCACCCCTAGAAAGGCTCCCAGCAAGGTGGGCTTTGGATGAGTCCTTCACCTTGTAGCGAAGCCTCCTTCCTTGCTTGAATATGTTGTCTCTCAGCTTAGTTGGTTTCTTGTGTGACAAGCGGTTGGACTTGGGTCCGGTTGGACTTGGGTTGGACTTGGGTCCAAACTCCTAGGAAGCTGTTGATGTCCCTGTGTTGTGCCAGAGCACAAGGAACAAAGATTATTCAGCCCAGAGTGCACAAGCTGGGATTCAGTCTTCTGTTCACCTCCTCCCAAAGCCCAATCTCTTTCTGCAAGGCCCTCTGCCTGCCTCTTCCTCTCCAGAAGGGGAGTGGTGTGCCTCTGTCAGCTCCCCTGCCTACAGGAGGCCACTGCCCCTTGGGGATCACCCTTGTCCAGCTCCTACCATGCAGGGCAGGCAGAGTGACTATCGCTTCCTTTGCTGGCCCCAACTCACTCCTATCTATTGGGACAATTAGATCTAGGGTGTTGGTGTTTCTCAGTGGAGGCAGACTTGGTGTTTGAGGTAGGCTGATGAAGGAGACCACTATGAATCAGCTCTGGGCAGGACTTAAATAAACCAATGAGATTTTCATGTTTACTAGTGAGTCTGTCCAAAGCCTAGGCCCCTTGTCTGGAGATGGGCAGTGGACTCACAGTAAGTGAACCTCTGTGAGTCACTGGTCCCTATTGAGGCCTATAATGGTGGGTGAAGCTATAAAGCCTCAAAGGATAAGACGAAGTCACAGCCAAAGACACCTGGCTCCAAACTCAACTAGATGAAGACTGTAGGCTCAGGCATCTCACTCTTGGGGGGATTAACTTAATACCTTACTTGGAGAAGTCCTTGAGCAGTTCCTGCCCTTCTTGAGTATTCCCCTCCCTTGTTCTGATAAGTAAATAAATACGGGTTGCTCAGAGAAGGTCTTGGTCTTAGCCCCCAGAGAATCTTGAATTATGTGAGAGGGTTTTGATCATCATGGAGCCCTGAAATCATTCCATTTGTCTTTTTTATTTAGCCTTTGCCATCTACTCGTTTGGGAGACTGCGGACCTGATCAGTCTGCCATAACTAAGGGATAGTATTAACCTGATAGGCTGGTTCTGCAGGGGCAGAGCTAGACAGTACCTTAAAAGATGTTTAGCACCCCGGGCTCAGAATTCCAGTACTGAGACAACAGTAACCTTGGCACTTCTAGAGAAGTGCAGCAGGAGATAGGAAACCAGAGATGATGGAAACTTGGTCAGAAATAAAATGATCCCAGCTTGGCCATGTTTTCTGTGGGACCTTGGTCACACCATTACTGCAGCATTTCTGAGGCTCAGCATCCTCTTCTGGACAGTGGGGATAATATTGTAAAACTCAGGGCTGGGGGTACAGCTCAGTGGTAGGACACCTGCCTTGCATGCACCAGGGTACTAAATTAATCTGTAACAGCACAAAAACAGAAAGTACAACAGCCCACGAGCTACAGAACTGGTTCCTGGTCTGCAGTAACCTGTCACTGACAATCAGCTATACCTCGTATCTTTCTTATTGCTGGGAAAAAATATCTGACACACACATGTTAAAGGAGGAAAGGTCTACTTTGGCTCATGGTTTGTAGAGGTTTTAGTCCATGGTTAGCTAGCTCCAAGGCAGGGTGGCATGGCAGAGGAGGAGGGGCATGGCAGTGGAAAACAGTCCATGGAGGGCAGGCAGAAAGCAGGGAGCAGGGAGCCTTCCTTTCCCTTTTATCTCATCCAGGGTGGGCCTTCGCATTACCACATCTAGGCCTATGCTAAACCAATCAATGAACTAACTTAGTTATCACACACACTTGATCTGTATTCACTCATCATAAATCCAGCCACCTCCAAAAAGCAACACTTATGTGTGCTTGAGGCTTTGAGGGACATCTAGAAACAAGCTATAAGAAGCTATTAATATTTAAATCAAGCCTGGCATGGCGGCACACACCTGTAATCCCAGCTACCCAGGAGGCGGAGGCAGGAGGATCCTCAGCAACCGAGTGGGACCCTGTCTCAAAACAGAATACAAGTACTGGGGTGTAGCTCAGTGCTCCCTGGATTCAATTCCCAATTCTCAAAGAAAAAAAGAGTGTAACCGCAAAACAAGAAAGTCTCCATCAGATAATGAGGTCAGACACTTTGCTTGGATCCACAAAGCAGAATTACCATAAGATAAGCCCCGGAGAGGGCCAGGGATATTGCTCAGCGGCATAAGCACCCGCCTGGCAAGCACAAGGTCCTGAGTCCGATTCCTGGTACAAAAAAAAAAAAAAAAAAAAGAAGATAAACCCCAGAGAAACCTGTTTGTTTAGTTAATGGTTGACCCTAAGGGAAAGCTTGGCTTAGATCTACCCAACACTGGGACTTACACCCAGGGCCCCTTGGCCCTGGGATTGGCGGAAGAAAGAGAAACGACTTTTGCAGCCCAGACTGCATGCAGGTTTTCAGCCCAGGAGATTCATGGGGATCCTGAGTGTGACAGGCAGGAGCCAAACATCCCATCCTTTCCTCCTGGTACAGGATTCAGATTCAAAACTGAAATCTCATTCCCAAGTACATCTTTACACATGAAGATATCCACAACAGCTATAAATAAGTAGGCAGGAACCACTGAGAAGGCCCCACACTGTTCTACCTGGGGAAACCGGGGCTCAGAAGTGAGAAATGACTTACCCAAAGTCAGAGTCCCAAAGCGGGGGTGGTGGCATATGCCTGTAAATCCCAGCACTTGGGAGGCTGAGGCAGGAGGATTGCTGTGAGTTAAGGTCAGCCTGCGTACAGTGAGTTTGCCCAGCCTAGCTACACGAACAAGACCCTGTCTCAAAAATATAAACAACAACAAAACAAGAAGACACCAAAGTCTGTTTTAGAAAAGCAAGGCAGGCAGCCAACTGTGAGTTCAAAGCTCCCACCGCTGTCCAGGAGTGTTTTAGAAAATGTTTAGGGCAGATGGGGCCCGATGAAGAACTTCTTCAATGCTGTTATCTGTCCTATGTTCTTCTGTCACCTCGACCTAGAAAACTGGAGGCCCGCCCGTTGGAGGTTCTGAAAATTCAGCGTCGAGTTAGTTGAAGTGGGAGAGCCAGGGCAGCGCCCCCTGAAGTCCTAGTCCAGGAGAAAAAGATGATCCAAGATCACAACAGTGTCCCCAGCTCCTCAGCTGGGGCGCAGACGAGTCTCTGTTCCAATCTCCAGCCTCATCATTTCCTCTCCAAAGCAGCTACACACCTGTCACTCATGGATTAAAGTCACCTCCTGGGAGACCCTTTCCCTGGCTCTGCCTCTGCCTGGGCCGTGTCCCCTCCTCTACGACCCCAGGCTCTCAACACAGAGGCCGACTGCTGGCTCATCTGCTGCCCTTGCCAGACTCGCAGAATGGAAGCTGCGTGCATGTCCTGTTCTTCACCAGACGCTTGGCCTCTGGCAGCTCACCCAGCACACAGTAGGTCCCAAAGCCTGGGTGTTGATGGTCCCAGGAAGCTGAGGGAGAGATCGAGGGACCCAGCAGCCTCTCCCGAGGCCCTGTGGGAACCCCTTGGGACAACTTCCTTCACATCTCTGTGCCTCCCTTATGCTTCCAAAAAATGGGACTGATCGCGTGTGCACTACATGGCATGGCACATCCGCCATCATGTGGAACCGTTTAGTGTCTGCTATTGTTGGAGACCAGGGGCTATGGAATATTTTCCTATGCTGGGGCGCAGGCTCTGTGAGTGGGATCCCGCGGTCTCCAGGCTGTTGTGATTTTGCCTTGGGAAACAGAGAAGTATGAGGAAGGCTGCCATGATTCCTGATTGCGCAGGGAAGGCCTGTAACCTCGGATGCTCCTAAGGGAAGACAACGTCTGCTGAGGACAATGTAAAAGATGCAGGCATCCAGAGCATAGGGAAGAACTTGCTTTGCATGCACTTTTCCCTGTCTACCAGAGTTGCTGTTCCGAGAAAAAGCACACCACTCTTCCTCCTGTGCTCCTCAACTGCTAGTAACAGTGGGCCGACCATGGATGGGCGTGCCTGTGCAGTAGACACAGGTTCCTCCCCGTCCCCTTGTACCTTAAATATTGTCTTCTGTCTTTCTTTATTCCCCCTCATTCTCCCACATGAATCCGGGGTCTGATCAGCCCCCAGCATGCTATTGTGGCAATGATTGTCTTTTGTTCTGTTTTTGTTTCTTTCTTGCATTTAGTGCTGCAATTCCAGCTATTTGGCTAGAGGATTGCAAGTTCCTCTGTGGTCTGGGCAATTTAGCCAGAAAAAAAGAAAATGAAAATGATTGCAGTACAAGCTTATTACTTAGAAATATGAGATGCATAAGTGCATTTAAAAAAACAGCTGAAAATGCTGAAAGTGTTTCCTGCTGACAGATGGGAGGCTGGAGGGGCAGACAGGTGATCACTTTGTGTCATCTGCCTTTTGTACAGTCCATTCTCTCTTTTCTTTATCTTTTGCTCTTTTTTGCAGTACTGGGATTGAACCCAGGGCCTTTGCATGGAGCTACAACCCCAGCTGTTTGTTTATTTTCTGTTTTTCAGACCATTTCTCTTGTCCAAACTAGGGTCGATCTTGTGATCCTCCTATCTCAGACTCCCAGAACTACAGGTGTGCACAACACCCAAATAATGTGTTCATTTTTGTTACAGGCAGGGACATGGAAGACCAGGGAGGTGCCCCATGCGGGTCTGTCTCCAGGCTGGAAACCAGCAGGCAGCCTTGAACTTCACCCTGTGCTCTCGCTGTCACTCTTTGCTTTGTTCCACACAACCCCCCAGCTTGTCTCCCTGTCTGTCCCACTTGTTCCATCCCTGAACGTGTTCATTGTGTGGTGGAGTGTGACTGACAACAAAAACAGCTCCTTAGTAGCAAGGAGTAGGTCACGGTAGGCGGGGCATTTGTGTAAAACCCTCCAACAGTTAAAATCCAGCTTCTCCACTTTCTGGTTGTGATACTGCCAAATTCCTCAGCCTCTCTGAGACAGTTTCTGCCTCCATTAAAAGAGGAGAAAAAGACCTCCTACGAGGAAAGCTGAAAGAAGTATCATCTGAACAGGGCCTCACTATGCAGTTCAGGCTGGCCTTGGACTCACTGTGTAGCCCAGGCTGGCCTCAAACTCCTGGTGATCCTCCTGCCTCAGCCTCCTGAGTGCTGGGATTACAGGTGTGTGCCACCACACCCAGCTCATCCTTTTATTTTGGATGATCAATTTATGCACAAGGTAGCCGCTGTGTCCCCCTTTCCAGGTACCCAGGACCTCAGATCTCCTGTCTTGTGCATCTCATCAGTTAGTGGGTGGGCACACAGGAGATACAGCCACACCCATATCCACAGAGGACCCGTGGGAGCAGCGTTGAAACTGTTCTTGCTGCCTCCTCCTTTTCCACCCAGAGCACCTTGCAAGTCCTCCCGTATTAGTGAACACTGAACACTTGTCACTTTTAATGGTTGCACAGCTCTCCACCGTATGGATTATTACCGTTTTTAAACCCGATTGACATTACTACTGTCACCCTGAGAACTGAAAGGACCCAGGAGAATCCATAGAGATCGGTTGGCGCCCAAGAACGGTTCAGACCCAGCTGTGCCCAGAATTCACTTTTGCCTTGGGCTTCCCGTTCACCGCAGGCACGACCGTGATAGAAATTTTAAGAACTTAAAAATCAACTAGTAGTCTGACCCCATATTAGAACAAAATAAGATCATACAGCCCACCACGTAGCTCATCTGTTAAGACTCACTCAGTGTTGACTGACGACACCAGAGATAACCTGACCCCGCTCAGTTTGACGGCACCCAGCTGCACAGCCTGCACTTTCCAGCCCCCAAACACACCCTGTTTGCTAACTTGTTTCAGAGACTTTCCGCTCAGCAATGAAGAATAACTGATGCTACCCAGTAAAATTCACCACGCTTTTAAGCTTTTGTATCTCCCGCTTGCAAAACCTATATAAACTAAGCGCAAAGCAGGCTCTGGGCTGATGCTTTGGGAGCGATCCCCCATCAGCCCGCCGGCGTAATAAAGTAGTTTGCCTTTCAACTCCTCGGTGCAGAGCGTTTTCCATTCGGTTCGGTACCGGGTTCCGTAACACGACCAAGGGAAAGAAAGGGACGTGGGTACAAAAAGCAGTGCCGGAGCGCAGAACAGCTAGCAGCGCGTCTAAATTATACCGAGAAACGGCTCTGTCTTATCAAGGAAGCCCCACAGCACATAAGAGCAGCACCAAACGCATCAAAGGTTCTGGCACCATCAAGCTCAGAACCCTTACCAGATCTTCCTGGGGGGCAGCTACCCTCGGGAATCAGCTACTACTCACCTCCTTTCGAACCGCTTCTCAGCTCCAGTCTAAATGTATCAAGGTTACCGAGGTTCCTATTCCTTTAAGGGGGCCGAGCCGCGGATCGGTTACTTCCGCCCAGAAGCAAGATGGCGCTGGCACAAGAGAAACTGTTACTTGAAGGAGTAAAAACAGCTGCTACTGAAGCATTGGCTTCACCTTGCTCGCCCTGCGCACGCCCAGTGGTGACGTCATTTCCGGGGACGGAGCCGCTGAGTGGCGTGGTGAGAGGCTGACTAAACCTCTCGTCAGAGTTCAGCGGCCGGGCGCAGAGAGCCTGGGTGACTGAGGTGAGGGGAAGGACGCGCGACCTGTCAACTCTGGAAGCCCATCCAGGCGCGCCCCGCCGCTGCCCTGCGTCACACGTCCTGGGCAGTTCGGGCAGTGTCCCGCCTGGGTTCCTTCCTCCGGATCCCCGAGGCGCCGGGTCCTGGCCGTCCCGCCCTCGCCCGGGGCCGCGGCGCGGGGGCCCCAGTCCTGGGCCGCTTGGCTCCTGCAGGTCCCCTCGCACTCCCCGCTTCGTACAGGCTCCGCCTCGGGGCTCTGCCTGCCAGCTTCTGTGTCCGTCGAGAAAGCTCTCGCCGCTGGTCTCGCGGCCGCCCCCTGCCCTTGGCGCCCTCCTCCCTCTTGATCCCCGGGATTGCAGGCGGGTGCCCGGGGCGGGAGGCAGTTAGCACCCGTTCCAGGCCGGCTTGTGCTTGAGACCCAGCTGCCGCAGGCTTGCTGAGGCCTCGGGCGGTTACTGTATCTCCCAGCCGGCGATTTCTCTTCTTTGAAAGGGACAGTATGGAGGCTGGCTCGCTTGAGGGCGTTGGTAGGCTTGAATTCATGGGTGTAGATCAGGCTTTTAGCATAGTGGGCGTCCGCAGAGGGGTCCCGAATCAGCTGACTCCTGTGTGGACAGACTGCTGGGTAACGTGGAGAACACATCCAGGTCTTTGACTCATGTCAGTATCTGGAGACTTTTTTGTATTTTTTGTTTTATTTTATTTTTTGGTCTTTTTGAGACAGGGTCTTCCTATGCAGTTCAGGCTGGCCTTGAACTCACTTTGTACCCCAGGCTGGTCTCGAACTCGCAACGATCCTCCTGCTTCAGCCTCCAGGAGTTTATTACTTTTATTTGTTTCATTTTTAATCTATATTTACCAATTGTTCTGTAGTGAACTTGTGATGCTTCTGTTATTTATTTATTTATTTGTCTTTTTGAGACAGGGTCTCACTATGCAGCAGGCTGGCCTTGAGCTCACTTTGTAGCCCAGGCTGGTCTTGAACTCGCAAGGATCCTCCTGCCTCAGCCTCCCGAGTGCTGGGACTACAGGCGTGTGCTACCAGGCCCCGCTATCTGGAGACATTTGGGCAGTGGCCATTGTCCCCTGTTTACAGGTAGGAAGGTTCAGAGGAGGAAGGAATAGGCCCAAGCTTGAAGGGAAGGGTTTCCCTTCATCTCTATGACTGCAGTGTGTGTACTGTCACAAAAATCAACAGATTGCTTTTGTTTAATTGGTTGGCAGCCCCTGGCCCCCATTCCCAGGCCAGAGGCAGACAGATGTGGTGAGTGCACATTCTGAATGTGCAAATAGAAGGCACTACCTGCTGCCAGCCACCCCCGCTTCTGCCCTGGCAGTGCTGGAGATTTCAGCTGCAGAGGGAGGCAGGAAGTGCCTGGTATGTGAAGCTTGCCATTTTCTGTTTTTTGGGACAAGTTCAGCACACCTGGGCCCTGCCCTGTGGGAGTTTCCTTTTGGTTTTGAGGAACTCTGTCCTTGGAGAGGGGAGTCCTGCTTTAGTGAGGTGGAAATTCTTCTCAGTACCAGGGACAGTCTGCAGGGAACAGCAGGACCAGCCTCAAGGTTAGACCTGCAGCTTTGGCCTCTGCTGTCTGCCTGAGGCACAGCCACCTCCTGGAGGACCCATACCCATTGAATGCAGTCTGTGATTGCATAAGCCTGTATCTGGCCCTTCTTGGACCTTCAGGAGCTGGCTGACCCTGATTCATTTTCCTCTTGCAGTACCTGGAGCTTTGCCCTGGCTCTTTTTGGAATGTTCCTTACATGTCAGCCAAGAGGAAGATGAGAAGGGGAAAGACTCTCCCTGTGACCTGAGTATAAACATGCTCCTTTGCAGCAACGACCTCAGAAGGGTTTTTGAAAGTTGAGATTTCAGGCCTGGCAACCTCAGTCTGTTTGGTGGAATCCAGCTCATGTCTTTACTTCTGTCCAGGGCCTTTGCTCTACCTGCCCCAAGTCCCACACAACCACTTGGGGAAACTACCTCTCTGTGATCTTCATGAGAGTCCATGGCTCAACAGGGCATTTGTCCCCTTCCCCATGTTAGCTGGGGAAACCAGGTGGCCAGGGAATGGTGTCCTGGCTGCTAGATGGCCCCTCTTCCTCTGTGCTGGCTGCAGAGAAGAATGGTAAGGGTGTGTGTGTGTGTGTAAGAGAGAGATAGCAATCAAAAAATAAGGAATTAAGCTGGGCATGATGGCACACACCTGTAATCCCAGCACTCAGGGAGGCTGAGGCAGGAGGATTGTTTTGAGTTTGAGACCAGCCTGGACTACAAAGTAAGCTCAAGTACAGCCTGAACTGTATAGTGAGGCCCTGTCTCAAAAAGACCAAAAAAAAAAAAAAGAGAGAGAGAGCAGCAGAGGCTCTGGGCCAGATGATAGGAGGAAGACACCAAGTTAGGCATGAGCCTCAGGTACCCACCCCTCTATTTTGTCTGCTTTTTATATCATATGGGCACAGAGAGGACAGTTTCTCGGGCTCCCTCCCAGAAAGGGAAACTGAGGCCCTGGGAGAGAAGCTGCTGCACATTTCTGCTAGGAGGCCAGGCCAGTTAGGGCTGAGCCCAGGGAGTGCACCAAGGTGCTGCCTTGGGGTGCCTTCTGGGAAGGGCTCCTTCTGTGCGTGAGGACAGACCAGAGCCCTAAGTGTGCTCCACCCTTCTGGTGCTTTCCCACCACACCCAAGGGTATTGAGGTGTGTGACCTTGGGCAGGTCAGCTGCTTTCCCTGGGTGACTTGTTTCTCTACCCATCAAATCAGACCTGTCGTGAAGGCTGCTGGGGTGATCAGATGAGCCCGAAGCTCCCTTTTCCTCTTATGAAGACCTAGAGAAGTGTAGAGTTTCCACTGCCTCCTGGGCTCCCTTGTACCTGCTGGAGGAGGCAGTGCCAGGGCTAGTTCAGCTAGGTCTGAGTCAGGAGAAGCCTGTGATGCTAAGAAATATATATTTGGGCTTCTAGCCCATTTCCTGACATATAGGTCCCCAAATCTTTGCACCTCCAGTGGACAAAGTGCCTTGTGCCTTGTGTATGGTTGGGGATCCCTAGAGGGCGGGTATGTGTGTGTGTGTGGGGTGCTGGTTGCCAGGGAAACTCATCCATGTGATTTAGATTCAGCAGCTTTCATTCCTATCTAGGGTAGGGAGATAATGAAGGTTGTGTTGAGGCCAAGCATGGTGATGGACATCTGTAATCCTATAACTTGGCAGGCTGAAGCAGGAGGATATCCATGAGTTCAAGGCCAGCCTAGGCTACATAGTCAGTTCAAGGCTAGCTTGGATTACATGGCAAGACCTTGTCTCAAAAAAATGAAACAAAGCTGGGCGTGGTGGTGCATGCCTGTAACCCCAGCACTCGGGAGGCTGAGGCAGGAGGATCTTTGCGAGTTCAAGACCAGCTGGGCTACAAAGTGAGCTCAAGGCCAGCCTGAACTGCATAGCGAGACCCTGTCTCAAAAAGACAAAAAAGAAAAGAAACAAAACAATACAAAACAAAAAGATTGCTATGAATCCCTCTCAAAATATTTCCCCTCCCTTCAAACACACTTATCCCATCATACTTGTCATTTTCTGAAGCAGTTCTGAAAGTCCTCTTTCATGAGTGTCTTTAGTTGTATTGTGGCTGCCTCAGTGTCTTGAATTGATTACAAACATTTACCTTTCGTGGTAATTTTGACTTTGAGGAGGAGTGAGAAGTCACATTTTGCCAGATCTGGTGAATAAGGTGGATTGGGACACAGCTATGAGCCAGCCTTTCTGTTGGATGGTACTCCACAGCAGCAGTCCGTGTAATTTTTTATCACAGCACATTAAGACTCCCATGAAAGGAATTCCAGAACTACTTCAGAAAGGGGGAAGAATGGTGGGATAAGTATATTTGAAGTGAGGATTATTTTAAGGGAGATAAATGGCAGTGTGTCTTTTGTTGTAATGCATTTAAAAAATTTGAACACTATATATTTTGATCATACTTCATACATATATAGTATAATTTCCATAAAAATCCCAAAGGGCAGCTATGGTGGTTAATTTCTATAATCCCAACACTCTGGAAGCTGAGGCAGGAAGATCACTTTGAGTTTGAGGCCAACCTGAACTATATAGAGAGACCCTGTCTCAAAAAACTAAACCAAACAAAAAATCCCAAAGGACTGTGTTCAAGAGCTTCTAGACAGCAGAGTGGAGAGGTTCTCCTTCAGCTCCCTGCACAGCTCTCGGCTGGCTACTCATTGCCTTCTTTGTAATGTCCTTTATAGTAGGTGGGTGGTGTAAATAAAATGCTTCCTTGAGTCTTGTCAGCCGCTGTAGCAAATTAATTGAACCCAAGGGGAACAGCCTTGGTCTGCCGCAGAGTTGAGTGCAGTAGTGCTGTGTGTGGAGTCCCTTGGGTCTGGGTTGCAGACACATTCTGTGCTGGGAGTGCACGGTAGGAGACATTGTGCTTGTCTGTCCTGAACCAGCACAGCACTGGATGTCACCTTATCCGCAGACGGGCTGTGTGGCTGCCCAGCCTACTCACAAGAGGACAGGGTGACAGCTGAGGATGGATCAGGGCCCTCGGGCCCAACCTAGAGGACAGTGGACACGGTGGGGCCTCTGGCCTGGCTCCCTCTTCCCAGTGCCATGGGGCATCCAAGGAGA
>NW_004955570.1:1267448-1299245 GCF_000276665.1 Chinchilla lanigera
GTCCATGGGACTCCTGGGAGCCCTCAGCAGCAGCCTAGGCGAATGGCTACTCTGTTACACAGCATGTCCCTCTTCTTCCACCTCTTCCCCGGCCCTTCAGAGAGCTCTGACCATCCCACTTTGGGCTGGAGCTAAGGTGCAGAGGAAGTGTGTCTCGTCCCACGGTCATAGCGAAACAGGATGAAGCTGAGCTTTAAGACTAAGCCTCCTACTTTGTTTCTTCCCTCCCCTGGGCTGTGGCTGCCACAACCTCTCCTGGACACCACTGAGTCATTGACAACCAGGGATGGCTAACCCAAGCCAGAAAGGACACCCATGGTCCCCCAGCCCACCACTCACCAGGGGTTGTGCTCTGGCCAGTCTTTGGGCCTGAAGCTGTTTGGCCATGGTGAGCTGGAGACAGAGCAAGTGAAGGTGAGAGTCAGCGTCTCCTAGGTGGGTAAGACAGTGACACCAGGGATTGCAGCAGCGTCCACTTACAGAGGTCTTCCTATGGCTTCCCATTCAATTCTCAGAATGACCTGGCTGGGCCCATCTTATACATGACAAAAAGGAGAACATATGGGGAGAGTTAGGTATTCAAGTTCACTTTTTAGATGAGGAGACACTCAGGCCTAGGAGGGCCTCGGGTCCTCTTTCCCCAGCCTACTGCACTCCTCCCACGTCCCTTCCAGGCC
This sequence comes from Chinchilla lanigera, assembly GCF_000276665.1. NCBI lineage: Eukaryota > Metazoa > Chordata > Mammalia > Rodentia > Chinchillidae > Chinchilla > Chinchilla lanigera. The sequence goes on from NW_004955570.1 coordinate 1,268,126, forward strand.
AGCTCCCCGTGCTCCCTCAGATGCATAGGAACTACCCTGGCATGCAGTCACCAAACTCAGCCTGTCATTTCAGTGGGGAAAGAATAGTTTTTTTTAATACGTGACCTAGCAGTTTCATATCTAGGTATATGTCCAACAGTCCTGGCATTTTTCTCATCCTTACAGGTTGGCTCTTCCAATAGGCATTGTATCACTGGCAGAGATTAGCTGTTCAGTAAACTTTTTTTTTTTTTTTTTTGGTACCGCAAATCAAACTCTCAACCTCCCGCTTGCCAGGCAGGCGCTGTGCCACTGAGCTATATCCCCAGCTGTTCAATACATTTTTAAAAAGTTGCTCCATAAGCTATTTTTGTTTGGTTTTCTGTCTTTATACCTATAATCCTAGCTCTTGGGAGACTGAGGCAAAAAGATCACTACAAGTTTGAGGCCAGCCTGGACTGCATAGCAAGACCCTGTCTCAAACAAAACAAAACAAAACCCTGCTTCCTGCCACATAGTAGGTGTACACGTCTTTATTTCTTCAGCAGATATTTTACTGGACTCCAGTTGTGTGCCATTCCCTATGCTAGCCACCAAGTATACAAGGGTGAATCGGACGTTTTCCCTAAAGCAATGCTTGACCTAACGGAGACAGTTAACTGGCCCGTTTTAATACAGTGTGAACCGTGACACAAAGAATTCTTGTAAGTCTGTAATAAAAGACCAACATTTCAATAAGGAGAAACAAAGTGAGCAAAACATAAGGAGTGGGAAACATTTAAAAAATGAGCAAAGTCAGGATGGGGCTGTCTCCAAGTGGTAGAGTTTCCTATGATCCTCTGTCGCCCCCATGTGGACTGCAAAATCCAGAGCCCAGCCCTTTGGAGGTTGAGCTGGAGCTAGTGGAGCTGGGGTGGCACCCCAGAGGCCTGATGTAGGAGGGAAAGAGAGTCCACTCAGAAGACACACTGCGGGTCTCTAGCTGCAAGTCTCTAATCAGGTCAGTTTCCCAGGCTCCTTAGCAACCCTCAGACTGGGTTCGGGCTGAGCTTATTCTAACACTTTTCACTCACTGATTAAAGTCACCTCCTGGGACACCCTTTCCCTGGCTCTGCCTCTGCCTGGGCCGTGTGTCCCCTCCTCTACGACCCCAGGCTCTCAACACAGAGGCCAACTGCTGGCTCAGCTGCTGCCCTTGCCAGACTCCCAGGATGGGAGCTGCGTGCATGTCCTGTTCTCCACCAGACGCTTGGCCTCTGGCAGCTCACCCAGCACACAGTAGGTCCCAAAGCCTGAGCGCTGATGGTCCCAGAAAGCTGAGGAAGGGACTGAGGTGGCCAGCACCCTCCCCTGGGACCAGGCAGTTTCCTTTACCACTACATGCTCATTTACCCTTCTGTAAAATGGGACTGAACTGTGAAAGGACAGTGTGTGACTCAGAGGGAGGGGCTCTGTGTCTGCTATTGTGGTTGTGGCTTATTCATTTTACAGGTGGGTACACCTGGAAGCCCAGGGAGGGGGCCAGGTGCAGTCTCAAGGCTGGAAAAGGGGAGGCCATCACTATTAGGTTCTTTATATCCTTCCCAATTTATGTCCTGTCTATTCCACTTGTTCCATATGCAGCCACGACGGTGGTGTTCTGTGTGACCCAGCCAGTTAGCAACTTGTGCCTGGTCCTGGTGCACACACTCGCAGATACAATCACATCCACATCCAACCTAGTACACGAACAGGGGCAGGCCACCAGGGTGCCAGGTCTCCTATCGGAGGCAACCAGTTAACTTCTGCTTGTACATCTTATCAGACAGCTGGTGTGCACACCGCGGAATACCTGTATACAGCCCTCCCACGAACAATAGCTTCGCAAGGCTGTTCTTTCTGCGCCTTCTTGTTTTCCACCTCAGGTATCGTGGAAGTCGTCCGTATTCACGCACGTTGAACATTTTTTGTATTAATGGCTGCGCAGTTTTCCAATGTATTTTTTTTTTTTTAATTCCATTGCCATTACTTTTATCAGTGTAAGAAGCGCGGGGACCCAGAAGACTCCATGAAGATGCAGAGCTGTCGTCCAGAGACTTGATTCTTGCCCTACCTGTGCCCAGAATTCGCTGTTGCCCCAGGCTGCATCTTCTCCAGGAGCACGATCGTGGGAAGGGGATGTGGGTGCAGACAGGATCTGACTGGCTGCTCCCAGGGGCCAAGCGCGGGTGAGTTGGCATCCCGCTGGCACCTCACTCTTTGGGGACAACCATTCCGCACACCAGCGACACCCAAGCATCAAGCGCCCTGGAGCAATGAAGGTCGGAATCCTTTAACAAATCTCCCCGAACTAGCGCCCGACCCGGTGTCAGCCACGTTCTGGATCAGTTCTACTGACCAGCCTCTCTCGGCTACTTCACCGCTAGTCCCTTAGCAGTCTTAAGGTCGCAGTCGGTCCTGTCCCTTTAAGAGGGAGGAGCCCCACCTCCGCTACTTCCTCGCCCGAAGCTACTAGGCGCAGGCGCGCTAGAAAGAACCAAGAGAGGCCGCCCAGAACCTTTACAAACATGGCGACGCCCTGGGCGCCGCGTTCGCGCCCGCCGCTGACGTCACTTCCGGGGCGGAGGAGGCTTAGTGGTGCAGTGAGGGACAAACAAAAGGAGGCGCCGGCGGAGCGCGGTGGTCAGCTGCCGGACAGGGCGGCCGAGGCTCGGGCTGTCTGCCGCGCTGCTGGCCGCGGCGTGCCGAGGTGAGTGGGTCGGGTGGGAAAAGGGGAGAGAGCTGTCACCTCTGGGAACCCCTTCGGAGGCGCCCCGCTGGCCACCCGGCCCCACGCGTTCGGAGCGCTTGGGCTGCGCCCGCCGGGCTGTCCCCCGGACTCCCGCTACCGCTTCTTGCGGCCCCCCGACTACTCCGCCGGACGCCGGGTTTCGCGGCCCCACCCTCCCGCCGGTGTCGGGGCGCGCGAGCCCCCTCCAGGAACCCCGTTCCTCCTCTGTCCTCCTAACCGGAGTTTCCGCCCGGCTCACCCAGGTCCCCTTCTCATCTCCTGGGTCCCGGATCACCTCCGCTCCGCACACACACTGCTCCCTTCCTGGAGGTTCCACCCCTGGGCGCTCTTCTTGCCAGCTTCTTTTCCGTTTTCATAAACCCCCCAGGTCTCTCCTCTTAGGTCCCCACCCCGTCCTCTACCTTTGGCCATCTCTTAATCTGGAGGGAACAGTGCCCAGGCGCGGGGCAGGATCTCTGACTAGGGTCTTGGGACCTGCCTGGGCTGGGGTTCTGGGGATGACCGATTTCAAGTCTGAGACCTTAGCCCCTGCCTCTGTCCCTGTCCCTTGCATCCGCAGGGGCGGGAGGTGCCGATCTAGTGAGGTCGCTGCCGGGGTCAGCTGTCGAGGTGAGCTGGAGATCCAGCACGCTGGTCCCAGGCTGAAGGACCGTAGCTTGGGAATTATGGGGTTCGTGCTGATTCTGCTGCTTTGGAGACCGCCCCTTTTCTTGGTCTGGACTGGCGCGAACAGAGATTGGGCTGGTTCTCCGCTGATGTGTTGCCTTTTTTGGGAAGAGATGTGGTTGGGGATTGTGTGGCAGCCTCTTCCTGATGGGGACCGGGCTGGCAGGGTGGGGTCGGTCCTGGGCAAGTCGCACTTCACTCCTTCCCCTGCCCAACCTACGGTGCCTTTGAGGATGAGAGAGGAGGCAGAGAGCTTGATGACGGGAGGCTACTAGGGGGGCGAAGATGTGGAGGAGAGTTTGGAGGAGCTGAGTTTGGAGGACCGCGTTCCCCTTTTCTGTTAGTACCTAGAACTCTTGCCAAACTATATTCTGCTCTCTGGAGCAAAGTGACAGATGGACAGGCACAGTGGAAAGGGGACAGGCCAGCTGGGGGTGCTGCTTCTTGTGAGAAAGGAAGGGGGTGGGAGTGTATTCAGACACCCCAGGTGTGCCACTGGCTCAGTCTCTCAGGTGTTGTCTCCATGAGGTCTAGTGTCCTGTGGCTGGAGGGGAAGTGAGGACAGATGGCTCCTGCTGGAGGACGGTGCTGCGGCAGTGGCCGGGGATCAGGGAACCAAAAATGTTAGTGACTAGTCCGGCCCCAGAACTTCACCAGATGCATTTGTTCTCAGTTTCCTGGACACGCCCTCTGGGAAAGTTTGCTTTGCAACCCTGAGTGGCCTTTCTGGAAAGTAGGGCTCCTGAGGAATGTCCCTGTGGGTCAGAAGTCGAGGTGGCCAGGCTCGGGTTGCAGCCTCAAGTGGCCTGGACCTCACCTGCAGGAGCTGGAGGGAAGGAGTCAGCTGGCTTCTGACTCTCCCACGTGGAAATCATTGCAAGTTTTCGCATGGGACACCGAGGCACAGACTGACAGGCTGAGACCTCAGGGGCACTCACGTGGGATGGATGTGCTGGAGCCAGGCGCCTGGAGCCCAGCCCCAGCTTCCTGGCTGACTCCTGCCTGTGCATGGCCCTCCCTGGTGGTTACTGCCATGCTCAGGCTCCAGCTCGTCTCACTGCAGGGTCCTGAATATAGGGTAAAGCCCGCGCTTCTGTCCCCCTTTGCCAGCTGGTCTTGTTGTTTTGTGAGCAGTTGTGGTAGACGAGCCCTGTGTGTTTACTGACTGATTGGCGATGTGCGTGCTTTATTTTACTCAAAGTCTTTGTCTTTCCCGGCACGTCTTCCCTGTAGCTCTTCTGCCAATTCCCTGCCTGCTGCAAGATCTGGCAGGGGGGGAAGCTCACTGTACTCTCTGAATGGGGCGTTCTTCCTCCTCCAAGCAAACATATGATACACCTCTGCCTGAGTGCCCCTCCCACTCCTCCTCCAGGAAGTCTCCCAGGTCCCTGCTCATCTGGGTCTCCTGCTTTTTCTGGGTTCCCTCAGCAGAGCCCTCCAGATTGGAATTGTTGGCAGGCCGTCTCCTGGAGGACCACGTTGTGTGTGTGAAGCTCCCTGTTCCAGGAGCTCCTTTCACTCCACAGCCCAGCCCAGCCCAGGCTGTGGCACCACCAGGCTCTACAAAAGCACTGGCAGCACAGGTCTGAGAGTCACACACGCCCGCTGACAACAGCTCTCGCTTGCTCCTAGGGCAGCAGCGTCCATGGAGCAGAAGGGATGCCAGGACCCGGTGTGGACAGACGTGTGCCAGCCTCAGCACCTCCAGCCGATGCGCAGATAGCAGCCAGGGGTAAGGGAGCTCAGCCTGGGCCCGCTCCTGCCCAGCCCAGGGCAGAGGGCAGCATCTCCAGCTCCACAGTCCTGTGGGCTCAGCACTGGAGGCCCTGGGGACCAGGGACAGAGGGGCCTGAAGACAGATTTAGCCTCTCTTCTCACTGCGCATTTCTAGTCGCTGTGCTCCTTGAAAGCTAATATGTTGCACTGAACCTCTTGGGTTTCGCCCCTCAGATCTTACGAGTCTGTCACTAATAACCTGCCTCGTGGCCCATCTCCCAGGATGTGTTCTGTGGGGCACCGTTCTGGTTTGCTTCAGTGGTTCAGTAACTCGGTAAATGGCAAGCTTGTGCTTCCGCCGGACTTGTTAGAGGCTTGGATGTGTTGAGCTGCACACAATGAATCTGAGAGGCAGCGAGCAAGGCGGGTTTCCCCACCCGACCAGGCCACACGACATCTGTAGGCTGAGATTCCTTGGCCTCAGCTTTGGGAAGGGGTGGCCTAACATGTGGGAGGCCTTGGATTGTATCCCGAGCATCCCCAAAAAGGGCAGTATGGGATGATATTAGCACCCAGCTCCCTACAGGATGTTTTGAGGATTAAATACTTGGATGACGAGAAGGCTGTTAGGACAGTGGCTGTCTAGAAAGCCAGCCTGCAGAGCTGGCGGGTGCAGAGTCCTGGGGATGTGCGGGACACGTTCCTGTCACTCACTCCTGATCATCGGCAGAAGTTTGGGTAGTGCCCGCTGTGCCCTGCTTACAAGTGTGGAGACTGAGGCCCAGAGTGAGGAAGGACCAGGCTGAAACCCCTCAGGGTAGCAGGGTCAGGGACTCGAACCTGGATCCTGCAAGCCTGGTCCAGATGCGCTCCATATCCACCTCCCAGCTCAGCTTTGCCCAAAGTGAGGCACGTGCAACCCCACCCAGGGCTTGGAGAGCAATAGGGAAGCCTGGGGCTGTTTTCGTGATTACCAAGGTATTTACAAGTTCATTGTATGCTTTATACCAGTGCTGGCAAACCTATGGCTCTGGTGTTATTGTGTTTCTTTTAAAACAAAAGATGTCAGTGTGTAAGTTGTCTTTGTTGAACTAAAGCCTCGGTGTTCAGGTTTAATTGCAGTGCGGGCCCTTTGTGATAAATAAGTGGGCTCGGGGTTGCATTTCGAGCACTCGTCTCTAAAAGGTTCCCATCACTGCCCTACACTGTTTGGATTTTGATGTAGTAGAGAAAGGGGCATCTCCCCTTCCAGGCGGGAATGGGGAGGGTCACCCTCACCTCTATTACTGCAGTGTATCTGCTTTCATAAAAGTCAGGGCTTGTTGAAGCTGCCAATTAGCAGCCTGCTGTTATTTCACAGAATGACCGCTCCTGGATCTTTCCCAGGCCAGAGGCAGACAGATGCGGCAAGGGCAGTGAATATGGGGATAGGAGGCACTTCCTGGTGCCGGCCACCCCTGGCCTCTGCTGGCTATGTGGCTGTTTCTGGCCAGCTATCCGGCCGGACGTTTCGGCAGCAGAGGGAGGCGGAAGTGCCTGGTGTGTGGAGCGGGCCGCTGTCCTGTTTGTTAGGACAAGGTCTGCAAAGCGGGTCCTGCCCTGTAGAAGTTTCCTGTTGGCTCTGAGGAACTCTGTCCCTGGAGAGTGGAGTCCTAAGCTGAAGGCTCTGGGCCAGGCTGAGCAGGATGCAGTGGGTCTTGCTTATGTGAGGTGAGAATTCCTCCTGGGTGCTGAGGATACCTTGCGTGTGACGACCTGGCTGGCCTCAGGTTGGCCTTGCAGGCTTCAGCCTCTGCCATCTGCTGGAGGCACAGCTACCTGGGGTAGGGGACACACAGCCTTGAGGGGAGTCTGGCTTGCAAACGCCCTTATTCTTGCCCTTCTGCCCCTGAGGGACAGCCTGGCCCCGACTCAGATTCCCTTTGCAGTAGCCATAGGAAGCTCTTTGTTGGTCCTTTTAGAACACGTCTGTCTTTCAGGCTTCAGACGGGAGGGCGGTGGGGGGGGGGCACCTAGGGACCTCACTGGAAGGTTGCTCTTGGGGCAAAGGTGACCAGGGTGGGTTCTGCAAAGAGACATTTGAGGCACGGCGGCTACATTCAGAGGCACCCTCAGTGTCTGGCGAGGCCCAGCCAGGAATGAATCTTTAGGGGGTTCCTGCAGTCTTTGTCAGCTGGCAGTTTTCTCAGGCTTTTTCTGCCACCCCTCTGCCTCCTTCATGTCGCTTTGCCTGTCCCCAGCAGTGTCTTGCCTCTCACAGGGGACCCACCTGGCAGAGCGCCTTCAGAGTGGCCCCTCTGGAGATGGAGCTTTGCATCTTAACTTCTGGCCCCCTCCCGAGCACCCCCAGTGCCACCTTCTTCATGCCGGGTCACTGCACGTTCCTGTGTGCACATTGCCCGGCCCAGCTTGGTGGTAAGGTCCTTCTTGAGATGTGGAGCGCACGGCTCCGGGATGAGATCGCAGACCCAAGTCCTGCAGCTTACACATACATGGCAGACAGGACTGAACTGGCTCGTGTGCTGGGCAGCCTGCGCTCTCTTCTTCACTCTGCTGCTCCTTTTTCTCTATGTTCTCAGGCTTTTGAGGGTGCCTCAGGGTCACCTAGGGACCTTATCAAAGGGCTGTGTCCCTGGCCCACACTGTAGACCCGGAGTCAGCCGGCAACGGCACTTTGCAGAATGTTCCGCGGCAGCTCAGGTGGTGGCCTGCAGACCACACGGGGGGGAGGCCCTGGCCAGATTCCCCCTCAAGGCCCTGGCTCTGGTGGGTGAGGCTGTCTGCTGCCCACACCCATGCCTCTGGGGGGACCAGGATTGGGTGCACTGATCTACTTTCGTTTTTTGAGACAGGGTCTCACTGTGTAGTCCATGCTGGCCTTCAACTCATGGCAATCCCCCTGCCTCAGCCTCCCAAGTGCTGAGGGTACAGGCTTATGCCACCAGGCCCGGCTTGGAACTTTATTTTCTAGTGACGTGTGTGTGTGTGTGTGTGTGTGTGTGTATGTGTGTGCGCGCGCGCGCGTCTGTGTGGTAGAGCTCCTAACCTTCCCTTGTCAAAGGTATTGGGGCCAAGCTACCTAGAAGAACTTTGACTCCCAGCCACACTCGTTCCCTGTGCCTCTCCCAATGCCTTTCTGCTGCATTCCCTCTCTCGCAGCAAGTTCTAGCGTCTAAATGTCTCTTGAGAGCTTGAAACCTCAAAATTAAATTGCTTGCTGCAATATAACCTCATGCCTGGAATGGCGTTTTCCTGGAGTAAAAGTGGCTGTAAAATTCCACAGCTTTCTCGAGCCACCTGGACACCTCGGAGGCACAGCTGCCAAACCTGTGCCCTCCACTGGCCGGTGTGACCAGTGTGCTGTGGGCAGTGGAGTGGGATAAGGGTCCTCGCATCTCCTAGCTGGATCCCTGGGTTCCAGGTCACCTTGGTGGGTCCACTTGCCCCCTGGGGGCTGGCTAGTGCCCAACCCCCGGGACCTCAGTGGAAGACCCGACCACAGCCTCTCTTAGGTGGCCACGGCCACACCGTGGAGCCGGTGGAAATGTGGCCTGGCAGTCCTGCAGGTCCTGACCTGTCTTTAAGGCTCCTCTGTCTCCAGAAGCCCAGACCCAGTCGTGGGTTCCCTTCTAAACTTTCCTAATCCTTGGAAGACTGCAGGCATCCCAGTGTGGTCCTCTAGGGGTCCCTGTTCCATGGCCCCTCAGGACCAGGAGTGGGCCCCGGAGACCTGTTTGCCGTAGCGGCAGCTTGGTGCAGTAGTCAGGTCTGGTGTGGATCTTCCTACTCTCTTCCAGCTGGTGGTCTTAGCCAGGTCTTCGCTGGGCCTCAGACTTTATACTGTGAAGGGACCAATGAAAACTTTCATAAGAGCAGCAACACTCAGGAGGCTGAGGCAAGAGGATCACTGTGAGGGCAAGGCCAGCCTGGGCTACATAGGGAGACAGTTTTAAATAAAATAAGAGTAACAGCAGCAAAGTACCAGGTTCAGTGGTGCATGTCTGTAGTCCTACTTACTGTGGAGGCTGAGGCAGGAGGTTCACGAATTTGAGGTCAGTCAGCATAAGATAGCAAGATCCTACCTCAAGCAAAAAAATAGTAACAGCAAGCATGACAGAGTGTTACTACCTGGCAGGTGCTGTCCAGAAGGCTTTTGGGGACTGCCTTATTTAGGCCCCACCTCAGCCCCCTGGGGAGTAGACTTGTCTGGCTTCTGGGTAGAGCCCTTTAGGGTGGCGACCTTCCTGGCCTCCCTGGGGACAGGACACAGAGGCAGAGGACACACTTGGCCCTAAGCTGGAGCTGGCCTGCGGCTCCCGTGTTCTGGGCTCAGTCTCCAGCAGGGGAACCCTGGCCTGGAGGGGCGACCCTTACCGGCCACCCTTCACCCTGGAAGGCAGGCCACACCTTGGCAAGTGTCCACAAAGCCGAACCTGTTTGGAAAGCCCAGCCCAAACATGAGAGCCATTTGGAGCTGATCCTGGCTCCCTCTCCCGCCCTGCCTAGGCTGTCTCCCCTCAGCCTTCCCCAGGAAGTGAGGGTGTGTCCTTCTGTTCAGGGTAAGTCCCCAGCCCGAAGCACCCCAGACCGCAGCCTGTGACTCACAGGGGCAGGGAGGGGGGCCTGGAGGGCAGTGCCTTGCTCTTGGGTGTGTGAGAGCCAAATGTGCCAGATGTGGCTGAGGCCTCTTCTCCCCTCCCCTTCCTGGCTCTGGAATTGGAGGAAGCGCAAGGTCTGGAGCAGATTCACAGCCAGCGACCCTGGGTGGGGGGGCTTCCCATCTGGGCTGGAGGAGGGACACTGGCCTCCCACCACCCCTGCGGCTCTGTTTGTGCTTTAACAAAAGACTTTCTGTGCCCCGTCTCCTGGCCACCTCCACAGGGCCTGCTGCCCAGGTGTGGGCGCCGCCCAGCCCTCTGAAGGCCCACGGAGGGTGTGCTGGGGTGGTCTCCCTCTGGATAGATGGAGCAGCGTGTCATTTCTTTGACTCCCTTTCCTGGCGGTAAGAAAGATTAAGAAATTGAAGCTGGCCAAGGTAGCACATGCCTGTTGTCCCAGTTACTTGGGAGGCTGAGGTGGGAAGATCGCTCAAGCCCAGGACTTCGGGGGCAGCCTGTAGTAAGACCCCTTCTCTTACTCTATTTTTTTTAGTACCAGGCATTGAACTCAGGATCTTGCACTTGCCAGGCAGACAATATGCCGCTGAGCTACATCCTTGGCCCAAGACCCCTTCTCTTAAAAGGAAAAGTGGGGTTGACTCTGGGCTGGTTCTGAGAGCAAGCTCTCCACTTGGTCCTTTCTTGGGACCTGGAGCCAAGTGGTCTGGCCCTGCTCAGAGCTCTTAGCATTTAGGGTTCAGCTATGGCCTAGCTCTGTCCCTGCTGAGTTCTGGGAGGGTCTTCTCCAATGGGGCGCGTGGGGGGCTATGGAACAATGCCCAGCCCAAGCTGTGCCAGACATTGAACTGACACATAGTACATTATCTTCTCCTCAGTTCTCAGTCACCCAGTTTATACATATAACAGACCCATCATAGAGTTGAGAAAACCGAGGCCCTGAGGCCCCTGTGAGGAAGTGGTGGAGCCAGCATTTGAGTTGCCTGTCCTGGACTCTAGAATCTGAGCTCTTGCCCGCCTTGGGCATTTGCGGTGTCTGCTGAGTGTGCGTGTGTGTGTGTGTGTGTGTGTGTGTGTGTGTGTGTATAGAACAGGAGGTGCGGGGTGACCTTCTGCCATCGTAGGTGGCGGCTGTAATTCTCTTAAGAGTCCTCAGAAACCACAGGAGGAGGAAGGTCTTTTGAAGTTTTTGCAAGAACTTTTTTCTCCTCGTAAACATGCCCTATTTAAATAGCAGGAAAATATACAGCGCAGGTAGCCACTGTGATCTCACCCACCCTTCAGCGTTACCACAGACAGTGTATCTGTAGCTTTTGGGTCTTTCTATCCGTGCAGTAATGAGTTTTTTACTGATAAGAGTTTTTAAGACAAGTATCAAGTCATACTTTTTTCCTGATTGTTTTTAACATCACATAAGGTGGGATTCCCCACCTCACCGAGGTCCCAGCGCACAGAGCGGTGCTGTTCAGGGTGCTCTTCTGCGGGCACCAGCACCTTCATTCCGGAAGCTTTGCTCGTGCGGGACTAAAACTCTGTCCCCACTAGAGACCATCTCCGCGTTCTGGCTCCTCCTCTTCTCTGCTTCTGAATTTGACTCCTGTGTCCCTCGCGTAGGTGCAGTCCTACGGTGTTTGACCTTTCCGGGCAGCTTCTTTCATGGATCATGCATTTGATATATTTCTGAGCAACTTTTTTTAAACACCTTAATATCTCTTGGACATCATTTGGGTCACCCAAATATAGACATGTGAGGCGAGTAGCATTTTTCCTATTTTAGGGTTGCCAAAGCAGAGACTTGGGCTAAGTAATGTGCTGGAATCGTGGAATTATTTCATACTGGAGCTAGGTTTGAAACCACTTGCTCCCAAGTCTAAAGCCCTTGCTAGGGGGGCCGGGGACGTAGCTCAGCGGCACAGCGTCTGCCTGGCAAGTACAAGATCCTGAGTTCAATTCTTGGTATCCCGACCCCTGCCAAAAAAAGCCCTTGCTCTTTGCCCTCTCCCGGATCTGCCTGCCACCAAGGGCAGGATAGGGACCCACTTGACCCTCCCAGGGACATGGAGCCTCCAGCCCTGCCGAGCGAACCTGGTTCTGCTTCTCTCAGGTGCCTGAGCAGCCTTGTAGGAAGGGGGTCCTGGCCTGCAGCATAGGTACTTCTGCATCTCCATGGCGACAGAGCAGGGCCAGGCCAGGGGCTGCCCCTGAGTTAGATAGTGTCCTCGGGCAGAGAAGTGGGCAGGCTGGAAGGAGGAGCTACATCTGCTGCCCCAGCAGCTGGCGCAGTAGTTACTACTGCCTGCTGGGCCTCCTCAGGGGTGAGGGTGGGGAGAGAACCAGCCAGAGAGGTAGAAACGCATGTCTGTTTCAGTAAATTTTGTATAAAGAAATAGCTTAATAGGCAAGGGTAAAAACTAGAACAGATACCTTTGTACGCAGCACCCAGCTCATCAGACCACTGTATTTTGTGGTAACTGTTTCCGATATACATGCACATACACATGTGTGCATGCAGTTAAGTATGTCAGGCACATTGATTTTGGGACTTTACATGCATCGTTTTGTGCCTTTACTAGACTTGGGTATCGAGCCAACTGTGGTGCTCACCCTTGTCATCCCAGTACTCTGGAGGCTGAGGCAGGAGGATTGCCACAAGCTTAAGGCCAGCCTGAACTACCTAGTAAGACTCTGTTTCAAAAAGCAAAAAACAAACAAACAAAAACACTTGGCTACATACATTATAAACAATTGTGTATCATTTGTATACGAGTCTATAACTTTTGTTTTTTCTGTCTTTTTGAGACAGGGTCTCGCTATGTAGTTCAGGCTGGCCTTCAGCTCACTTTGTACCCCAGGCTGGTCTCGAACTCTACCTCATCCTCCTCAGTGGTGGGATTACAGGTGTGTGCTACCACGCCTGGCCAATAACTTGTTTTTTAATTCAGCCTTGTTTTTGAGGTTTGTCCATGTTGATCCAGGTTGGTGGCTTTAATTGATTTAAAGCATTCCTTTGTATGAAGGGAACAATGTGTCCTTTCTCCTGCCCGTAAATGTTTAAGATTGCTGCTGGTGTTTGCTATTGCAGGCAGCTCTTGAGTGAGCATCCTTGCCTGGACCTGTGTGGTCTGTCCCGTCCCTGGGAGAGAAACGCTGACTGCCTCTGCGTCCTACCTCCTTGTCAAAGAGCTCAAAGTTTCTGCCAGTGTGAAGGAGTGGAGCAGTTGTTTTAATTTGCACTCTTTGATTATTAATGATGTTGAGAATCGTTTCATACATTAATTTCCATTCGCATCTTTCCTGTGAATTACCTGTTCAGTCATCTTGCCTTTTCTACCCCCTTGGATATTCTTTTTCATGTGTGTTAATTCTATTTATTCTAGTATTGATCTTTTGGTTATCATACACATTAAAAATGTGTCCTTGATCCGGGTGTAGCGGCGCATGCCTGTAATTCCAGCACTTGGGAGTTTGAAACAGGAGGATTGCTGCGAGTTCAAGACCAGCCTGGGCTACATAGTGAGTTTAAGGGCAACTGGGACTACACAGCAAGACACTACCTCAAAAAAAAAGAAGTATGTCCTTTATTTTCACTTGTTCATTACTAAGTCCTGTTATACGCATGTTTCACTTTTAGTATGATCGGTATATGAATTTTCTGTAAGAGTCTATATGTTGAGCTGCATGTGGAGGCACACACTTGCAATCCCAGCTATTCTAGAGGCTGTGGTGAGAGGCTCAGCCTGGGCAACTTAGTGAGACTGTCTCGAAATTGAAAAAGAGAATAAAAATCAAGAGGTGGAGGATGTAGCTCAGTGAAAGAGCCCCTGGACTCGATCCCCAGCACCCATATGCGCGTGCACGCACACAGCACAGCACTTGAACATTTTGTCTTAAAATAGTCTCTTAGATTTTTTTTCTTTGATTTTTTTTTTCTTTTTCTTTTAGCCTCTTAGAGTTTCCTTGAAGGGTTTTACCCCCGGTGTGGTGCCGGGGATGGAAGTGATGCCGGTGTACAGGGTAGATGAATGCTACGCTCACGCTGTAGCCCCAGCTGTTCGCATGCTCGGGTTTTTCCTCAGTCTTTAGTTCACTGGGATTTATTTTGGGGGAGGGAGGGAGCTGGGCCAGGCCTTTTCTCCCGTGAGCCCCTGAGAGCTGGCGTTGTTTCTAGATGCCCGTTCTTTCCCCCAGACCTGCCAAGGTAGCACCGCCTGTCCCAGTGTCTAAGAGCCGATGTCCGTCTCCAGCCTCTTCCCACTCCCTGGTCCACCTCTCTGTCCCTGTCAGCACCACACTGTTTGCTTCAGTTCCGGTAGCTTTACAGAAGTTTCGGGTCCAGGTAGAGTGTTTCTTCCTTCTTTACTCTCCGAATTTTCTTTGCTATTCTCAATGCTTTGGAATCATCATTTTTAAAAATCTTTGTTCTTAGTGATGTAACACGTTTATAATATAAAATCAAGGTAAAGTTGGAGTGAAGAAGCATCATACACAACAGGAGGCTCGGGGTGTGCACATGTAAGTAATTCGGCGTTTCGTGTCCTCTGACCCTTCCCTCGAGACCTCGAGTGCTCTTGTTGCCGCCTAGCACGCAGCAAGGATTTAAGGAGTCACCCAACAGCAGGCATCTGCTTTTCCTGTCTTCCCGTCCGCGGCGAGTGCTCGTGGGGTGGACTCTACCGCAGCGCTTCCCAGCTCTTGCCCTCCTTCACCCCACGTCTCGTTCCCAAGCTGCACGCGCGTCTGCCTCCCACACCCGGGCTGAGCCCGTGCCCGTCCTGTGGTGCCCACTGCCTTGCTGTCCTCGTGCCTTTCGTGAGCTTTAGCTGGGCACGGCCGGAGTCTCTCTCCTCGCCGTCAGCCCTGACCCCTGGGGCGCAGCCTGCAGTGGACTCTGAGGCCGACCAGGCACGCGTCCTTTTTCCTTTTTGTCCCTTCTCAGCGGCCCCAATCTCAAACCCGTTCATCTTTGTCCTTTATTTAGGATCCTTTCCAAATTCTCTGTCTCTCAGGGCAAAGACCCGCCCTCGCCCTTCTCCCCGCTGCCTTCCAAAACCTCGGTCTCCAAGCCCCAGAGAACACCTGATCCCCGGCCGAGTGCCCATTTTCTCTGTAGGCTGTATTCCTTTAATTCCTCTAATAGGCGTCTTTCTTCTCTCAGTCCTGGGGCCTGAACCCAGGGCTTGGCACACGCTGAGTAAGTGCTCTGCCGCTGAGCCGCAGCCCTAGGCCTCATATTATTCTTTACTCACAAAGATAATGCATGCCGGCTCCAAACCCGAGCTGCTATTTTAGGTTTCTGCCTTCTATTCTCTGGTGGAGACAGCCCTTCCCCGCTGGGCAGGAAATGTTGGTTCAGGACCTGTCCACATGGGTTCTGTTCGCTGAGGGCTGTATTCCAGTTCCTGCTGCTTCCACACGGCCCAGTCCCTTTGTGCAGCTTCCTGCTCGCCTACTGTGTGCCAGGCCCCACCTGCTGGGTCCCCCCCAGGTCTGGCCACCATCTGGATGGCTTTCCTCCCTCCGTTTCCTTCCTCACTCGGCAGCGTCTGGCAAGCCGGCCTGCCCGCTGGAGGGTCAGCCCGTGTCTGCCCCTGCCCCTGGCTGAGGCCCTGCGCCGGGCACTTGGTGTGTGCGGTGAGGAAGCATTGCAGGCACAGGCTGGCTGGGGAGGGGCAGTGACCTGCGCTGAGGCAGGGCCGGACCATCCTAGTCTGTGAGTTCGCCTCCCCCCATCCCCCTTCCCTCCCCCCTCCCCTCCCCTCCCCTCCCCTGCTGGGGGCTCCCTCTCTACCTGCCCTGGGCCACACACTGGCAGTTCAGGGATCCCCATTTCTGTGATTTTCGTGTCCAAGGGCTTAGCAGGGTATTTATCACCTCCCCCATGTTAGCTGGGGAAACCGAGACGCAGGGGGAGGTGTCCCGGCTCGTGGGGCAGCAGTGGTTCTGGGCCTGAGTGCTGCTGTGTGTCCTGGGGGTGGGCTGCAGATGGCGGAGGAGGAGGGGGCTGGGCCGCCCGCCTGTCACTTCCTCTGTCCGCCTCTTCTCCACGGGCACATGGTTGGCAGGTGCGCTGCTGTCTTCCAGACAGGGAAACTGAGGCGCGGGGAGAGAAGCTGCTCCACATATCTGCTAGTCGGCTGGGCCAGTTACCCAAGGCTGAGCCCAGGCAGGGCACCAAAGCTGTCCCCTGGGTCACTGGAGAAGGGCTCCTTCTGTGCGTGAGGACAGATCACTGCCCTGGCTGTGCCCTACCCTTGTGGTGCTCTCCCACCACACCCAGGGGTGCCCAGGAGAGCTGGCAGGTGGGCTCTGTGCCCTGGGAATGACCCTCCCTGGGGAGCTGCTGCAGTCCTTGGCAGTCAGCAAAGATGGCAGAAGACTTGCCTGTGCCACTCAGTGCCCAGGTGCATGAAATAGGGCCAGGAGTACCATTCAGGTTAAAAGGAAATTGTGAAACACACTGGCGCGGGTGACCCCTGAAGCCTGTGAACCAATGTGATCGCGTCGCGAAAGAACACACATCGCTGTGACGCTGCTCCTGTGAGGTGCTCAGATGGTCAGGCGCTCGGAGACAGAAGGGAGAAGGCAGCTGCCAGGGGCTGGGGCGGCTCCGGGGAGCTGGCCTGCAGCAGGCCCAGACTTCCTGTGTCACAAGGTGCAGAGGCCTGTGGACGGCTTGGCCGACCTGGGCCCTGCACGGCTGCCCTGGATGTTCATGCTCAAGCGGTTTCTCCACAGAGTAAAACCACCCAGGAGAACAGTGCGCCCTGGCTCATGGTGAGGACCGGGCTGGGCCCCCTCAGGCTCTGACTGGGGAGCTGCTGAACTGCGGTTACTCACAGGGCACCCCCACCCAGTGTGTCCCTGCACAAGCTCCTCCCTGCCTTCCTGGGCAGGAAGCCTAGCTGGCCCCGCCCAGGCTGCAGACACCTGAAACTGCCCCCTCCACACCCCGGCCCACGCCCATCCGCCCAGGTGGCGCTCACGTCCTGCCCCCTTCCACACTATCTTCTTTCTCTGGAGCACACCTGTCTGTATCAGTGCCTGCTGTGTGCTGATGCGCCTGCACACATGAACCATCTGGCCTGGCCCAGGTGACGTGGAGGCGGGGGTGGACAGTCATCACCCAAACTGCCTGCCTTCCCCGCTGCACCCCACACCTGTCGCTTCTTTGTGTGCATGTGTGGCAATGGGGTCCAAACCCAGGGCTTTGCTCATGCTAGGCACACACTCTACCGCTGAGCTGCATCCCCATTCCTTCTTATTTTTATTTTGAGTCTGGGTCTCCCTAAATTCCCCAGGCTAGCTTTGAATGTGTGATCCTCCTGCCTCAGCCTCCCAAGTATCTGGGATTGCAGGTATGCACCACTAATGCCATAGAGACGCATAGTTCCTTAGACTCTGCTGAGCGTCCCTGTGAGGGACGCTTCTGTGCCCGCTGTGTGTGAAGAATCTCACACTGCAGTCAGCAAGGCGCTTGCTGCTCATACCCCAGGGGACTCCCGCTCAGCCCTGGCCACACCTTGGCTTCCCTCTTTCGCCCTTTTGCCCCCACACAACCTCTCCAACACCGCAGGGGATGGACCCCCTGGCTTTGGTACCTGCACCTTCTTTCAGACCCCATCAGAGAGGGCCAGCGACGTGTCCAGAGCCACACAGCAGAGGTATGGAGGCAATGCACCGACAGCGGGGGGTGGCCCTAGGCCCGAGCTGGGTCAGGCCTGTGCTGGACTCCAGCACTGGTCCTTCATAGCTCTGTGACCACCCCCGAGCTCTGCCTCTGGGTGTCTGCGTCTGTGTCTGACTGAAGGGACCCCAAAGTGGGAAACACACCTCGGACACGTGTTCTGCCCCCCAAGGACCAAGCCAGGGGCTGGACAGAGCTCAGGCTGCCTTGCGACGAGGGCGGGGGAAGAGCCAGGCAGACCCGGAGGGAATGGACTGCCGCCTGCTTAGGGCAGTGGCCTTTCTTCCCTGCGCCCAGGTCCCTCACCTGCACAGGGCCTGTGAACGCCTCCCCCAGAAGGGCAGAGTGAGGCCACTCCCCGCTAGGAGGCTGGTGGTCACCTGAGATGACTGTCCCTGGACGCAGCAGGAACCACAAGGTGGAAGCCACGTCCTGCTGCCCGCACCTCGGGTGCACGGCTCACAGTCCATGCCGGTCTCCTGGGATCTCTGGGATCTCGCGGCAGGCTGCTGCACACCCGGGGCCCTCTCCTCTCACCCCTCCTTCTTTCCGGTCCCCACCCAGCGAGGCCTCAGGGAGCCAGGAAGGAGGGCCAGGAGGGTGTCTCAGCGGGAGGCCGGCTGTGTGATTCAGCAGGCCCTTGCCATGGCTGGAGAGTCCCTTTCCCGGGAGTGTGGGTGGTATATGGAGCCAGCTGGTCATTAGAGGGCTGGGGCCTTCCTGTGGGGTGGGCACGGTAGGAGCCCTGGCTGGGTGCAGGCTCCGAGGCATACTGACCCTCACCGCGGGTGGGAGTGTCTGCTGGCCCCTGGGTGACCCGAGCTCTGGCAACCCCGGAGGTGGGGAGGTGGGGTGTCTGGGGCCTTTAGACCACCTTCACCTTTCCCGGGCACCTCAGGCAAGAGGTTGGCAAGCCCACCTCGGCCTTGTCACTTGATAGCCGCTGACTGTGTCCCTGAGCCATCTGTGGTAGGGGCCTAGGCCCTCGCGGCATGAGAGGGATTCTGGGGGGGGGTTACTGGCACACACGCAGTCCCTCCGCCACCCCCACTACACATGAGTGTCCCATGCCACCTCCCTCACATGGGTCCCTAGTCTGCTTCCTCCTGGCCTCCTACCTGTCCCTGTGTGCCCTACAGGCTGGGAGCCTTGGCATCTGCAGAGGTCCTGTTATGAAGGGTTTGCCGCTGTTAGCATGAGCAGCGTTGTCAGTGAGGAAAATAGGTGGCCTGGTCCCTCCTCGGCACCTTCCTCCTCTCCCAAGAGAAGCAAACCCACCTGACACAGGTCTTTAGAACCTGGTGTGAAACCTAGATTCTGGGCTAGACAGTAGTACATAAAGGAAAAGCACAATTTTTATTTTAATGAATACACAGAAACAACTACAGGGTTCTTTCTTTCTTTCTTTCTTTCTTCTTCTTTTTCTTTTTTTTGGTGGGGGGAAGAATATGTCTCTGTAGTCCAGGCTGAACTCACACTGCTCCTGCTTCAGCCTCTCAAATGCTAGGATTGCCGTGCCCAACTTGGAAGGTTATTACACAGTGGCTGGCACGGTGGTAGCTGCCTGTAACCCCAGCTGTTCCCGAGGCTGATTCAGGAAGATCCCAAGTTCAAGGTCAGCCTGGGCCACTTAAGAAGATCCTGTCTCAAAATTAAAAATGTTAAAAAGTCTGGGATGTAGCTCAGTGGTAGAGCATTTGCTTAGCATGTGCAAGGATCTGGTTCAGTCCTTGCCACCACAAAAAAGAAAAAAAAAAAAAAAAACTAAATGGGTTGCCTTGTATTCTTCCAAATGTTTCCGAGTGACCATCCAGGGAAACATCCTGTTGCCTGTCATCACTGTCTTACAGACTGGTACCAGAACAGCCTCCTTGGCAGGGTGGTCGTGGATGCCGGGGAGGGTTCCTTCCCCGACTTCTCTGGTTGTAGCTTTCCGTGTGGCACAGGCGGGGTTTCCCACATGTGGCTTCTGATCCAGGGTTTCCAACCTTGGCTAATCATTAGTGTCCCGGGTTTCTTGCAAGTCCAGCCAGTTGGACTCATGGAGAGTCTGCTGTGGTCACCGTTTCCGGCTCGTTTCTCCGCTCGGCCCTGGAGATCAGTTCCCAGCAGGGCCAGTGTGATCCTGCCGTCCCTTGCGCAGCCCCTACCCAGGAGCCTCACATCAGCCTGCTGCGTGTGAGCCTCCCATCTTTCCTAAAGCTGTGTAGCATTTTTGGATTTTGTTAATCTTCCACAAGTGAGTCCTTAGTGAGCCCCCTCTGTTTTGCTTTCCTCACACACACTGGAGAAATTCCTGCAGCTCACTGCAGCAGCCTCACAGCGGCTGGTGCCAGTCCCTGAGAGTCTTAAACGAGCCTCCACATGTTTTGATGAGTAAGTGGGTACACTCCAGGCAGGAATCCCTGAATGCTCCAGGTGGAGCCGGGACAGCGAGGCTGCTTCCTCGATCTGCCGGGGAGCCCTGTTCTCCCAGTGCACGGTCTCCCTGTGTGTTACATGGGGGGACTGCCCCCTGGCCTGAGGTGGTTTCCCAGGCAACAGGTGACCTCGTGGTTTCTACGTGAGGGCCAATTGGTGGCCACCTGTGGAGGGGCCAAGCTCTGAATCCTAAATGGAGGTGAGGTGGAGTTTTAGGCAGTGATGGAATTTTCATTGTCTTCTTCCCCTGACTCAGGTCCCAGGAATGCCAGGCCACCCTGTGGTAACCCCTCCTACGGGTCCCTTGCATGCTGAACCATGATTCCGGTGACGGAGCTCCGCTACTTTGCGGACACACAGCCAGCATACCGGATCCTGAAGCCGTGGTGGGACGTGTTCACGGACTACATCTCCATTGTCATGCTGATGATCGCGGTCTTCGGGGGGACGCTGCAGGTCACCCAGGACAAGATGATCTGCCTGCCTTGTAAGTGGGTCACCAAGGACTCCTGCAACGACTCTTTCCGGGGGTGGACGGCCCCCAGCCCGGAGCCCGTCTACCCCAACTCCACAATCCTGCCAACCCCTGACACGGGCCCCACGGGCATCAAGTACGACCTGGACCGCCACCAGTACAACTACGTGGACGCCGTGTGCTACGAGAACCGACTGCACTGGTTCGCCAAGTACTTCCCCTACCTCGTGCTCCTGCACACTCTCATCTTCCTGGCCTGCAGCAACTTCTGGTTCAAGTTCCCACGTACCAGCTCCAAGCTGGAGCACTTTGTGTCCATCCTGCTCAAGTGCTTCGACTCGCCCTGGACCACGAGGGCCCTGTCTGAGACGGTGGTGGAGGAGAGCGACCCCAAGCCGGCCTTCAGCAAGATGAACGGCTCCATGGACAAGAAGTCCTCAACAGTCAGCGAGGACGTGGAGGCCACCGTGCCCATGCTGCAGCGCACCAAGTCTCGGATCGAGCAGGGCATCGTGGACCGCTCGGAGACGGGTGTGCTGGACAAGAAGGAGGGGGAGCAAGCCAAGGCGCTGTTCGAGAAGGTGAAGAAGTTCCGGACCCACGTGGAGGAGGGGGACATCGTGTACCGCCTCTACATGCGGCAGACGATCATCAAAGTGATCAAGTTCATCCTCATCATCTGCTACACCGTCTACTACGTGCACAACATCAAGTTCGACGTGGACTGCACTGTGGACATCGAGAGCCTGACGGGTTACCGCACCTACAGGTGTGCGCACCCTCTGGCCACGCTCTTCAAGATCTTGGCGTCCTTCTATATCAGCCTGGTCATCTTCTACGGCCTCATCTGCATGTACACGCTGTGGTGGATGCTGCGGCGCTCGCTCAAGAAGTACTCGTTCGAGTCGATCCGGGAGGAGAGCAGCTACAGCGACATCCCTGATGTCAAGAACGACTTCGCCTTCATGCTGCACCTCATCGACCAGTACGACCCACTCTACTCGAAGCGCTTTGCCGTCTTCCTGTCGGAGGTGAGTGAGAACAAGCTGCGGCAGCTGAACCTCAACAACGAGTGGACGCTGGACAAGCTGCGGCAGCGGCTCACCAAGAACGCACAGGACAAGCTGGAGCTGCACCTGTTCATGCTCAGCGGCATCCCCGACACCGTGTTCGACCTGGTGGAGCTGGAAGTCCTGAAGCTGGAGCTGATCCCCGACGTGACCATCCCGCCCAGCATCGCCCAGCTCACGGGCCTCAAGGAGCTGTGGCTGTACCACACGGCGGCCAAGATCGAGGCCCCGGCGCTGGCCTTCCTGCGCGAGAACCTGCGGGCGCTGCACATCAAGTTCACAGACATCAAGGAGATCCCACTGTGGATCTACAGCCTGAAGACGCTGGAGGAGCTGCACCTGACGGGCAACCTGAGCGCCGAGAACAACCGCTACATCGTCATCGACGGGCTGCGGGAGCTCAAGCGCCTCAAGGTGCTGCGGCTCAAGAGCAACCTGAGCAAGCTGCCGCAGGTGGTGACGGACGTGGGCGTGCACCTGCAGAAGCTGTCCATCAACAACGAGGGCACCAAGCTCATCGTGCTCAACAGCCTCAAGAAGATGGTGAACCTGACCGAGCTGGAGCTGATCCGCTGCGACCTGGAGCGCATCCCCCACTCCATCTTCAGCCTCCACAACCTGCAGGAGATTGACCTCAAGGACAACAACCTCAAGACCATCGAGGAGATCATCAGCTTCCAGCACCTGCACCGCCTCACCTGCCTTAAACTGTGGTACAACCACATCGCCTACATCCCCATCCAGATCGGCAACCTCACCAACCTTGAGCGCCTCTACCTGAACCGAAACAAGATCGAGAAGATCCCCACCCAGCTCTTCTACTGCCGCAAGCTGCGCTACCTAGACCTCAGCCACAACAACCTGACCTTCCTCCCCGCCGACATCGGCCTCCTGCAGAACCTCCAGAATCTGGCTGTTACGGCCAATCGGGTGAGTGGCCGGGCCACGGTGCGGCGAGTAGGCTGGGGCGGCCCACGGGCACCCGGGAGGCCTGGCCTCTCGGCACAGGCGGTGCTCCCGGGTTTGGAGCCCTCACCTCTGGTTCCCAGGACCACCCAGCGGATGCTTGTTCAAGACTCAGCCTCCGTGGCCCATCCCGCACCTGCCTAATGGGAATCTCGGCTGGGGAGCTACCTTTGTCACAGAGCTGTGGGATTCTCCTGCCAGGAAAAGAGGTGTGGCCAGGCAGGGTCTGTCCCCAGGGTGACCTTGAGGAGGTTCTTTGCAGGCAGGGCTGTGCATGGACAAGAAGTACACAGCCTGCGGTCTCCCTGTGGCGAAGGTAGCGGGAGGCAGGACTAGCCCAGAGCTTGCGGGGTCTTCCTTAGCATGTGCCCAACCAGATGGGGAGCCCAGGAGCCTTTGTGGGTGTGGCTGCTGGGGACAGGAGCTGTGTGAGTGGCCTGTGCTGGCCGAGGGGAGCCAAATGGTCTCTGCATCCCCACCCCCTCACAGTAGCGGGTGGTGAAAGGCAGGGTTGGCCTCAGACACGACTGGCTGGTCACCAGCTGCCTTTTCAGAAAGGAAATTGTGCAAACCAATGAATGGCGGTGTAGGAGGCGATGCCTTCGAGACCCTTGGTGGCGCCTGTGTGCCACTCGTGTCTGGCTGGAAAAGCCCCCACGCCGAGGTCTCTTGGCAGAGGCAGGCAGGCTGGGGCGGTGGCCAGAGGCCTCTTCGTGGCTGTCCTGGAGGAACTAAGCCACAGCCACTGTGTGGGCTCCCTGCCCGCTGTCTCGGGGCCCCAGGTCTTTCTGAGCCTCACTCTCAGGTGCAGATTCTCGCAGGAGGTGGTGGTAGAAGCCTGAAGCCAGGGCTTGGGGAGCAGAGGCTGACTCAGCTCCCCGCTCCGTGCCTGCTGTGCCAGCCCTGTCCCCGGGATGGTACTGCTGTCCTCACCAGCAGCAGCCGGCTCCTGTGACCTTGGGCACGCTGAGTAGGAGCCCCTGAAACAGCCCTGCCTGCTCACCCGGCCCCAGATGGGGACACACCCGCTCCTCCATCGTTCAGAGGGGGAGGCTTCCAGGCCCTGGTCCCCAGGCCCCTCCTGCCACACACCAGCGTGCCTCCCCTGTGTCATAGGAATTGTGCCAAAGGTCCCTGAGGTCCCTCTCCCAAGTCATGACTCATCTGATCGCTGGTATGACAGTGTAAAGGCAAGGGTCACAGCTCAGGTTGTCCCTCTGCGGCAGGTGACTGCGTGGAGAAATTGGAGTCCCACAGGGAAAGAGGCCACACTTGCAGAGCACGAGGCCCGGCCGGTCCCCGCCTTCTCTAGTGCGAGGAGGGGACTCCGAGCGGCCTCCCTGCAGCCACGGTGGAACCTCACTAACCTGTTGGGTCA
Source organism: Chinchilla lanigera (assembly GCF_000276665.1). Classification (NCBI taxonomy): domain Eukaryota; kingdom Metazoa; phylum Chordata; class Mammalia; order Rodentia; family Chinchillidae; genus Chinchilla; species Chinchilla lanigera. The sequence continues at coordinate 1,291,867 of NW_004955570.1, forward strand.
GACGTCCTCCCTGCAGCCTGCCATGCAGCGCTCCGTCCCAGCTGCTGGGCCCTACCCTCCTCCTGGGTGCAAGGGGCACAGTCCGGCCTCCAGCCTGGCCCCGTCCTGCTCCTGTCCTGTCCCGCCCCCAGTTCCGTGCACCAGGCTTGCCTGTTAGCATCATGCCTGTGGGCTGAGGTCAGCCCTCAGTAAAGGCGCTGGCGCTTCCTGTCCTGAGGAAGGAGCCCCTCTGGAGACCCATTTTAGCACACTGCTTAATCATGTCCTGTCCCCACCCGCTGGAGGCTGAGGGCTGTATTGGGAAAAATGTTCAGTTGGGCCAGATTGGGCCAGTCGGAGGAGGGCCTGGTCTCTCCGCCCTGCTGTCAGGCTCCTGAGCCTGAGCCACCTGGGGCTGCAGTGGGCAGGGGCGGTGGGAACAGCCTGGCCCAAGCCCTCAGGTGCCGCCTCCCCATTATACACGCATGCTAATGAGCACCTGGCCCGGTGGGCGTTCAGTCTCTCCTTATTCCCTCTGTGTTCCCTCACTACTTGGGGAGGTGTTTTCTGAGCTGTCCTAGAACCCAGCATAGCACAGGGTGCCGGGGACACGGGAAGGTCAGCCCCAGGTGACCATGCGGTTAGCATGCAGGGGCCCCGCTGGGTCGTGAGAAGAAAGAGCTTTGGGGAGGGGGGCTGTCCCTTGCCCAGAAGGTGGCTGTGTAAGGAGAGGAGTCCCCAGGCCCCGCCTTGGAATGTGGACTTTACCCCAGGCAGAGGCAGAGCCCTGCTCTGGCCTTTCGCAGGCTCCTGGCCACTCTGCAGTTTCAGGGTCCCTTGCCCACCCGTAAGTACCCCCAAGGCCCAGGGTGGACCAGCGGAAAGCCAGAGGAGTCATCCTGTCCGCGCTCATGGGCAAAAGAGGGGGCCATGACGCCACCTGCACAAGAAGAGGCGGGCAGGGGTCTGCGCTGAGCTTGTGTGATGCTCAGAGACGGCAGGGCTGAGCCGGCTCCCCCTGTGGGGAGGTGGGGACAGGAGAGCGGCGCGGGCCTGGGGTCTCTGGCAGATGTGGCGGCACCTTCCAGCTGGTCCGGTGGCAGATGGCAGGGCCCGGGGGCAAGAGAGCAGCCTCGGAGAACTTTCTCGGAGGCCATTCCCTCATGGATGACCTCAAGCCTCCAGTGGGCCAGAGACATTTCAGGAGGGGAGAACAGGTCCCAAGGACAGGTGTGACTGCTGAAGGTGCCTCCTCTTCTCTGCGGGGCCTGGGCCCAGCTCATTGGCGGGGCGCAGGGGTCTCTGGGAAGGGGATCTTTGGGGAGGGGTCTCGGGGGCCACACGACTGCCACTCACTGGGGGGAGCCTTTTTCAGTAGCCCTGACCACTGTGTCATCAGAGGAGGTGACTGGGGGTGGAGGGGGCTGTTCAGGGAAGCTTTGGTCCTGGGTCCTGCAGTCTGCCGAGACCAAGCCTGCCCCACCGTGAGCTCCGCGCACGGCAGGGGTGTTTCAGACTCCAGGCCACGAGTCTCCTGGAAGATGTCTGCAGGGTCCCAGGTCCCACGTCCCACGGCCACTCCTGCTTCCCCGCTAGGAAAGCCGAGTTGCTCCCTCGGGGCAGAGCCTGAGAGCTTGAGGTCCAAGCCTGCAAAAAGGTCATCAGCCTTAGAATGTCCAAGCCAAGTATCCTTTCTAGTCCACCCCTTGCCTTTTACAGAAGGGGAAACTGAGGTCCAGGGAGGGAAGGGCGCTCCCCAGGGTTCCGCCGTACCTGAGCTTCCTGGAGGAAGTGGTGGCAGAGCCCAGATCAAACGTACAGGTGAAAGTCACCCACACGGAGGCCCAGATGGCGTGGGAGCCCCAGTGAGGATGGAGGAGGTGCCCCGTCCCAGCCGCGGCCCCTCACTCTGCCCTCTGCTCCTCCCGCAGATCGAGGCACTCCCCCCGGAGCTCTTCCAGTGCCGGAAGCTGCGGGCCCTGCACCTGGGCAACAATGTGCTGCAGTCGCTGCCCTCGCGGGTGGGCGAGCTGACCAACCTGACGCAGATGGAGCTGCGGGGCAACCGGCTGGAGTGCCTGCCCGTGGAGCTGGGCGAGTGCCCGCTGCTCAAGCGCAGCGGCCTGGTGGTGGAGGAGGACTTGTTCAACACGCTGCCGCCCGAGGTGAAGGAGCGGCTCTGGAGGGCCGACAAGGAGCAGGCTTGAGCGCGGCCGGAGCCAGCAGCAGCAGGACCCCGAGTCCTCGGGCCAGGAGGGCCCGGCCCTGCCCTCCCAGGACTCCCGGACAGCCAGCCTGGCCTCAGCAGCGGAGCTGGGGCCTGGCATGAGCCGGGCAGGCGAGAGGATGGAAGCTGAGGGGCTGGCCCCTCACGCCCTCTGAGACCCACTCCCCTTGAGGCAGGCGCCTGCGGGGAGGCCAGAAACCTAGCTGGGCTCCGAGTGCAGTATTTGGACAATCAGGGTCTCCTCCCTGGAGGCCGCCTCTGTCTCGGAGGCCGCCTCTGTCTCAGAGGCTGCGCCGACGCCGGAGGTCCAGGGACGCCGAGTTAGCTCTTGGTATTTATTTTCCTCCACCTCCCATCCCCTCCTCTGGGTAACTTACACATTCCCAAGCCTGTCTGCGCCACGGGAGGCGTTTACGGAACGGTGGGCAGTTTTCCCCTTTCCTTTGCAGGTGGTGCCCCCGGCACCGAGTGCCCAGCCAGACTTAGTTCAAGGGGTCCAGGGCGACCAGGCTACACACGGTCACCCCAGGGCCCGCGGGAGAGCAGGCCACCCTCGCCACCTCGCCTCATTGCTTTTTGTGGCAGTTTTCAATTTTTTTTTTTAAGTTAAAGATTTTTTTGTTTGTTTTTTAAACTTTGAAAATTGATGGTTTGGGTATTAAAAAGAAAAAGAAAAAAAAAAAAAAAAAAAAAAACAAAGACACTAAAGGCCAGTGAGTTGGAGTCTCAGGGTCGTGGCAGTTTCCCTGGGGGGAACAGCAAGACATTGAGTTAGATTTCCTTTCCCCGGGGCGCGGGCACAGGACGTCTTCCGAATCCGGTGTGACCTTGTCCAGGAGTTTTTCCGCTCTCCTCCTGGGGTGGGGATTTTATTTGTGTTTGTTTTTTTGGTGTCTTGTTTTCTTTCTCCTCCATGGATCTTGGCAGGGACTCCTTTCTGTGGCTGTTGGCCAAAGGGAACGTTCTGAAGCTGCCAAGAAGGGAAGAGACCCGGGTTGGCTAATCCCCGGATGAACGGTGCTCCGTCCGCCCCCGCTCCCCACGCCCACCCGCCCCTTCACGCACAGTGTTACCAAGCCAAGGGGGCCGCCGCGCCTGGACTCCCCTGACCCCCCTCGCCTGTCACGGGCTTGCGCAGCGACACCACCCGCCTCCCCTGCTCACGTCGGCCCCTCACCGCTGGCCGTTCCTGAAGAGCAGACGTTCCAAGGCGGGTCAGACACGGGGAGGTCACTCTGGGAGGGCAGGCAGGCCCTGGCTTTCGGTTCCAAGGCAGTTCCCGTCCGGGCACCTGGCTCGCACCCAGCTGGGTCAGCACCTGGTGATAGGAAGCCGCCCGCTTTAGATCAGCACTCGGGTCCCCACTTTAGGAGGGGCCCCGCCTTAGATCAATCACGTGGACACTACGGCACATGTTAGCGTCTCTCGTCTTAACAGTTTCGTCCATTTGTCTGTCCATTTGTGTTTCCCGCCTTGTGTTGTTGGATGTAACCTTCAGAAATTATGCACACTAGCCTCTGCCGACCGTGAAGCAATCCGTTACACAGACTCGGATCAGATATCAAATAAACCTGTAACACAAAGTAGCCTTCGGAGGTCTCCGTCGGTCACGGAGGGGCCCCTCCTCACTCTGCGAGGCCTGCTGCGCTCTGGCTCCTCGCTCAGGCCCTGTTTCTTGGGCTCTGCGTGGTGCGGGCCCTGTGCAACCTCCAGCCTCTGAGGCAGGGCCTGGGGTGTGAGCTGGACCTGGCCAGGGACCTCACGGCCAGCTCCTCCTCCATCATCCCTATTGCCCGTGAGCTTTGATAAGTGGGGGAAGGAGAGGCCCCCGGAGTGGGAGCGGGCAGCCCAGGGTCCTCGTCCCAGCTCGGGCATGTGCGAAGCTGGGTGTGACCCTTCCCTCCGGGTTGTCTGTGCCTCGGGTTCTAGAGGTGAGGCTATCACCGTGGGGAGCCCCAGCCTGGCTCCTGGCCCCTCTGGGACCTACTGAAGGCATAGTTGAGGGCAGAGGCTTAGAGGAGGGCAGAGCTGCCCTCACCCACTTCCGCCCTGCATCTGACTCGGAACTTCAGTGCCCTCATCTGTGAAGTCAGCAGGGGCAGGGAGCTGCCAGGACTGCTGGGGTCACCTGGGACTGGGTAGGGGGCACAAGAAAGCCGCCTTAACCTCGTGCTGCTGGAGACTGCGAAGTCCAGGCACCTGCTGCGGTGACAAGCAGGCGGACGCTGGGAGCACAGGTGGCCGCTGTAGCTAACAGGCTCCCCACGGGGAGGGGGTGAGCCCGCTCATGAGCACCTACCGCTGGGCCCTCCCTCCCCACGCTGCTGCTTCGAGGAATTAAGGTCCCAGCAGATGGGCTTCTGGGGTGCACACAAACACCCCAGGGAGTGGGGTTAGTGGAGGGCCTGCACCCAGCACCAGGTGAGACCGAGGGGCTCGGGCTGGGCTGGCACCAGGGTCCTGCAGCAAAGGCTGCGTGAGGAAGAGGCACCGCTGTGTCTCACTTGGGCCTCAGGGAGGGGACCCGGTGCCTGTACTCCTCCCTCCTCAGGGACTTGGACTCCTGCAGGGGTTTGAGGCCTGGGCCCATCCCCTCCCTCTCTGCCCTTTGCAGGCTCCTGGGCAGGGTGGCTGAGCAGCTGGCCTGTGACCCCCTTTGCGCCTCCCCTCCGGTCTGTTCTGGTCCCCTCCCTCCCAGCACCCTCTAAACCCCTGCCACCCCAGCTCCAGCCTCTGGGGCCCTGCGGGAGAGCGCGGTCTGGAACTGGTTAGCGCTGGAGAAAACAAGATGTGGAAACACCGCCCACTCTTCCCAAAGGCAGACGGGGCAGGGCGGGGGGAGCAGGCCTCGGCATGCAGCCACAGTGGTCGTCTCTGGTCACAGCAGCAGTGCGGAAAACGTGGAGAAGCTCACGAAATGTGAGAACCCCAAACCCTGCACATTCCACCCCAAAGGGCCCCCGAGCACTGGGTCAGGCAGGCTGGAGGCGCCGTGGCGCCAGGGCCTTCGTGTCTTCCCCTCACTGCTCACAGCGGGCCTGGAGTCGCCCCAGATTGCAGAGGGGGAAGTGAGGACTGGAGCTTAAGCCTCATACAGCCTCGGCCCCGGCTTTGGTGGGGCTCCCCAGGTCACTGCTGACTCAGCACAGGGGCGGGGGCCGCAGCGCCTCAGTGTTCGCTGGCGGCTGCAGCGGAAGGCCAGGACAGCTGGGAACACGGCCGGCCTTGTGACTGTCATGGTTCCGTCTCCCAGAGCCAGTGGGCTCCCCCCGCCAGCCGGGACAAAGGGCAGTTCCCAGCACAGTGGCCCGGAAAACAAGACTTGACCTGGGGCCAAGGCTTCTGAGAGCTGCACAGTGTCCCGTGCTTGCTCCGGAGACACTCTGTCCCTTTGCTATTCCCAGTGTCATTTCTGGGAAGGCAGCAGCTGGTTTTGCAGAACTGTACAGCCGGCAGGCATTTCTGACCGCCCCGCTAGCCTGACGGGAGAAGCTGAAGAAGCTGAGCCTCTCAGCCGAGGGCAGGAACGAGCCATTTCCCTTCCTCATCCTAAGCCGCAGGCCCCTCGCCCGGCCTCTGCTCTCCAAGACAGCCCTCCTTCCGCCCGCCCAGGCGGGACATCCTTAGTTCCCGTCCCTGTCTTCCTGGGCCCGCAGGCTTTCAGGCCAGCTCCAGGAGAGGCCCGGACAGTTTTCCCAAGGAGCTCTTCTGCCTTGGAGAGCACAGCCACTGGGGCCAGGCCTGTGACCGCCTGCCCCGGCCCCTTTGCAACACCAGGTGTTGACGCCTGCAGTCTTAGGGACTTTTTAGGCCTTGCTTTCTTCCCTTGAGGCCCAGAGAAGGGCAGACATCTGTCAGAGTCACAAGAAGTGACGGCCCCTGGACTGAGACCACCGTCTTTGCCTGGCACCCCTGCAACACCATTTCTGAGTGCCCAGTAAGCTGCCAGTCAGGAGCGGTTTCTAGAAAGAAACCCAGAGGAAGTCATTAAATACCACGAAGGAGACCAGAGAGGGCTAATCCTGGATTAGCTGGAGACCGTGCGGCAGAGGCCTGGCCCTCATCCAGGGGCAGAGAGAGGGCTGGGGCCTCGAGGGGAGGGCTGAGTGTGGGGATGGAGTCCCGCAGGGTCCCTGCCAGATCTGGAAGGGTTAAGTGCTCCGTGACTTCCGGGTTCAGGCCCCTCCCCTCCAGAACTTTCTCCACACGCAGGCTGACCCTGAGGCACCTCCGCCCAACCTCCCCATGGCTTGCCTGAGCCCCTCGCAGCTCCAGAAGGTAGGGCCCCATGGGCAGTGCCTGGGAGGGTCTGATTAGCATGAGCTCAGCCCACACCCTGCCACTTCACAGAGGAGGAAACCAGCCTAGAGGATGGGTTTCCAGCTGCGGGCCCTGACTGCACACCCAGCCCCGGGCACCCCGGTCCTGGGGCGCCCCGGTCCTGGCACATGCGGGAGGCCGGGAACTGGGGAAGTGTGTGTGTGCGCCGCTGAGACCAGAATCAAGCTTTCAGACCGGCTGTCAGGCGGCCGGGCCTGGGAGCCTGGGGGAGGAGAGTGGCCCGAGGAGCTCCCCCTCTGGGTGCCTGCAGGTCCAGATAAGAAAGGCTTGTTGGGTATGTGGCGTTACTCACTAATCCCAGCTCTCCGGGAGGCTGAGGCAGAGGGATCGAAAGTTTGAGCCCAGCCTGAGTCACTCAGCAAGACACTGTCTCAAAAAAAAATGGCTGGGGTTGAAGCCAGGGCCTCACACATGCTGGCGAGTGTTCGGGCAGTGGAGCTGGATCACCAGCCACGGCAGGGTTATCAGCTGCGCTGTGTTCCAGACCCAGAAACTAGCTCATTCCCCGAAGACGCCGACTCAGACCCCTTTGCTGCTCTATTGCCTCACCTTTTTATTTTTAGTTTTTGCCCTTGGCAGTGCTGGAGATTGAACCCAGCCCCTGTGTATGCTAGGCAAGTGCTCTGCCGCTGAGCTGCCCCCTGAGCCCTCTATTTCCTTATTCATTTATTTTTTTTCCAGTACTGGGATCCTGTGTTGAGACAGGATCTTTTGGAGTTGCCTAGGTTGGGCTCAAGTTTACAATCCTCCTGCTTCAGCCTCCTATGGTACTGGAATTATAGGCATGTGCCACCACATTGGCTACTCCCTAATCTTTTTTTTTTTTTTTTTT
>NW_004955570.1:1299745-1321562 GCF_000276665.1 Chinchilla lanigera
ACACACACACACACACACACACACACACACACACACACACACACAGAGTCTTACTAGGGTGTTTACTGGATCAAGGTTATGCAATATGTGTGTATAGCTCAGTTCCCAAGGAGCTCATGTTCATCTTTATCTTTTATTTTTATGTTTAAAAAAATTTTGTTTTTGTGATAGGGTCTCATTTTGTAGTTCAGGTTGGTATTGCACTCACTACGTAGTCCAGGCTGGCCTCAAACTCACAGTGATCCTCCTGTCTCAGCCTCCCGAGTACTGGGATCATAGGTGGGCACCACCACACCCAGCTCACCTGTGTTCATCTTGGTTTTTGTACTAGGAATTGAACTAAGGACCTTGCACTTGCCAGGCGGGTGCCGTGTCACTGAGCTACAGCCCTAGCCCTGCCAGTGTTCATCCTGATACAGATACGAGTCAGTTTCTGCCACACAGCACTGGCCAGAGGCAGCAGGGCCCACACACACGCAGTCATGCATATTCCAGCATCCAGTGTGTGGCAGCCTGAACCGGGCGCCCCGCAGGGCTGGTGTGGGCCGGGAGCTGGGAATCAGGCGGCGCATTGGGGTACGTCGGGGCGGGACGTCACATCTGCCAGCACTGACGCCATCCCACTCTGCCCAAAGCACGCAGTCTTCCTCTCCCGCTTGTTACTGTCACAGCCTCCGAAGAGGAGGACTAGGGCCAGGTCACAGCCGCCCACTCTGCCCCCTCAGCGGCCTCACCCTGCCACCGTCCTACCTCCTCCCTTGTCCTGTTCCTCCCATGCTCAGAGGCTGCACACATCCTGTTCCCTCTGTCTGTGGGGCTCTTCCTCATCTCTTCACTGCCCAGTATCCTGAGGTCCCCTTTATTTTAAATTTAATATTTATTTATTTTGAGATAAGGTCTCACTATGTAGCCCAGACTGGCCTCAAACTCATCGCAATCCTCCCGTCTCAGCCTCCTGAGTGCTGGGATGACAGGCGAGTGCCACCAACCAGCACCCTGTGTCACTTCCTCCTAGCTGCTGCCCTAGGACACTTTTCCTTCCCATCTGCCCTTCGCTCTTGCAGCTGCCCTCCCCCCCCCACTGAGCCTGTGACACCCCCACTAGGGCCAGCACTGGTGTGCCACTGGTCTCCTTAGTGGTCCGTAAGCTCCACGCTGATAGCCACACCTCACATGTGGTGGGTGCTCAGTGAGTATGGCTGGAACACGAGGTTGTATCTCCTCGTGACACCTGTGCAGGACAGGAGAGGACATGCCCAGGGACAACCTGCCCTTCCCTCTCTCCTAAGTTCCAAGCAGCTGATACTCGTCCGGACACAAAACACCATGTGGCGGGTGCAGGATAGAGCATGCACGGGCCCCCTACCTTCACCCTTATGCAGCTTCAGGTTTAGGGCCGGGATCAAATACGAGGTAAACCGGGCGTGGCCTGTGATCCCAGCACCCGGGAGGCTGAGGCAGGAGGAGCACCATAAGTTCCAGGGCAGCCTGGCTACATAGAGAAACCCTCTCTCAACAAACAAACAGAAACACACACACACACACACACACACACACACACACACACACACACACGTGACAAGGTGCATCCGAGGGCACAGGGCACCTGAGCCTCGCTCCCCCTGCAGTTCCAGGACGATGGGTTCCTGGTGCTGGAAGGGTTCCTGTCTCTGGATGAGTGCACGGCCCTGCAGCAGAGGATCGCGGCGCTCGTGGCCGAGATGGACGTCCCCGAGCACTGTCGCACAGTGTTCACCACCCATAAGGAGGAGCAGCTGCGTGCCCAGGTGGGTGCCGGGCCGGGGAGGAGGGTGCTGGAGGGAGGCCTCCGAGGCTGAGGCTGCTTCTGGCCGGGGCTCGGCCAGCTGTCCGTGGGCAGCACAAACTCGGGCACCTCGCTCCCCGCTTCCCTCAGCACCGGGCGTTGATAAGGCAGGAAAATCATCCCGATCCCGTGAAAGGTGGCGAAGGTGAGGCTTCGGCCCAAACCACACAGTAACTGACAGAGGCAGGATTCGAACCCAGCTGATTCCGACTGGTGCTGTTCAAGTGCTCTGCTGTGCTCCTTAGATTGTCCGACCACAAGGGCCCTCTCTGTGGCTAGCGTGCCAGAGTGGCCCTGTGATTCTGATGGGCCTGCGTGTGACTCTTAAACCCCCACCAAAGCAGGCATGGGGCGACCGTCATCCCGGCACTCAGGAGGCTGAGGCAGGAGAATTGCCTCAAGTTCAAGGCCAGCCTGGGCTATGCAGCAAGACTCTGTCTCAAAAAAAAAAAAAAAAAAAAGACAAGAGAAATAAGAAAAGAGAAGCTCTGGTTGCTTCCTAGGGCTCGGTGCAGTTTGGGAAGGGTGGGTACGTCTCCTGCCCTGCTCCCTGCGAAGACTGAGCTGTACTTTGCCTGGCGGCCCAGGCCTAGCATAGGCAGCCCAGCTCTGGTCCAGGCGGCTGGCGGGACCCATTCACTCCGTCGAGGAGCGCCTGCCATCTGGTGGGCACACAGGGAATTACAGGAGCCCCAAATAACGGTGATTGGAGTCTTGCGAAGGGGTACTGAGGCTCTCACTCGGCCGCTGCCCGCCTTTCTGGCTAAGGAAGCCGGAGAGCGGTCCTGCAGCAGAGACAGTCGGGTCCTTCCAGCGCTCCGAGGAGTGAGGGGCTTAGCTCTGTGCCCTGCAAACTGCCTTCTGCGAATGTGCAGAGCCCAGTGGGCAGGGGCAGGAGCGGCAGGAGGGGCCTGCGATGACAGTGCAGCCTAGGGTTCTTCTACCTTCCGGTGCCGTGCAAGGGAGGCACGTCTGCACCTTGACACACGTGCATGTGTGAGTGTGTGTGTGTGTGACAGAGAGAGACAGAGAGAGAGAGAGAGAGAGATGGGGGATTGAACCAGAGCCTCATGCACCCCAGGAAATGCTCTACCACTAAACTAACTACATCCCCAACGCTGAATTTTTTTTTTTTTTTTTTTGAGATGGGGTCTTGCTGCCAAGTGTGGTAGCCCTGGGGAGGCTGAGACAAGAGGATGCCTGTGAGTTCCGGGGGACTCACTGGGCTACACAGTGAGTTCAAGGCCACCCTGGGGTACACGGTGAGACCCTATCTCAAAACAAAACAAAACAAAACACCCAAGATAACAGTCAGCTGATGGGAGTGCTCTGAGCATGCTTAAGGCAGGCAATGCGAGGCCATGATGCCGCGTTTATCTGGTTCGAGCCCCACTGTACATTGAGGGGCAGGCGTAATAAGTGACTTTCAACAACTCCGGTGTCCGTAGCTCAGGCAGTGCTTCAGGCTTCTGTGCCTCCGTGGGCCCGACTGCCCGGGAGGGGCGCCCATAGCCGTCTAGAGGGGCAGCACCTGGACACCTCCCTCCTTCGCCAGGCCCGCTCTGGCCCCGGGCTGCTGTCTCAGTCCCTCCCTGTCCTGTCCGCAGTGCATCTCCGACTACTTCCTGAACAGCGGGGACAAGATTCGCTTCTTCTTTGAGAAAGATGTTTTCGATGAGAAAGGTTTGGCGCTGGGCCCTGGAGAGGGCTGGGAGCGGCCGCGGGCTTGGCCTGGGCCTGTGCCTGCCCTCTGGGGCCGGGTGGACACCAGGCCCGCTGTCCGAGGGACGCTGGGCTCCAGCGCTTCTGCCTTTGCCTGTTCTTTGTGCCGCAGGAGAGTTCTTGGTTCCCCCGGAGAAAGCCATCAACAAAATCGGCCACGGTGAGCAGGGGCGGGGTACCAGACAGAAGATGGGGAGCCTGAGGTCCGAAGAGTTCCAAGTCTGGCCTTGAACTCACTATGTGGCCCAGGCTGACCTCAAATTCGTAGCGATCCTCCTGCCTCAGCCTTCCCAAGTGCAGGTGTCCACCATCACCCTCAGCTTACAGAGTGCTTATTTTCAAACTGGAAGTCAAATCATGGAAGGGCTGTAAACAAGTTGTGGTAAAATCCATATAACATAAAAACCAGCAGAAGCATTTTAAAGTATATCATTCAGTAGCATCACAGACATTCGATCCTCCCTTTTTGTAATAATGAAAATAATACAACTATTGTAACGAGTGCCTGCCACATGCCCAGCCCTGGGCCACTGCGGCTGGTGTCAGCCATGGGCTCCTCAGCAACCCCTACAGGCGGGCTGTCCTCATCCCTATTCCACAGAGCGGGAGACTGAGGCTCACAAGACAGAGAGGATGTGGCAGGATGGAGGTCCCCCCCAAGTGACAGGCCTCATGGTGGAGTCCTTTGTCCCCCGGGAGGGGTGGGAGTCAGAGCTGCAGCAAGCTCCCGGATGGCCAGAGGTCAGAGCGAATGCGGTCCTGGGTGGGCTGAAGGTGTACGTGGAGCCTGTCACTTGGCTATAAAATAAGCATAAAGTTTAATGCACCGGAGCTGGGCGTGGTGGCACACACCTGTAATCCAAGCACTCAGGGGGCTGAGGCAGGAGGATCATCATGAGTTCAAGGCCAGCTTGGACTGAATATGGAGACCTTGCCTCAGAAAACAACAAAGCAGGCAGGGGATGTAGCTCAGCAGCACATCCTGCCTGGCAAGCGTGAGGTCCTGAGTTCGATTCCGATACCAAAACAAACAAACAAAACCCAAAGACACTGCACCCAAAGTAGGTGACTAACTAACACTGGTGAGTCTGGTGTCAAGGGTGTGGGAGAGACATGTGAGGCCGAGACTGGCCTTGTCCCGCTCTGTCCCACAGCTCTGCACGCCCACGACCCTGTCTTCAAGAGCATCACACACTCCCCCAAGATGCAGGTGAGCGTGGCCGGGCGGGGTGGGGCCAGGGCGAGTGGGGGCCGAGCCTGAGCAGGGCCAGGCTGGCAGCGTCCTCTCTGTTCCCTTCCAGGCTCTGGCCAGAAGTCTGGGCCTGCAGAAGCCCGTGGTGGTACAGAGCATGTATATCTTCAAGGTGAGCTCTGTGTCCAATCCGCCCCCTCATTTCCTCCTCTGTGAAATGGGCAGACTGCGCATACAGAGCATCTTCCTGTAAGGCAGGCGTGGTGGTGCACGCCTGTAACCCTAGCACTCAGGAGGCTGAGGCAGGAGGATCATCACGAGTTCAAGGCCAGCCTGGGCTACATAGTGAGTTCAAGATCAGCCTGAACTGCATATAGATACCCTCTCTCAACAGAACAAAGCAAAAGCCCTTTTGTAGAAGAAGCCAAAGCTGCTAGAATCATGAAGTTGGTGGGAGAAAATGTAAAGTTGGTCTCTGGCTGAGGGGCCGCTAGCTGGTGCTCAGTTACAATTTGGTGGCGGAAGCTGGGCTGAGGCTGGAGGATCACAAGTTCAAGGCTGGCTGGGACAACTTAGCAAGACTCCGTCTCAAAATACAGCTGAAAAAGAGCTGGGGTGTAGCTCAGTGGTACAGCACCCTGGTATCACACTCACATGCACACTCACACACACACACACACACACACACACAGTGGTAGGAGAGGGGACCCAGGATTTCCTACTGAAACGCTCTACTCTCAGCTCTCTAGGCCCAGCTCAGGGCCTCCTTTAAGAAGCCTCCCAGAGCCCCTGAGAAGAGCAGGACCCAACCAGACCGGGGACCCCAACACTCCCCCTCTAGCCTGTCGTGCCCTCACCAGGTTCTGTTCTGTGCCGCTGCTGAGGCCGTGCGGACTACGGCTTCCTGGCCTTGCGGCCTTTGGCTCCGTCCTGGACCTGGCACCAGCAGGGGCTCCGTGGGTCAGCACCAGCCAGGTGCTGACCCAAGTGGAGCCGGAGCCGGGGTCAGAGCTCCCACCTGCTCGGCCCCGCCTCACCAGCCTCTTCCCCTCTCTTTCAGCAACCCCGCATCGGGGGCGAAGGTGAGCCCAGAGCCAGCGGTGGGGCCTCAGGGGTGGGCAAGCCCTTCAGCTGTTAAACCCTTGGCACAGCGGTCCTGGAATTTAACAGGAGGCTTTAACTTAACATAGAGTCCTAGGGCCTCAGACCTTAGGCCAGGAGATCCATTTTGGCCTGGAAAAGATCTTTTGTTGCTGTTCTTTTGAAACAGGGTCTCACTGCATAGCATAAGCTGGCCTCAGACTAGCAGCAATCCTCCTGCCTCAGCCACTCGAGTGCCAGGACGACAGGCGTGCGCCACCATGTCTGGCTGAGAAAATTGTATTTTTAACAAGCTCCCTGGAGGATTAATTCGGCATGCAGTTTGCTGATCCAGTCCACACCCTACCAGAGGCAGACACCCTTTCTAGACATTCCTGGTGGGCGACTGGTGGCAGGGAGCTCACCGACCTCCTCACTGGCAGCCCTTCCCTTCCTTCCGCGAGCCCAGGCTTCTCCTTATGAGCATCCCTGCCCCTGAGGCAGTCCCTGACGGGTGCCCACAGCCCTGGAGCCTGCTCTGCCCCTACCAGCCCCTCCAGCTTGTCCTCTCCAAATCCTTTGAGGCTCCTGCCATTGGACACCCTCTCTGGACACTGTCCAGAGTCTCAGTCTGGTGTTTAGATAACACACCGTAAGGAGCTGGGCATGGCGGTGCATACTTGTGGTCCCAGGTACCACAGGTATTGGGGGCTGAGGCAGGAGGATCACCTCAGCCCATGAATTCAAGATGAGCCTGTTGAACATAGTCACCTGGGAAGGAGCCAGGTATGGTAGCATACGCCTGTAATCCCAGCACTTGGGAGGCTGGGGCAGGAGGTTTGCCATGAGTTTGAGGGCAGCCTGAACTACATAGTGAGACCCTGCCTCAAGAAACCAGAAAAGAAAGAAAGAAAGAAAGAAAGAAAGAAAGAAAGAAAGAAAGAAAGAAAGAAAGAAAGAAAGAGAAAAAGAAAGAAAGAAAAAGAAAGAGAAAGGAAGAAAGGAAGGAAGGAAGAAAGGAAGGAAGGAAGAAAGGAAGGAAGGAAGAATGAATTGATTGATTCTGACTTTGGGAAGGCTGGCCTGGAGGGCTCCAAGGGGACCATGGGTTGGGAAACAGGACAAGGCAAGGAGAGGCCAGGCGAAGGGCTGGCTCCTCATCCCGCTGCGCCCGCTGTAGTTGCCCCACACCAGGACTCCACCTTCCTGTACACGGAGCCGCTGGGCCGGGTAGTGGGCATATGGATCGCGCTGGAGGACGCCACCCTGGAGAACAGCTGTCTCTGGTTCATTCCTGGCTCCCACACTGGTGAGGCCCATCTGTCTCTCCCTGCCCAGCCCCCTGGAGCAGCCCCGGTGGGAAGGGGGACTGAAGTTCCCTCTTGGTCCGCAGGGGGTGTGGCGAGGAGGTTCATCCGCCGGCCGGATGGCACCAGCTACCTGGGCTCAGAGCCAGACCGGGATGACAGTCTCTTTGTGCCCGCACCCGTGCAGAGAGGTAGGTGGGGCCCAGGGAGCAGGCGGTCATGCGCAGGGTCTGTGCATGCCCCACCAGCAGCCGAGAGGCTCCCGCTCAGGGTCACCCTTGGGGGCGAAGTCACAGCATGGGAGAGGCAGGGCTGGCCAGGCACCGGAAGCCGGGAAACATGCGGTCACCAGCAAGCTGCCTGGATCAGGCGAGAATCCAGATTTTGCTCCTTACAGGAAGCTTCTTGGAGCAAATGGCAGAAACTCTCTGAGCCTCAGTGTCCCCACATGTAAAGTGAGGAAGGCAGTGAGATGATTACGGAGTATGATTCAGTACAGCCAATCAGCCTGGTGCCTGCAGCAGGGGCTTCACAACCACTGGCTAAGAGCACCCTTCTTCTGCATGGGGAAGGAGCGCGGGAGGCCCAGCTCGGTAGAGCGGCTGCCTGATCCGGCCCACATGGGCTCTCCAAGGCCACAGTGCAGGGTGCCTCATCCTAAGGCCCAGCGTCTGGACGCCATGCTGGGCACCCAAGCTTTCAGGGACAGGAATGGGGGATGGGTGGGGGACACTAAGCTGCTCCTGGGAGGAGCATCCCTTCCTGCCCTAGGAAGGGGAGCCACAGGGCTGGTGTCCTCCTGCCAGGCGCCCTGGTCCTGATCCACGGGGAAGTGGTGCACAAGAGTGCGCAGAACCTCTCGGACCGCTCCCGCCATGTCTACACGCTGCACCTCATGGAGGCCGAGGGCACTGTCTGGAGCCCAGAGAACTGGTAGGTGGCCGGTGTGTGTGTCCCAGTCCCCCGGGGAGCTGCTGACAGCAGCGGCCCTGGCTTCTCAAGGTCGCCTTTCTATTCTTGCAGGCTGCAGCCGACAGCAGAGCTGCCCTTTCCCTCACTGTACACCTGAAGGCCTGTGCAGGGCGGGGCTGTCCCCTCCCAGTGCCCCGGGCTTCTCTGGACCCGCCTGCTGCAGCAACAGGAGCCGAGTCTCCCCTCCTGCACCTCCCCGTGCCAGGGTCTGTGCCCCTCAGCCCTGCAGACAGGAGGCAGGTGGGCTCCCCAAGATCTGTCCCTTTGCCACTCCATGTCCCCGCACAACTCGCTCCTGGAGGAGTCTGAGGCCCTGAGCAAGTTCCTGCCGCTTCTCCTGCAGAACTCTGATGACAGCATTGTAAGACAATAAAAGGGATTTCTGAAGCGGCTTGCCCGTGGATCCTTCCGTATCAAGCAGCTCTGCTCTCCAGATGACAGCCTGGTGGGAATCCTCCCTGGCCCCCACCCCGGCCTGGTTTACATGCTTTTAGTTTTTGTTTTTTTCAGAGGGTCTTGCTACGACATAGCCCAGACTGGCCTTGAATGCACAGCAATCCTCCTGCCTCAGCCTCCCAAGTGCTGAGATTACAGGTGTGTACCACCACGCCTGGCCTTAGTTTGCATGACTTTAATAACTCCGAGTAACTTTTGCTGAGTGAGTGCTCACTGTGTATGGCTGTGCTGAATTCCCACCTGCAGAGGCTCATACTCTTATTGGGCCTGTGGCCAAAGGGACTGAGTTAGGGAACCAGCGAGTGACCTGCCCCAGCCGGTCGAGGCCTGAGCTCACCTTGACCCTGCCCCTTACTCTGCTGGGGCAGGGACAGCGGCCTAGGGCTAGGAACCCAGTCCCAGGTGCAATCTTGGCGCTGTGACCTGCTTGCTCTTGGGCCTCAGGCCATGTCCTTCCTCTCTCAGGGCCCCATGGGGCTGAACAAGGTCCTCCAGGCACCACCCCCTCCTCCTCGGGCACATGGGCACCCAGGCCTGGACCAGATACCAAACCCCAAACCTGTTTAGCCAGGCTCTGGCCCAGAGGTCACAGCCTGGGTTCTTACTGGCTGACCGCAGGCCTCAGATGTGCTTGATCTGGGCCTCAGTGTTAGAAAAACAACTTTTCCTCAGTGTTAGAAAAACAACTTTTTGGCGGGAGGGTGTAGCTCAGTAGTAAAGCACTTGCCTGGCAAGTGTGAGGCCGAGAGTTCAATCCCCAGCAAAACTGTGGGTTTTTTCTTTTCCTTTTCCAGTACTAGGGATTGAACTCAGGGCCTTCACACTGAGCTATATCCCTAGTCCTTGAGACAGAGTCTCGATAAACTGCTCAGGCTGGGGTCAAATGTAATCCTCCTGCCTCATCCTCCAAGTGCTGGGATTACCAGGGATTATAGGTGCGCACCACCATGCCCCGCAAAATGTTTAATTAGTTTGATTTTTGGAGACAGGGTCTCACTATGTAGTTGAGGTTGGCCTTGAACTCACTATAAGCCCAGGCTGGCCTCCCACTCATGGCACTCCTCCTGCCTCAGCCTTCTGAATACTAGGATTACAGGTGTGGGCTACCATGCCTGGCAATTTTCTTTTTTTTTTTTTTGAGACAGGGTCTCAGCTATGTAGTTCAGGCTGGCCTCGAACTCATGGTGATCCTCCTGCCTCAGCCTCCCAAGTGTTGAGATTACAGGTAGGCGTCACCACACCCAGCCAAATGTTTCTTTTTAATTGAGAGATTTCACATAATAACCCAGGTTTCCATGAATGAGCACGCAACTGGCAGCTAATGACCCTGGGCCTACGTTCTAGCATGGTGACTACTGGCTGGGGCCGCCTCCTTAGAGAGCCAGTGGATTTCCCTGTCCTCATTCCTGTCACCTGCCCAGGCTCTGGGGCTGTGCCAGTGCCCCTGGCTTCTCCTCTACCCTCTGTAAGGCCCAGAGCAGAAAACCCTTTCCCAAGGGTAGTCAGTGGGCATAACCAGCACTCTTTCTCCAACTGGCCGCCCTGAAGCCTGGGGGAAAAGGCTTGTTTCCCCCAGCCATAAAGGAACTTGCGTGTCTCCTCTGGAGACCTGGCAGTGATTCCCTGCTCCTTAGAGCTCTGCTTCTGGCTTTTGGCCTTGTTGGGCCAAAGTTCTCAGCCCTTCCTGACAGGCTGGGTGAGAACCTTGTCTGGCCTCAGGGATCCTGCTGGACTCGTTTTCAGTAGTGCCAAAGATTCATCTGTTCATCACAGGTCTCATAAGTTCCTGCTTCTGCCCCAGCTCTGTGCAGGCCCCGGGGGGCTGCAGCCGAAAGCAGGTTCAGAACCAGAGCCAGGACGGGCGTGCGCCCCCTAGTGGAGAGGTCTAGCGTGCCATGTATCTGTCCTAGGCTTTGCCACCAGACACAAACACTGGACAGCACTGAAAACGTGACAAGTTCTCAGGAGGGACTGTGGACAGGAAGCCAGTGCTCTTGGTCTGTCCTTCTCCATCAGCACGGTCAGGCAGGCTGAAACAGGGCCTCAGCCCCGGGTCTAAGTGGGTGGAACCTGTTGACCTCGGCTCTTTCCCCCAGTCCTCCTCTAAGCCAAGCCAGGAGAGTAAAGGTCACACTGGTTTCCAAGCACAACCCATCAAAGCCCTCGTCTCGCCTGGCTTTTTGCTCAGATCAGGACTCACTGGGCAACAGTGAGTTTTCCTTACTGGTCTCTAGGCATGGGTGGGCCACAGGCTGGATGTGTCACCAGGTCAACCGACAGGACAGCTGAGGCTCAGACTGGTTAAGTGCCTCACTTAAGGTCGCATGGTTAGGACTCGCGGGGCCAACAATTCTAGCCAGAATGTGAAGCACTAACCATTATGAGCTGGCTCCAGCCCCTCCCCAAAACAAGAGAGAAGGGGGCTCTACAGCACACCCAAGTTCTCTAAGTACTTGTACTTTTTTTTTTTTTGGCTTTTTTCTGGTACCGGGGATCGAACTCATGACCTTGTGCTTGCCAGGCAGGCGCTGTGCCGCTGAGCTAAATCCCCAGTCCCTGTACTTTTTTCTTTATAAATATGAGCAAAACTAAAATCAGAAGAGCTCTGCCTTTTTTATTTTCAGTCTGAATCACCTGAAAACCAAACCTGAATCACCTGAAAACCAAACCCTCGGCTCTTTGTGCCAAATTGCAAGCTGCCGCGGGGCTGCTCCTCCTCCCTGTCCATTTCCTCCCTCACTGCCGCTGCACTGCAGCTAGGCCATCAGCAGTATCAGGAGGTAGAGAGGCAAAAGGAGGTTGTCTATCTGTGTAGTGTATGCTTCCAGGAGGGACACGGCGCTGATGGACCCCAAAAGCCAGGCGTAGCTGTAGTTGAGGTCCACTCCACTGTCAAAGATCAAGATCAGAGCTACAGAAATGATCTGTGCAAATATAGACGTCATGGTCCCCTCAAAAGTCTTCTTGGTTCCAGGCCACCGGATCTCCCCCATGGTGCTGCCGAAGATGGAGGCCACAGTATCGCCCACACCCACGGCCAGGACCCCAGCGTAGGGCACTAGGGCCCGTACTCCGCCCAGGCTGCCCTTCTGTGTGCAGGGTCTGGGGATTAGCCAAATGGGAAGAGACATGCCCAGGAGCAGGTAGATGTGTGTGAGGATGAGCGGCCCACTGTCTCGTTCATCCAGGAAGAGAGACAGGAGGCTCCGCAGAGTGTGACCCAAGGGCTTGATGCGGAAGTACCGCACATACTCCAGGAAGACGAAGACTGCCAGGCATACAGTGGCGGCCACATAGAGCAATGGCCGATCAAACATAATTCCCGGGATGTAAGTGGCTACCACAATGAAGTGGAAATATTTTCGGGTGATGGCAGGGGCCTGGTGCTTTTTAGACTCGGAAGATGACCGCTTGGCATTCTGGTAGAGCACCACCAAGCAGGCCAAGATGGCTAGCAGAGACCAATAGACTAGGAGGTAGATTCGAATTTCCGTCCGGAAGAGGAACTGAAGAAGCCAGAGCAGGGGATTCCTGTGGATGAGCCAGTGAAGCCAGGGCAGGACCACGCCGAGACCTAGCACACACGTCATGAGGTGGAAGAAGATGGATGAGGCCCAGGTTCCTGAGTCCATGAAGACAAAGAGGGTGCTGAAGAAGATACCCATGAGCACCATCCCTACCACCACCACCAGCAGGAAGAAGTCCACGGGGTCCCCCGGGCTTTCTACCACGGTCAGAGAGCGCTTGATGAGTTGGTTGAGGACAAAACTGATGCCACCTAGCACCAGCAGGGCCTCCCCGGGAGTGAAGCAGCGGGGCAGCAGGTACAGCAGGATCATGTTGAGATAAACAAAGATCAGCAAGACTTCCAGGACTTCGATCACCTCGCCCACGCTGAGTGAGTGCTTCATGATATAAATGATGACACCTCCGGCCAAACCGGAGATGGCACAGGTGTTGGTGGGCATCGGGCGGGTGATACCCAGCGCCAACACCGAGGAGAAGAGGGCCACCGCCATGCCGGTGGCTGCCACCACCACGCCAAAGCGTTCGAAGTGCCGGTTCCCCGCAGCCTGGCAGCGCTCCTTCATGACCAGCCCGAGCAAAGGCATGACCATGGAGGCGGGCAGCAGGCCGCTGTTTGCGGACGTCCGGAACTGGAAGACGGCGTTGCCCTGCTGCAGCAGCCGGTCCCACTTGTACTGAACGTAGAAGGCCTGCACTGCCAGGGCCACAGCGCACCACGAGTAGCGGTCCCACACGGCGGCGTGGATGCTCAGCACCACGGCGAACACCACCGCAGCCTCGGCCAGCACCGGCCCGCTCGGCGGCGCCCCGGGCTCCCGGGCCGGGGCCGGGCACTCTCGGGTCATGTCTTCAGGCTGAGGCTCTGAGGAAGCCGAGTGACTAGGGACGCTCGGCCTCTGGGCACCTCACCCCGCCAGGCGGACCCGACCAGCAAGCTCCTCCAGCTTTCAGCGGGGAGCGCTGCTGCAGTCCATTCACTGCGGCCCCGGAGCTGGCGCCGTCACCCTCCACCGCCTGCAACGGACAGTGCAGACGTCGCCCCTCCTCCGCGCTCTTCACGGCACCCACTGCCCCCGCCGCGGACGCCTCGGCTCCCCCGGCAGCGCCATCTTGGCCCGGCTCCGCGCCGCCGTCACGTGACCAGAGGCCACGCCCGCAGGCCACAGTCGGGCGCCGAGCAGTCACGTGGGCGTGACGTCTGAGGGCGGGGCCAGGGTGCGCGCGCGCGCGCGTGAAGATGGCGGCGGACGCCGGCAGGTTCTGTGTGAGGTGCTGAGCGGGCCGAGTCGGCAGGGTGGCTGGGAGTCGCGGGTTGCAAGCCGAGTAGGAGCCTGGAGGGAGTGGGGAGAGGGATGTCGCGGCAGTGGCGGGACGAGCCCTGGCCGAGGGTGCGGGTGCCGAGACGCCAGGCGGTTACGGCCAAACGGTCCGCGCGTGGGGCTCTGAAGACACTTGTCCCAGGGGGCCCGCTGCTGTCCCCTTCCCGTGGCGCCGGCCTCCCCGCTGCTCGTTCGGGTCTCTTGACCTCCCTCCTCCCCCGCGAGTCCCCGCCGGCACCTCCGCGCCGACCCGGCCCCCCACGCAGCCCCCGCGTGCCCCGCCGGGCGATTGGCGGTCTCCCCGCGCCCGGCTGCTCTGCGGGGCTCTGCTCGGGAGTCGCGCTCGCGTCCCTGCGGTGTTCGCGCTGCTCCGCGCTTGCCTCCGTTTCCTCCCCGTTGCGTGCGTCCGGTCGGACGACTTGCCCACGTCCCCCAGAGACTCCAGGCACCGTTCTCGGCCTTAGGGACATGGAGATGAGTTACTGAAAAGACGTCGCTCTCCGAGAGCGCTCACCAGCGCCGGGGCCCGGAGAAGCGCCTTCCGGGCGTGTGCTCCTGAAATGCTCACGGCTCCCGAGAGGCGCCTTCTATTACAGGACGACTCGAAAGCCGGTGCCTAGGTAGCCCCCCGGTGAAGGCAGGGTTCCGATCGGAGTCTCTGCCACCCCACAGCTAGGACCACGTCCCCACCCTCCTGCCCTTCAGCTTGAAGAAGCGTCTTCATCGTCACAGCCCTGCTAACACGTCCTGTCCTCTTCTTCTGTTTCTCCTTGCTCTGTTGCTCTTGTTTATCGCTGTCCCCTAAACACCCAGAAGAGCGTGTAAATATTCCCCATCTTACCAGGGTCACTTCCTTCGCCTCTCAGCTGGAAGAGAGATTTTCTTTTTTTCTCTCTTCTTCCATCAGTCGTGCTTCCCGCCCTTGTCGGGGACTGAGCACACTGAACCCCATCCCCAGATTATTTTTTGTTTGTCCCGCCCCCCTTTTGATACAGGGTCTCCCTGAATTGCCCAGCCTGGGCTGGAACTCTAGCCTCCCAGCTACTGGGATTACTGGCCTGCCTGGTTTATATTTTCCTGTAGTGCTGGAAGGCATGTTCCAAGGCAGTGTTCTGAGCAGCAGCTTGCGTCTTTGAAATGCCTAGAGATAAAGGAAACTCTTAAGAAAACTTTTCATTCCATTCTTGATGCCCTCTGATTTGTAGTTGACCTCAGGCAGGTGACCTTATCTTTTCTCTCTCTTTCACTCTCCTGTTTTTCCAGATGTGGGTCCCTTTCAGAGTATAGGTGGTGGTGAAGCAAATTGTTCTTGGCCATATTAATGGGAAAATCAAAATGAAATAATACTTTTAAATTACTCAATTTTGCCGGGCGTAGTGGCGCATGCCTCTGATCCCAGCACTTGGGAGGCTGAGGCAGGAGGATTGTTGCGAGTTTGAGGCCAGCCTGGGCTACAAAGTGAGCTCAAGGCCATCCCAAACTACATAGCCGGACCCTGTCTCCAAAATGACCAAAAATAAATAAATAAATAAAATAAAAACGGCTCAATTTTGGGAAGGTCACTCAGAGTCTGAAAAGAAAGACGGTTTGAATACAGTAGTTTTGGAGTTTTGGGTGTTTTGTGTTCTTCATTGAATGTATTTGTTTTTTGGGTTTTTTTTGGTTTTTTTTTTTTTTTTGGTTTTTCTCAGGTACCGGGAACCGAACTCACGACCTTGCGCTTGCCAGGCAGGCACTTTGCCACTGAGCTAAATCCCCAGCCCCTTCATTGAATGTATTGTAGTCTGGAAGTGCTAACAAATAGCATTGTAGTTTGAAAAGCTTTTGCTGTTGAGCTTGCATCTCGGTTTATACCAGAGAGGTGCACCTCTGTGGAGTCACGTGGGCAGTGGCTGTTTTTATTTATTGTCACGTAGAGTATAACTTTCTCAGAAGTATTATCTCAGTAGTTTGGCTGTCTCTGCTTTCTCTAAAAGGTATCAGTTCTAAATTACTATTCCTGACCTCCCAGTAGCTTCTGCCTGAGGGTTTCCAACCATGTAGATCTCTAAGCTGTGAAGGTGATGTTAGTGTCCATTACTCCACCTCTTGTAGAAATGCAGTTCCAGCTTGTCTGCTAGGACACTGGACTGGATATTGATACATTTTTTTTTTAAACTCTGAAGGAAATTAATTAATTTCTGCACCTTAGTTTCTCCCCCAAATACTTAGCCCACATTATTTATTGTGCAAATAAGTGACAGGTGCTGTGGCCCATAAGTAATGTCTTTTAAATATATAGAAGATACTCTCCTGAATCTTTATATTGGACATCCCAGTTCAAACTGTCTTTGTGTTTTAAGAATCATTTGTTCGGCTGGGCGTGTTGTTACATGCCTGTAATCCCAGCACACCCAGCACTCCCAGCACTCGGCAGGCTGAACCAGCAGGGTCCTCGTGAGTTTGAGGCCAGCCTGGGCTACATAGTGAGTTCAAGGGCAGTCTGAACTACATATCAAGACCCTGTCTCAGGAAAAAAAAACACATTTGTTCAAACTTTCATATCCCAGTTTCGGTGAAGCTTTTCTTATATTGCCACTGATCTCTGTTCTTTCATGTTCTCTGTGTTCTATATTGTTAGTTTTGTACCCTGCAGTACATTCTTCCTTTTTGTTGATTGTGTAATGTGCGTTTAATATCTTCCATTATTATAAGGCCCATCAAGTTCTTAGTTTTTTTATATCTTTATTACTTTCAGACTAATAAATGTGTAAGCATTGAGAAACTATTAACACTTATTTCCACGACGATTCTCTTCCTGATGAACTACCGTTTTCTCTTTTCTCTTTCATTCTGCCTCTGCTTAGGACTTCTTTTTTTTTTTGGTCTTTTTGAGACAGGGTCTCATTATGCAGTTCAGGCTGGCTTCAAACTCACTTATGTAGTAGCCCAGGCTGGCCTCAAACTTGCAATGATCCCCCTGCCTCAGCCTCCCCAGTGCTGGGATTACAGGTGTATGCCACCATGCCCAACAAGGACTTCTACATAATATACGATGACTTGTTTTTAATCTTTCTATTCTAAGTAGATTACAGGTCTAAAAGAGAAATATTCTCCTTCGACATTTTCATTTGGTGTGTGTTTTATTGAGCTGCCAGAGTGTGGCTGCCACTGTCTTAAGGGTAAGGTCTGCCATTGTAGAACAGGAAGCTTCACCTCAGTCACTGTCTTGCTCATTTGCAAGTGAGTTGTTGGGTTCAACCAGAGACCATTCTAGTGGTTAAATCGAGTCAAGTGCCACTCCCTTCAAGCCCTGGCTCCCTTATAGATTAACTTTGTGACTCTAAGCAAGTACTTAACCAGGCCCAAACCTTTGTTTTCTAAAGCAATAAGGAGAATGAGGGACACTGGGTTCATTTTATTTACCTTTAAATTTATTTTGCAGTGCTGAGGAGAAACCCCAGGTAAATAGGAGCAGCTTGAATATGGGAAACCAAAGATGTCTAGTTCATGGCTGGTCTTTGAGTCAGAGTAGTGATCTTGTCAGTCTCCTCTGGGGATCACAGCTAGCTAGAGACTTTAAGTTACAGAAGCGAATGCAGAAAAAACTCCCTTGATACTCAAGCTTTCTGGAGTTGGAAAATGAATGATCAAGAAAGTGAATTAGTCTGGGCTTGGTGTTGCACACATGTTATCCTAGCACTCTGGCAGCTGAGGTAGGAGGGCTGTAAGTTCAAGCTCAGCCCAGGCAACTTAGTGAGACCCAGTCTCAAAATGAAAAAAATGGCTAGGGGTGTAGTTCAGCATGCAGGTTCTGGGATCAATCTCTAGTACTGCCCCTCCCGCCCCCCCAAAAGCTCAGGCTTTATTTTCTTTCCATTAATTTTTATGTTAGCTCCAGTCTTGGCTATGAGTTTTATGTGATTGATGTCTAATCAGTTTTTTTGTTTTTGTTTTTGTTTTTTTTTTAGACAGGGTCTTACTATGTAGTGCAGGCTGGCCTTGAACTTGTGCATGTAGCCCATGCTGGTCTCAACTCAGAGTAATCCTCTTGCTTCAGCCTCCTGAGTGCTGGGATTACAGTTGTGCACCACCACACTCAACTTTTTTTTTGTTTGTTTGTTTGTATTGGGAATCAAGCTCAGGACCTTGTGCTTACCAGGCAAGCACTTGTGCCGCTGAGCTATATCCCCAGCCCACACACCCAGCTTCTTACAGCAATTCTTAATTTCTTGTGGTTAGAAATATTTTATAGTAGCAGAAATCAAAAATGCTCCTACTGAAAAGAAAAATGTGCTTAGCATCTCATCTCCAGAGATAAGTTAAGACAGTTAAGTGAATACAATTGCAGACAATTTCTTTGTATCTCTGTACAAAAATATAGTTTTACTACTATGAAGATAACAATAGGCAATGTATTAATTATTGTAACTGTCTTAGTAATCTATTTTGAAACTATTTGATTGTTATTTGTATTTTTTTCTCTTTTAAAAAAAAAATACAGTTTTGCTAGGCATGGTGCTGCACTGCTGTAATCCCAGCACTCAGAAAGGCTGAGGTAGGAAGGTTGCTGTGAGTTTGAGACCAGCCTGAACTACATAGCGAGACCCCATTTCACAACAAAAAAATTTTTTTAAATTAAAAAATTGACAGTGCCATATATATTGTTTTCTGATCTGCCATTTTACTTAATGGAATATAGTGGACACCTTTTTTTAAAAAAGTATAAAACTATATTTACTGGGAACCTCTAAAAAAAGCAAAAGAAACAAAAACATTAACTGACAACAAATTTATCAGCTTCTGACTCAGAAGAAGATAACAATCAACCTGTAAGATCTCCTGATGTTTCTGAGTTAACCCAAGGGAAGGAAGGTCAATTTGAGATGCCATCTCATAAAATTTTTTTTTCTCATAAGAATTTTAATTTCTTTGGTTTCCTTTGTCTTTTTTTTTGAAACAGGGTCTCGCTGTGCAGTTCAGGCTGGCCTTGAGCTAACTTTGTAGCCCAGGCTGGTCTTGAACTCGCAACAATCCTCCTGCCTCAGCCTCCCAAGTGCTGGGATTACAGGCTTGCGCTACCACGCCTGGCTACAAGAATTTTAATTTCTGAGACACCGAAACTTATTTAACCTGAGGCCAGTTCACCTGAAGCCAGGTTCAACACAATGGAATTAGAGCAGTCAGTACAGTGCATATGCAGTGCATGTGAAATAAAAAAGTATATATCCCATAAAGTCAGTATGAAAGAGAAACCTCAGTGTAAATATTAAAAACCAAAAAAAAAAAAAAAAAAAACTGAAGAAGCAGGGTGTGGTGGCGCATGCCTGTAATCCCAGCACTTGGGAGGCTAAGGCAGGAAGATCATTGCGAGTTCAAGACCAGCCTGGGCTACAAGGGGAGCTCAAGGCCAGCCTGAACTGCATAGGGAGACCCTGTCTCAAAAAAAACAAAAAAAGACAAAAAAAAACCAACAAAACTGAAGACCAAGTTGGTTGTGGTGGTACATACTTGCAATCCTAGCACTTTGGGAAGCAGAGGCAGAAGGATCATAAGTTTGTGTCCTGCTTGGGGCAATTTAGCAACTTAGCAAGACTCTCCATCTCAGAAGAAAAAAAAAATACAAAAGAGGCTGAAGATGTAACTAAGTATGAAGACCCTGGGTTCCATCCCCAGTGACCTCCCCCTCGCTCCCCCTAAAAGGCTGAGTAATCGCAATATTCAGGAGGCTGAGGCAGGAGGATCTTCATAAGTTCTGGGCCACCCTAGGCTACCTAGTGAGTTCCAAGCCAGCCTGAACTACATGGTGAGACCTTGTCTAAAAGAGACAAAAACAAAATGAAACAAAAAATAAAAACAAAACCAAAAAAAGGAACTGATTTGCTCTCACTGTGTTAATCACAAATGGGTAACAAACTACTAAAAGTTAAACTTGATAACAGTCAACAGACAACTCTATCCCAATTTATGTTTATTAGAAACTGGCAAAACCTGTGCAAAAAATATCCCAAATCACTTCTGCACCAGTCACTTGAGAGTCAGTATCACCTAGGACACCCTCCTCCTCAGCCAGGACTGTGGCCTTGGCCTTGACCTTTTCCTCTTCCTCCTCCTGGGCCACTCACTTCAACAGCTTCCCTCTTCTTAGATTTCACCTTAGGTTCAACATCCACAAGTAGTGTATCCTGAGTAGTGTATCTGCTGTCTGGCAGAATAAAATAGCGAATGTTATTTCCTTGTATGCTCCACCGGCTGTCTGTTCCTCAGGGTCATCTTCACAGCTTTCAGATGTGTGCTCCTGCTGACATCTATGGCTGTTATTGTTCCATGGACCCGTGTTCTCTTCTTCAGTTCAGTGGTGACAGTTTCATGACTCAGTTTCATCAAAACTCTCACAAGCTTCATCCTAGTGGCACCGTCACCCATTCGATCCAATAGTGTGCAAAATACAGTGCTGGGATTATAGGCATGCACCACTATTCCCAGCATTTAACATTTTTTTCTTTTCTTTTTTCTTAGACTGAGTCTCACTATGTAGTTCAAGTGGCCCCTGAACTCAGTAGCCCAGGCTGGCCTTTAAATCATAGAGATCCTCTTCTCTCAGCCTCCTAAATTCTGGGATTACAGGCGTGTGCCACTATGCCCAGCTATAACTTTTTTGACCCAGCGGCTGGGTGTATGAATGGCCAGAAGCGCCTTTTCCAGGGGCTTGTGGTGTGAAAGGTGCCAGTGGGCACCTTTTGGCCTCAGTAGGTAAACGTCAACATCACACTCTTAGTGATGTAATTAATAACTCTTCTCCATCCACCGTGTTACACTCCGTTGTTCTCCCTTTCCCTTGTTCCCTTCCTCATGTCCAACAGTCTCTTCCACTTCGCTCTCGTCTTTTTTAGATTCCACATATTGGGAAATCATGCAGTACTTATCCGAGTCTTGCTTATGTGGCTTGACCTGGTCTCCAGTTGCATCCATTTTCCTGCAGGTGACTGACATAAGTTCACTCTTTGGTACATCAGAATAGTGCTCCATTGTGTGTATCTACTTTTTTTTACCCATTCATCCCGATGGATACCTAGGTTGGCTCCATATCTTGGCTGCTGTCAGTTGTTTTGTTTTTTTGTTGTTGGTTGTGCTGCCGTAGACATGAGGATGCAGCTGTTCCGCTGTATGCTGACTTGAATTCCTTTGGCTGTGTATCAGGGAGTGGTATAGCTGGCTTATGTAGTACTAGTTTTTATTTCTTGAACCTCTATACTGATTTCCAGTCACTGGACTAATTTACATTCTTACTGGTGGGGTAGAAGTGTTCATTGTTCCTTTTCAATCCGTTTTTCTTTGCAATCCTCCTAGATTTTTTTGGTATTCTTGGTGATAGCCATTTTGACTGAAGTGGGATGGAATCTCAGTGTAGTTTCGGTTTGCATTTTCCTAGAGGCTAAAGACATTAATCTCTTTCTCTCTCTTTTTTTTTTTTTTTGTGGGGGGGACACAAGGCCTCACTATGTAGTCCAGGCTGCCCTTGAATTTGAAATGATCCTCCTGCCTCAGCCTCCCAAGTGCTGGGATTATAGGCATGCACCACTATTCCCAGCATTTAACATTTTTTTCTTTTCTTTTTTCTTAGACTGAGTCTCACTATGTAGTTCAAGTGGCCCCTGAACTCAGTAGCCCAGGCTGGCCTTTAAATCAT
The DNA here is from genome assembly GCF_000276665.1 of Chinchilla lanigera. Classification (NCBI taxonomy): domain Eukaryota; kingdom Metazoa; phylum Chordata; class Mammalia; order Rodentia; family Chinchillidae; genus Chinchilla; species Chinchilla lanigera. Next base: position 1,320,816 of record NW_004955570.1, read on the forward strand.
AGAGATCCTCTTCTCTCAGCCTCCTAAATTCTGGGATTACAGGCGTTTGCCACTATGCCCAGCTATAACTTTTTTTAATTGACCACTTGTACTTCTTTGGAGAAGTGTCTGTTAAATTTGTCCATTGATTGATTGAACTATTGTTTTTGTTTGAATTTTAGTGTTCGATGTTCTGAGTGCTTGATATATGGTAGATATTAATCCTCTGTCTGAAGGTTAGCTGGCTGGCAAAAATAGTCTCATTCTGTAGGCTGTCTCTTTATTCTATTGGCTGTTTCCCTTGCTGTGCAGAAACTTTTTAATTTGAAGGCCAAGTGTGGTGGGGCACAGTTTTAATCCCAGCACTCCCGAGAGGCTGAGGAAGGAGCATTAATGAGTTTGAGGTCAGCCTGGGCTCCATAGTGACTTCAGAACCAGCCTGGCTGGGTGTGGTAGCACATGCCTGTAATCCCAGCATCCAGGAGGCTGAGGCAGGAGGATCCTTGCAAGTTTGAGGCCAGCCTGGGCTACAAAGTGAGCTCAAGGCCAGCCTGAACTGTCTAGTGAGACCCTGTCTCAAAAAGCCAAAAAAAAAAAAAAGTCCAGATCTGAATTACATAGTGAAACTCTGTCTCAACAACAAGCAAACAGCCAGGCCTGGTGGCGCATGCCTGTAATCCCAGCACTCAGGAGTCTGAGGCAGGAGGATTGTTGTGAGTTCAAGACCAGCCTGGGCTACAAAGTGAGCTGAAGGCCAGCCTGAACTGC
>NW_004955570.1:1322664-1347366 GCF_000276665.1 Chinchilla lanigera
TTCCTGTCTCAGCCTCCCAAGTGCTGGGGTTACAAGTATGCGCCACCATGCCCGGCTTCTATATGAATTTTAGCCCTTTTTTTCCAGTTCTGCAAAGAATGTCTTTGGAATTTTTATGGGGATTGCATTGACTCTATAGATCACTTTTATGGCCATTTCAGTAATATTAATTCTCCCAATCCATGAATATGGGAGTCTTTCTGTCGTCTAGTGTCTTTAAGTTCTTTCTTCCAAGTCCTGTAATTTTCATTGTAGTATTCTTTCACCTCATTTGTTAGGTTGATTACCAGGTGTTTTAATATTTTGTTGGAGCTGTTTTGAATGCAGCTGTTTTTCTGATTTCCTTTTCAGCTAGTTTATTGGTGTATTTAAAGGCTGTTGATTGTTTAATGTTGATTTGGTATGCTGTCTTACTTTTGTGCAAACCAGAAGCTGTCTTTGGTAAAGGAAAAACACTTTAAAATTTTATTTATTTATTTATTTATTTATTTTATTTTCATGGTGCTAGGGATTGAACGCAGGCCTCACATGTTAGGTGAGCACAATGATATTTTAAATAAAAGTTTTAATTTTTTGTGTTTTTTTTTATTTTTTGTTTTTTAATTTTTTTGTTAATTTAGATTTACCAAGCAAATAAGTAAAAGGATAATTGTATTTTTACAAAGGCATGTTAAAAAAAAACTTTCAAGGTTTTTTTGTTTGTTTCGTTTTGGTTTTTTGGTTTTTTTAAGACAAGGTCTCACTGCCTTCAACTCTCTTATGTAGCCCAGGCTGGCCTTGAACTCTGGGTGATCCTGTCTCAGCCAACCAAGCAGTGAGATTACAGATGTGTAGCACCATGCCCAGCTGGGGAAAATACTTTTCAGCTTGTCCTCATAACAGCTTGGATTGTTTTTCTTAAACGTTGTGTATATTGTACTAGAACTTTTTCATCCTTTCTCTGTAGTTGGCTTTCTAAATGGTGCTATTCAGGTTACTCTTCTAGGTATTGATTTAGGATGTCGTAAGATAAGACACCTGTCCTTTTTATAACTTTCTTGAGAGTGTGTCTTGGTCTCGCTGTGTAGCTCAGGCTAGCCTCAAACTTGAGGCAATCTTCCTGCTTCAGCCTCCCCCAAGTGCTAGAATTACAGGTATGTGCCTCCATGCTCGGCTTGAGAGCATGTCTTAATGATACATTTTGAGATTAATTCTACATTTAACCCCCGAAATGTGTATTGTGAAGTTCCAGAGGCCTGGGTGTAAGCTTTCCGCACTGCCCAGGGAGGGGTCCATGCAGCCTTGTTGACTCCTGTCGTAATTTAAAGGGAAACTGTCACAATGTCTGGAGTCCTTGATGTCCTACAAATGAAGGAGGAAGACGTCCTCAAATTCCTTGCTGCAGAAACACACTTAGGGGTACCAACCTGGATTTCCAGGAAAAGTGGTGGAATCTATATCAGAAATCTGAAGCGGACCTGGGAGAAGCTTCTGCTGAAGTGCGAGCCATAGTCACTGCGGAAAACCCTGCTGTCCACATCAGTATCCTCTAGGAACACCAGCCAATGGGCTGCGCTGAAGTTTGCTGCTACTGCTAGAGCTGCTCCCATTGCTGAGCACTTCATTCCTGACCTTCGCTAACCAGGTCCAGGCAGCCTTCCAAGAGCCGCATCTTCTGGTGGTTACTGACCCCAGGGAAGGGCGGACCACCAGCCCCTCACAGAGGTGTCTGTGTCAATCTGGTAACCTCTGCTCTGTGTAACACAGATTTTCCTCTGCGCTAAGGGGACATTGCCATCCCGTGCAATAACTAGGAAGCTCACTCAGTGGGTCTGATGTGCATGCGTGGCACCGTGTCCCGCTGAACACCCTAGGGAGGTCATGCCTGATCTCTACTTCTACGGAGAGCCTGAGGAGATTGAAAAGGAAGAGCCAGCTGGGACCAAAGAGGACTTTCAGGGTGAATGGAAAATCTGTGTGCACAGCTCCTGAGTTTACTCCTGCCCAACCTGAGGATACAGACTGGTCTGAAGGCATACAGGTGCCCTCTGTGCCCATTGAGCAGTTCCCTGCCAAAAACAAGTGCTCTGCCGGCTCTAGGAGGCTGGTCTGCATCCCCCACTGCACAGGGCACGCAGTGGGTAAGAACCACCACTGAGTGGTTCTGAGCTGTTCTGCAGACACTTAAACAAAATGGAAATGAGGCTGATGGAAAATAGAACACCAGTTTCTTAAACAAAACAAAACACTGGGATAAGCCGGTGTGGGGTGTAGTATATTTGAAAACACACGGGAGCAAGGACTAATATATGGCTTTTATTATTTCGTTGTCTAGCTCTGCTTGTGACATCTGCTGGGAAATCATTAATAAATGAATAAACTAGTAGTCTTAACCATGACTATTAAACTTTACTTCATTGAGGACATGGATTATATCCTGTATTTAGAAAATATTCTGGAGGTGACAAGGGCCCTGCAATACTCATAGCCCTTTTTTAGATTCTTTTTTGTTATGGGTCACTGTGCTGTGATGAGAAGAGAGGAGATGGGATTTGTGTGTGTGGTGTGCAGGACTGACCCCGGGCTGTACGCGTGTTGGCACATGCCCTGCTGTGGAGTTCAACTGCCTGAGCCCTTTTACTCTTGAGACAGGGTCTCACCAACTTGCCTCAGGCCGCAGGCTTACTTGATTGTTTGTTTTACAGTGCTGGGGATGACCTTGGCTTTGTACACGCTAGGCAAGAGCTGTGTGGCATTGAGCCACATTTCTAGTCTTAAAAGCATCTGACCTGTGTTTTGAAATATGGTAACGGTCTTCAGTTTTTAAAGCATGCTATTGGTTTGATTTGGGTTAAAATCTTCTTTTTTTTCTTTTTTTCCCCCAAGGAGCCAGTCCTCTCCCCCTCCCACCCCACAGGTCACTACTGAGGCTGGTTTACATTAAAATTGTATATTTTAGTTTCTTCATGTTTTAAAAATTTTGAACATCAAACTTCTAGTAGTATACCAATTACTTTCCACATTTTTAGCATACTGTCTTATACAATGACTTTTTGCTTTTAATGAATAGACAGAACGGCTGTGAGGTCGCATCATTGAGTTTATGCTGTCTAGAACAAAATTACTTCTGCTCCCTCATTTTTCAGAAGCAGCAGAGAACTGTGGACAATTCTACTTGGAAGATCAGCTCTGAGAGAACTGGTAAGTGTAGTAGTGCTCTTGAATGATTTCTGATTTTTGATGTGGGTGTTGCTTATATTAAGCCTTCTCTTTGAAGTGGTAAGTAAACAGATTTTCTTGTTCCTAACACTTCATAAAGTACTAAGCTTCTCTTTGCTGAAATGGAAACATGTCTTATAATGTAGGTGCTGAAGTTTCCCAAATCTCCCTTTCTTCGTCCCTTTTCTGAAGAGGCATTGCTGTGAGTTAGCTGATGAAACCAGGGGACAAACATTGTTCTACTCCCTCAGACTGATTTCTCAGATTTGTTCTCTCATCCTGGAAGTCCCTTCTCTCCATTTTCCACGCTTAGGTCATAGCAGTTGTGGTTTCAAGGGCATTTCCAAGTGTGTATCAGTAAAGGGTAGCTGTTCTGCTTGCTGCTTAGGCGTTCTGACCCTGTGAAGATAACTTTTTAAGAGGATGGTTTTATCTGTAGTGCTGGGGATTGCACCCAGGGCCTCGTGCATGCTGTAAACCTGCTCTGAACTGCTTTGCAGCGAGCTGTATCTCCAGCCCTTATGTTGTTATTATAATGAATGTAGTGAATGTTACATTTATTTTGGAGCATTAGCATTTTTTGACATGCCTTCATCTGATCACTTCACATCCAGAATGACTCTCCAGAGAAGAAAATCCTCAAAAAGTTTTCTGCAGAAAGTGTTTCAGCACATTATTTACATTAATAAAGAATTACATTCAGCTGAAGTGTATCTAACATTAAAAGAATGGTAAATAAGTTGTGACATAGCCACCTGGTAAAATATTATGCAACCACTAGAAAGTGAATTTATCAAGATTTTAATAATAGGGGTATGTTATTATGCTATGACAGTAAGCAAAGAAAAGGAGGGTACGGAATTCTATGTTGAAAGTGCTGTAAACTAGGGGGAAATGCATTTTAAAAAAACTCAGTGGAATATGTAATCCTCAGTGTGACCCTGGAGTCTGATTAAAATTGCATTTGTGTAATTGCCTTCTTCTTTTCCAGGATCAGATTGAAGCAGAACTGAATAAACATTGGCAGCGGTTATTAGAAGGGCTTTCTTACTACAAACCTCCCAGGTATGACTTCCATGCACCTGGGTTAGAGTGATTCCCCAGAGGAAGCTGGCATAGTTGAAACTATCCTTATATATACTTCCGTGATATTGTTAGGTAACTAGATCAGAGAGAAAGCAATTTGGTTATCAGTAAAAAAAGGCTCGGGCACGGAGGCAGATGCCTGTAATCCCAGCACTCAGAGGCAGAGGAAGGAGGATCACTGTGAGTTTGATGCCAGCCTGGGCTACATAATGAGACCCTGTCTCAAAAAAACAAAACAAGGGGCTGGAGATTTAGCTCAGCGGCACAGTGCCTGCCTGGCAAGCGCAAGGTTGTGAGTTCAATTCCTGGTACCGGAAAAAAAACAAAAACAACAACAACAAAAAAAACCCAAACAAAAAAGAATATGGCACATTTTTTTCTATCTGTTGAAAGGGAAATTTATTCTAAAAAATTAATATAGAATCCAGTTATCTGACCCTTTCTGGGGAATGAGCATTTATTATTTCTAAGCATTAATATTTCTAAGATTTAGGGTTCACTACCTTTGTGTGAGCACTAAATGGGGCTATAGCAGTGAACACTAGCAGCTAACAATTTGGTGTTAACTAACAATTTATAGTGTTTATTATGTACCAGGGTTTTTTTTAAGTAGTTGACTTACAAGTTATTTAAGCCTTACAGTGATCCTTTAAGACTTTACTATTTTTATTTTTGGTGACTATGTAGGTTTTTACTGGTCAATTGAAAATGGCAATAATAAAATGTAAAATAGTTTAAAAAGAAAATATAGCTTGTAAGGCTGAGTCATTTATCTTAATTTGTGGTCTAGAGTTCACCCTCTTGCCACATCATCCTATCCTCGTTTCCTTTCTACTTCTAACATCTATTGGGTTTATTCCTTCTTTACTGTCTTCATTCTCTTAGTGTTAATCAGTTAACCTTTCTCTCGTAATGATTTGAAGTAACTCCCAGACATACTATTTTATCTGTAAATACTCCACTATGTATCTAAAATATATGGACTTTAAAAAAAAGAATATAAGGGGCTGGGGATTTAGCTCAGCAGCACAGCGCCTGCCTGGCAAGCACAAGATCGTGAGTTCAATTCCCGGTACTGGAAAAAACCAAAAAATTAAAATAAAATAAAAAAAGAATATAACAACTTTTATCACATTTAGATATTCTTTTGTTATCACTGTTTCCATTTTACAGATGGGGAAACTGAGGCACAGAGAGGTAAATAACTTGCCCAAGGTCACACAGCTAGTAAGTGGTGAAACCAGGATTCTAACCTGGCAGTCTTAACTGCAGTGTCTGTGTTTCTTATTCATCCTGTGTTACCTTTTTCAGAACCTATTGTTTTTCCCTACATTAGCCTTTATGTTGTGGATTTTCTGTGAAATGTAAGAAACGCTATTTAAAAAAAAAATCCGACAACATTGTACTTTATGTCAGAGCGTAGTCATCTGTGGCATTTAAGGATGTTCTGGAAGGATTTTAATGGTGTTCCTACCTATGGCCTTGTGCAGGCTAAACACAAGGCCCCCGACTCTGCCCCCTTTCCGGGAAAACTGTGTGGGATTTGAAGTCAAATAGATTTTTTCTTTTCTTTTTTAGCTAAAACTAAACTCTAGACTTTATTGGAACTTTACCATATTGGAACATTACCAGTTCTTTCATTAATGTCTTCTTTTTGTTCCAGAACCCAGTCCAGGGCACTATATTGCAATTTGTGGGCATGTCTCCTTAGTCTCCACTTAACTCTGACAGCATCTCAGATTTTTTTCCTTGATTTTGATGACCTTGAATATTTTTTAGGAAGACCAGTCAGGTATTTGGTAGAAACCCTCAATTTAGATTTGTCTGATGTCTTTGTCATTATTAGGTTTGGGGTGTGAGTTTTGGGAAAGAACACACTGAGGTGAAGGACCATTCTATCATTTCAGAGGGGATGTGTTACATTTACAAAGTCATTGGTGATGTTAACCTTGGTCACGTAGTTAAAGTATCATTTGTTTCTCCCCTGCAAAGTTACCACCCTCACCCACCTCCCACCCCCCACCCCTGCCGGCCTCTATATTTGGAGGTGCATTACTAAGTATAGTCTACTCAATGTGGGTGGTGGGGGATTAAACTCCACCTCCTGAAGGAGGTAGTATCTGTGTATGCTATTTGGGATTTTCCACAAGGAAAATTTCCCTTACTCCCTCACTCATTTGTTTATCAGTATCTACTCATGTATATTTATTCTGTAGTTCGTTTATGCTTTTTTGGGTGGGGTCCTGGTAATTGAACCCAGGGCTTTATGCATGATAGACAAGCACCATTGAGCTATGCCCTAGTCCCCTATATTTCTTTATACTTTGTTCTGTCTTTGGCCAGTGGGAATTCTTTCAGGTTTGTGTGTGTGCCCTTTTGACATGTCTCCATGCTTTTGTGTCTTGAACACTTCGTTTTCATTTGTTTGTTTGTTTGTTTGTTTTTGAGACAGGGTCTTGCTATGTAGTTCAGGCTAGCCTTGAACTCACAGCGATCCTTCCACCTCAGCCACCTGCGTGCTGGGATTATAGGCGTGTGCCACCATGCCTGGCTACATTCTTAGTTTTGGACACTTCACTGTGGTTTAGGCTCATCTTTAATTTTTCTGAATCATCTCTGGAGTCAGCCATTTCTCCAGGGAGTTCTAGTCCCTTTCATTGGAGAATGGTATTAGTAAAAAGGATGTGAGTGATAAATGTGGTTGCTGTTACTGAGGTCTCCTAACTTCTAGGCCTTCTCCATAGCGCTTAATAATACATGTGTGTATAGTAACAGACCTGGTTTTAAATTTCCTCTCAACTTTTTATTAGCTGTGGGATTTTTGGTAAGTTATTTCTTCTTTCTATGTGTTGATAATTCCATTTATAAAATAGAGATAGTAATATATTTATCTTTCAGGGTATTTGCAAAGATCAAAAATAATTAGTGTGTTGGGGTGGTGGCTCACACCTGTAATCTCAGCTACTAAGAAGGCTGAGGCAGGATTGTGAATTCAAGACCAGTCTGGGCAACTTAGCAAGACCCTGTTTCAACATAAAAAATGTAGAAGTCTGGGGATATAGCTCATGGTAGGGTGCTTGCCTAGCATGCACACAGTGCCCTGGTTTCAATCCTCAGCTTTGCAAAAAGACCAAAATGAAATAAAAACCTCAAATAAATCTACAAGTAATGTTGTTATAACAGAAATACACTATTTGTATTACTTAGGCATAACAAGTTCTGTGTTATAAAGTCTATTTCAGTGAGTGTGTGTGTATTTTGTAGGCACTTAAATGGCAGGGAAAAAAGCCTGTGCTAAAAATACCTTTAAGTATTTTTATTTAAACCACTAGAGGGTCATTGAGAATGAGGAAATGATTCATTCTTATTTTCGTAGTCCAAGTTCAGCTGAAAAAGTGAAAGCCGATGGAGAGTTAGCTCCACAACTGAAGGAAGTGGGCTTAAGAATCAGCAAGTTTTTGGTGAGTAAAAATTAGCTCCTGCTCACTTTTTATTACTTACAGTATGTTGGGCATGGTTATGTACGCGTATAATCCTAGCACTGGAGAGGCTGAGGCAGGAGGATCACCATGAGTTTGAGCCTAGCCTAAGCCACATAGTGAGTTCAGGGCCAGCCTAGACTGTATAGTGATACCCTGTCTCAAAACAAACAGACAAAACAACAAAAAAAATTTATTTGTAGTATGGATTTACCTGGTTTTATTGTTAGTCAAAATTCATTTTATTGCAGTGTCAAATGGAAATTCATTTTATTTCAATTTTGAGGATTTAATTCAATGTACTGTATTTCAGAAATATCCAGGTTACAACTTTACTTACCAAAAGTCAGAAATCAAAGTTACCTAACCTATTTGCTACATATCATAGTTTTCTTTTAATGGTTTATTTATTTTATTCATATCTGTTTTCTTCAGCAGGCCTGTGATAGTCTGTAAATTGAGGAGTTTGTATTTAAATATGTGGCTACTTCTGTTTAATGTTGGAAGCCCAGATCATGTCTTGCCACTGTATTAATGTGCTTGGTGAATGAGCGCCTGTTTTGGATTTGTGAATTTAGTTGTCATGCAAATGGTATTTCCGTTACCCCTTTTTTCTCCTACTTGGGGTGAAACTATTATGTTGCATGGAGTATTTGAAAAGGACTTGTAGCTGGGCATGGTGGCACACGCCTATAATCCCAGCGCTTGGGAGGCTGAGGCAGGAGGATCATCACAAGTTCAAGACCAGCCTGAGCTACAAAGTGAGCTCAAGGCCAGCCTGAACTGCATAGTGAGACCCTGTCTCAAAAAAGACAAAAAAAAAAAAAAAAAAGAGAGAGACTTGTGTTTATCCAAGTCCTGCCTTCGATCCAGAAGACAGATCATTTGAATGGTTTGCGCCCCATGTGTGATTGGAGCCTCTGTGGCTGCTCCTCTGTATCTCAGGGTCTTGATGAAGAACAGAGTGTGCTGATTCTCCAGTGTTACATTCAAGAGGACTACAGGGGCACAGTGGACTCTCTGAAGGTACGTGCTTATGCTCAGCTTCCTCTGCTGCACTTTTCCTTTTTCCATGGTGGTTTTAGCGAGGCTTGGCTCCCATTCTTTCAGCAGAGGTGGGTTATCAGGTGCAGCCATTCTCAGTAAAACTTCCCAAAGGCTTAAGAAAGAATATACATTTAAACTGAGCTGTGGCCTCACTTGGAAGGGTGGAGGGATAAAGAGAGACTCTTTAATCGTGGAACCAGCCCAGTGCCTCATTTTACATGTGAGGAACCTGAGGCTAGAGGAGAGCGGAGGGACGAGCACAGGTGTGAGTGAAGAGTAAGGTGTAGGGAATGTTTGCGGAGATAAATGGGCACTCATGATCTGGAAGGGTGAGGGGAAGTTGTCCATCTCTTTCTCTGTTAACTGAGTTTCGCCATAAGACGGCGTCTTGACTGCCCTCCTCTCCCTCAGACGGTCCTGCAAGATGAGCGGCAGAGCCAGGCCTTAATCCTGAAGGTCAGTAGTGGGCATCGTTTCCATTCTTTGGGGTACAGCTGGGTGGCAGCTTCTGCACCTTGTTTTCATGGGTGGCCTCTGACCCTTCTAGTGGGCAGGCTTGGAGGTCTTAGTGAAGACCGTGGTCAGCCAGTTGGAAAATAAGAGGCTGGATGCACTGGGCCCTGCTGAGATACTTTTCTAGGAGGTTGTTCAGTTCCTGCTGTTGGGATCTGGTTCATGGGTATCTTTTTTTTTTTTTTTTTAATATCTAAATCCAACAGAATTAATTTATATTTCTTTTTATCCTAAATTCCCTACTTACCCTCCAACCTCCAGGATCTCCTTTTAAAATGGAATTTTTGCTGGGTGTGGTATCACACACTGGTAATCCCAGCACTGGGGAGGCTGAGGCAGGAGGATCACCTTGAGTTTGCGGCCAGCCTGGGCCACATAGTGAGTTCAAGGCCAGGCTGAACTACATAGTGAGACCTTGTCTCAAAAGAAAAAGGGTTGGGCCGGGGATATAGCTCAGCAGCACAAGTGCCTGCCTGGCAAGTGTAAGCTTCTGAGTTCAATTCCTGGTACAAAAAAAAAGGTGATCCTATTTGATATGTAGTGAGACTTAATTCAAGCAGTTAGGACATATATCACTGATATTTTTGTGTTTGTTTCTATGTTTCTGGCCTGTCAGTTTGTATAGCTTTGTGTGTTATTTGAATGCTCTGAGAAATCATACTGGAAAACTTTTTATGAAACTTGTTTATGTTATTAAATAATTCCTTCCATCCTCCTCGGCTTCATTATTTTCTGGTTGATGAAGGTTTATTTTCTGGTTTCTGTTTTTTTGTTTTGTTTTGTTTTGTTTTTTGGTCTAATTCAAAAAAAATTTTGTTTTGGTCTTTTTGAGACACGTTCTCACTATGCAGTTCAGGCTGGCCTTGAGCTCACTTTGTAGCTCAGGCTGGTCTTGAACTTGCAAAGATCCTCCTGCCTCAGCCTCCCAAGTGCTGGGATTACAGGCGTGTGCCACTACACCTGGCCTCTTGTTCAAAATTTTGACAAACTTTTCAGTTCACATCTTAAGTGATCACCAGTAAGTGTAAATGAGTATCCTCTTGACAAAGGTGAATTATTGATATTGAATCTTTGGACTCTTCTCAGGTTGCAGATTATTACTATGAAGAAAGAACCTGTGTTCTTCGTTGTGTCTTACACCTTCTCACTTATTTCCAAGATGAAAGACACCCTTATAGGGTAAGCCTGTTTAGTGCTTCCAGTTCTCTCTGCCATTTAGCATTTCAGACCTTTTTAATCATTTTATGCTCTTCATATTGATTTGAATATCTACATTTTAGGTGAGAGTTGTTTTATTTTTTTTAAGGTTGAATATGCAGACTGTGTTGATAAATTGGACAAGGAACAGCTAGTTGTAAAATACAGGCAGCAGTTTGAAGAGCTATGTAAAACCGAAGCACCGACCTGGGAGACACGCGGGAACCTCATGGTACGTGACGCTTGCGCTCTGCTCTCCCATAGCCCGAGGAGAACAGCACGGCCCCATTCATGGGAGCAGGTTAAAGGATGATCAGGTACTAACTGAGCATGGGTCTGGGTTCTCATTCTTCAGAAAAACAATCAGATCAAAATGCCGATGGCTTCATAATAGTACTTAATTATGGACCCAGACTTTCTTTATCTGTTTATTTTCTGTCCTCACCTAAAATATTCTCCTAGTGGTTAATGCTACTCTAGGCCCAAGATTTTATCTTCTTTAGTGTCCTTTTCTGTGAAGCGTATGGCACTAGTCTGATCGTGTTATCCTAAATCCTAAACCAATCTGCATTTATAGATTGTAGCATGCCTTTTTTTGTTTTGAATTGAATGGATTTTTATTAAAAACATGTCAGCAAAAACAGACATTAGCTATTTAGAATATTTATTAAAGAGAGGGGCCCAGGCACGCCAGGCAAGTGAGGTACCTCCCCAGCCCTTCTTATTTATTTTGAGATAGGATTTCACTAAGTTACCCAGGCTGGCCTCGAACTCAGTGAGATCCTCCTGCCTCACAAGTAACTGGGATTAGAGATGTGCACTACCATGCCTGGCCTATGTTTGCTGATTTTTAGCAAAGATTACCTAAATGCCCTTCCAAGTGGGCTAGGTAAAATGAATTGTGACATTTACATGCAGTGGAATATTATACACTTGGTGCCCTCATTAAAAATGAGGGCGTTAAAGTATGGTTTTTAGCTGGATGCTCTAGTCCATGTTTATAATCCCAGCACTTGGGAATCTGAGGCAGGGGGATCACCGGAAGTTCAAGGCCAGTCTGGACTACATGATGTAACGCTGTCTCAAAAAAATCAAACAAACAAACAAAAAAAACACCTCATCAAAAATAAGTTCTTTTGGTACTAGGAATTGAACTCAGGACCTTGCGCTTGCCACGCAGGCGCTTATGCCACTGAGCTATATCCCTGGCCCTAAGGTATGGCTTTTATTCTCATTATTCTTTCCCATTTTTTCTTCATTGGTTATGCAGACTGAGCGCCAGGTGTCTCGCTGGTTTGTTCAGTGCCTTCGGGAACAGTCCATGCTGCTAGAAATTATTTTTCTCTTTTATGCGTACTTCGAGATGGCACCTAGTGATCTCCTGGTATTAACCAAGATGTTTAAAGAGCAAGGATTTGGTAGTAGGCAGACCAACAGACACTTGGTGGATGAGACCATGGACCCTATTATGGATCGGATTGGGTGAGTGTGAAGAAATGAAGTCACAGCATTTGTACAGTGTGTAGAGCATTAACATTTTCGTAGCCATTCTTGAATAGGTAAGGGGTGGGGAAGTGGGGGTGTACTTGAGACATTGCAGTTTGTACAAGAAGTAAAGGCTGGGATTCAAGGGGATATGTTCTTCTCTCAAAATAATCATTATGCGCTTCTCCTTTGTCTTCAACTCCGAGTTCATTCATTGAACAGAAAATAGTTGTTGAACAACCATCCCAGGCCAGTGTTATGCAAATGCAAAGAAGAGGTCATTGTGGACTTCGTTTTTTCCGCTGCTGATGGCCATGGATGTTCCCACATCTTGAGGGCTGTTCCCTCGATCATAGCAAAGATTCACACCTGGGATATGGGATGGTGTACATGGGTCAGGTGTAAGTGGTGGCTGTGAAACCTTTAGTACTAAATCTGTGCTGCCCAGTACGGCGGGCTCAGCTGCGCATGCCTGTCAGGTGCTTGAGGTGTGCTGGAAGTGTAAAGCACAGACTGGACCAGAAGACTTAGTATGAGAAAAGAGTGTTAAACAACTCACTAGTAACTTGTTGATAGCCAAGTGTGTGCGGTGAGGTTCAGAGCAGCAGAATGAGACCAAGGCACTGTTTCCTTTCCAGCTACTTCAGTGCCCTCATCCTGGTGGAAGGCATGGATATCGAGTCTTTGCATAAATGTGCTTTGGATGACAGGAGAGAGCTGCACCAGTTTGCTCAGGATGGGCTTATTTGTCAGGTGAGCTTGGAAGAACCTCCTCTTTTCTTGGCTCTCTTATGGTAAGTAGTGTGTTTTCAACTGCTTAAGTGTCCTGTTGTGTAACATTTCTAGTGTTGTAGGATTAGAAGTTGTGCATCCTTAGGTAGTTAGACCTGGAATAAACCTCGTCTTTGTCAGTCATCTCTGCAGTGACAGTTTAATCTGAGAGTGAGTAGTCATTCATGGAAATGGTACAGGGACAGGCGTACCACAAAACGAAAAAAAAGAGGAGGAAGATCAGGGGAATAAAATTTCTAGAGTCCCCATTTGAGCATACGTTTTATAATTCTAAATTAAGACTATTTAAAAATCAGGAGAAGCCAGGTGTGGTAGCGCACGCCTATAATCCCAGCACTTGGGAGGCTGAGGCAGGATAACCACTGTGAGTTCAAGGCCACCCTGAGGTGGTGACCTCAAGGTCAGCCTGAACTACATAACATGACCCTGTCTCCAAAAACAAAAAACAAATAAACAAAAAAAAACACAGAAAAAATGGTGGGTAAGGTGAAGAGTAATGGTGGGTATCTTCATCACTTTCCTCCTCACTGGGACAAAACACTGGACACCCAGACCCAAAGGAGAGGGCTCTTCCGGCGCATGTTTTTAGTCTAGTCGTGGGCTCCAATGCAGGAGGGTGGGAGGGAAGGCCCGGGTCGGGGAGAGCTGCTCACCTCAGTGGCCCTGCCGGGAAGGGAGCCCACCTTTCCAGGCCATGTCCCCAGTGACCTTTGTCCACTCACCAGGCCCCACCTCCCCACACCCAGCTGTGGCACCCCGTAATCAGCCAGCTCCACCTCTGAACGCATGAGGCTTTGGGGGGACGTGCAGATACAAGCCGTAGCAGGAAGGGGCTTATTAGCAAGGTTACTGGGGAACATCAGAGTGAACAGTAGGCTTCTCTGGATGAAAGAAATGCCTATTGATTATGGGGAAGAACCCTGTTGAGGCATCTTCATCCTTGCTATTTTCCCTTCATTAGGATATGGACCATTTGATGTTGACCTTTGGGGACATCCCTCATCACGCCCCAGTGCTTTTGGCCTGGGCTCTCCTCCGCCATACCCTGAACCCAGAAGAGACGAGCAGTGTGGTGCGCAAGATAGGCGGCATGGCCATCCAGCTGAACGTGTTTCAGTACTTGACCCGACTGCTGCGGTCGCTGGCCAGCGGCGGGGACGATGTGAGTCTGAGGCTGCTGGCTGAACAGGAGAACAAATAGGGAAGGGCAGGCAGAACCGAGGCTGCTGTAAGAGTGGCCACAGTGGAGTGGGTGAGGGTGACGAGGAGGAACTAACTTTAAAAGGCCTTTGCTGTTAGCAGACGCTGCTCAGCGCTTTCTCGGCAGGATCTTACTCCTTAGTACACTTATTTGGGTTAAGGGTTATTGTCTTGTTTTCCACATTAGGAAATTGAGAGTCAGTGAGATGCAATTTGCCTAAAGCAACAACTGCCAGCAAATGGTGGACATAGATGGAACTCATTATGCCTGACTCTTCAAGTGCTTGCCCTAGAGGACTGCTTGGGTCATATTGATGAGAGGAGCCCTTTCCGGGGGACCTGCTCTCTCAACTGTAACAGGATGGATCAGAATTTCTCTTGAGTCTGTGTTGGGGCTTAATTCAAGTGGCATGGTTTAGTCAGCCTATTTTGTTGTACTAAGATGAAACCTTAGAGACTAGGGTTTAGCTCAGTGGTGGAGTGTTTACCTCGTACATGTGAGGCCCTGGGTTCCATCCCCAGCCCTGCAAAGATAGTAAGATGAAAACTCAGATTCCACAGTTATGCTCCTTGGTATTTGCCCAGAGGGGTGGAAGATATTCACAACTGCCAGAACTTGGAGGTTGCTAAAATGTCCTTCAAAGGGTAGGAATAAGGCAACTGGTACGTCCAGACAACGGACTTTTATTTAGTGCTATAAGGGGGTGAGTGGTCAGGCATGAGCAGATTGGAGGACTCCTAACTGTACAATACGGAGCAAAAGAAGCCAGCTGGGAAAGGCTCATAGTATCTGGCTCCAGCCGAAGGTGTTCCAGGCAAGGCAGAGTGGGGAGATAGTACAGGGCAGCGTCAGTCCTCAGGCACTGGTTGAGAGGGAGGAATTTGAATAGGCTGTGTTCAGAAGACTTTCAGGGTAGTAAAGTGATTCTGTATGATAAGAAACTAGAACTGCTCTAAGAAGTGAACCCAAACAAAGCCAAAACATGAGCAAATAGGCCCCGTTTGCTGGCAGTGGTTGACTAATGTTGGTGATGGCTGAGGCACTGTATTAGTCCTGTCCTTTCTCCAGGATAGACTGGAGATGTAGACTGTCTCTTCTCGAGGCAGGCTGTGGTTTTCCTTCTCTTCCACACAGATTTTGATCATTTGAGGCGGGGAATATATAGAACTACATATATACACTGGGAATTGACCAGGGTCTCATGCATGATAGGCAAGTGCTATTGAACTGACTCTCCAGCTCTAAGTAGTTCTTTCTGATTTATTCTTTTTTTTTCTGCCTTTATTCTTGACTGAGTTGTTACATTTGTGGCTTTCATGTTTCTGCCTTTGTTTTTCTGATCTTTGTAACTAAATTAGGAAAATGGTGAAAGATTCAGGGTCCCACCCCACTTGCTTGTAAGGATGTACCATGCTAGACTTAGGCTGAGTCTGCACAGGTGCTGTGGCACTCAGTCAGTCACCGACTGCTTTGCTTTGCAGTGTACCTCGAGCACCGCATGCATGTGTGTCTACGGGCTGCTCTCCTTCGTCCTGACCTCGCTGGAGCTACACACACTGGGCAATCAGCAGGTTGGTACTTGGCTTTCTGGGCTGGCTGCACTGCTGAGCTCTGCAGTCAAATCCCTGTAACAGCGCTTTGGATCTGATACAGTTTGCTTCACATTTTCATTTGTTCATTGCTGTTTGGTTTTTTTTTTTTTTTTTTTTTTTCCAGTACCAGGAATCAAACCCACGACCTCGCGCTTGCCAGGCAGGTGCTGCTGCCACTGAGCTACATTCCTGGCTGCTGTTTGTTTTCATTTATGGTTATATGAGTGATATCCGTGACAGAGAAAACAAAATGCTGATCACTAGTAAGAAGTGTAATCCCATCTCGCCTCTGGATAACTTCTGTTAACATTTTGATGTGTTCCCTTCCGTGCTCTTCACACACATAAAACGTAATAATTCTTTTCTAGAATGGAGTCATACTAGATATTCAGCCCCTGGTACTTGTGCAGATGGGTTCAGAAACCAAGGGTACCAAAGTCTACTGCTGCTAAGTCCTTCTATAAGGTGGTGTGGTGTTCACATGTAACCTACGTGTGTCCTCCAGGATATTTTACATTATCTTTAAATTACTCAGAGTACCTAATACCATGTAAGTGCTTTGGGAATAGTTGTTAGGTGGTCTTGTTTAGAGAATAATGATTAAGAGAAAAAAGCCTGCATGTGTTTGTTCCAAATTTGGGTTTTTCTTCGTAGTTTTACTCCATGTTGATTAAGGTGTGGAGCCCACAGATAGGAGGGGTGACCGGTATTGTTTTATAACTTCATTTCTCTCTCTGTGCTCATCTGTCTCAGACAGCAGTGCATGCTAAAAGAGACTGTTCCGCAACATTTTTCTCAAATGCAGGATTTCAGACTCATGACCAGATAGACCACATTCTATGTCCCCCATCACAGGCTCCCACAGTAAACTGCTCAGGGCTAATGTTCTTTCATTTCTGTCCCTTCCCTCCTTGGTTATGTTACGGTATGTTATGTTATATGTTATGTTATGTTATATGTTATGTTATTTGTTTGTGACTCGAGACAGGGTCTCCCTATGCAGTTGAGACCAGCCTTGAACTGACTGTGCAGCCTAGGCTAGCCTTGAATGTGCAGTGATCTTCCTGCTTCAGCCTCCTCTTTGACTATTTTAAAACAAATCCAAGATGTCATGTAACTTCACTTGTGAATATTTCATTAAACATAGTTTCTCAAGCATTAAAATAACAGCAACCACAAAACAGTATCTTTAGATATCAAGTCAGGGTTCAGATTTCCAATTGTCTTATAAATGTCATAAATTGTGTTTAAGTAAATAGCATCATAGTAGGTTGATAAGTGTTTCAGGTTTCTTTTACTTTGTAACTGTGCTATACACTCTGGTAGCCATGAGATGTGTAGCTATTTAAATTTAAATTAACTGAAATTCAATATTCGCCTCCTTAGCTACACTTGAAAGTGGGATTTGGGAGAGCTAGTGCTGGGGATGAAATCTAAGCAGTGCTTAGCTATGGCCCTAGCTCTACTACTTCTTTTTTTTTTTTTATAGCTCTTTACTTTTTAAGATAAGATCTTACTAAGTTGTCCAGGCTGCCTCAATCTTGGCATCCTCTTGCCTTAGCCTCCCAAGTAGCTGGGATTACAAGGGTGTATCACTGCACCTGGCTATTGTGTTCATTCTCTTTTTGTTTGTTTTTTGAGATAGGGTCTCGCTGTGTAGTTCAGGCTGGCCTTGAACTCACTGTGTGGCTCAGGCTAACTTCAGACTTATAGGGATACTCCTACCTCAGCCTCCTAAGTGTGCACCATCACACCCAGCTCATTGTATTTATTTGTTTATTTATTTATTTTTGTCTTTTTGAGACAGGGTCTTGCTGTGCAATTCAGGCTGGCCTTGAGCTCACTTTGTAGCCCAGGCTGGTCTTGAACTTGTAACAATCATCCTGCTTCAGCCTCCCAAGTGCTGGATTACAGGTGTGCGCCCCCATGCCCAGCATTATGTTCATTTTTAATGATTAGTGGCTCATTTTGTAAATTGACAAAAACTTCTTAACATTAAAGAAAGATGAGATTGGACTTAATTGAAGGACTATTTCTAAACCATTGAGGACATAGAGCAAGCTTTGCACACTTGGAAAATTCTGGTCACAGTGGACTCTACCCCACGCTTGGAGGATTGTTATTAACGTGCTGGCATTGTAGGAATCCTTGTACCTGGATTTTAAAAAAGTCAATCTGTAAGCATTTATTGGATACCTAGTGTGTGCTAAGCTCTGTACTATTTGCTGAGGATAGAAAATTAAAAAGACATTGTTTTTGCCTCTTAGGAGCCCAGTTTAGCTGAGCCTAGTTATACCTTACATTTGTGTGGTGTTTCTGAATTTCCAGTTCACTTTCCTATACATTACCTCACTTAACCCTCACCATATGGTGGTACACGGAAGCATAGTACTAGCAGCTTTTTTGCTTAGGATTGAATTGAGAGTCTTGCTGAGTTGCTCAGCCTGGTCTTGCAGTTACAAGCCTCCTGTATCAGTCTGCCAAGCAGCTTAGCTACCACCGTACTCAGCTACTGTCAGTTTTTTCTCTGTCTGTTTTTGTTTTTATTTGGTTTGGTGTTTTGAGACAGGTTCTCACTATGCAGCCCAGGCTGGCCTTGAATTTGTAGCAGTCCTCCTGCCTCGGCTTCCCAAGATCTGGGATTACAGGTGTGTGCCACCATACCCAGAACTTATCCCTATTTTATAGATGACATTTGAAGTTCAGAGAGGTAAATTTGTCTAATGTCATCCTGCAGACACAACGTGGGTGGCAGCAAGGTACAGTCCTACTCTTTAAAGCCAGAGTTCTTTCTGACATGCGATGTAAAGGTGTTCATAGTGTGTTTGTGTCAGTAGAATGCAATTTAGAAAGACTGCTTCACCTGGGGAAAATGAATCATTCTCTCCCCTCCCCCAACAGGATATAATAGACACGGCATGTGAAGTCCTGGCGGACCCGTCTCTTCCAGAACTCTTCTGGGGAACTGTAAGTGTTGGAGGGAGTCCTGCTGTTACACTCTGGAGCAAAAGGATTTGTCAAACCCTTAGTCATAGGTTTTATGCTTAGCATTTATGTATGTTTTCTGGTTTAATCTTCATAAAAATGGGCATAGTCGATCCTGTTATTGTCACCATTTTGAGGATGACGAAAGGTGATGCCTGGAGATTTAAGGTGCATTTCTCCAACTTGTGAACATACTGTTAGGGACCGTCACTGTTTCTACAAGTTACCAGGGTGTCGTGATTGATTAGCATGAGAACTCAGCTTTGGAGAAAGAGTGAGCATTGCTGGGCATGATGGTGCATGCCTGTAATCCTAGCACTCTGGAAGCTGAGGCAGGAGGATCGTTGCAAGATCGAGAAAGAAAGAAAGAAAGGGAGCATTGATGGTAGCCTCATGCCTCAGACTTGCTCTGGTAAATCGCTTTTTTCTCTTGGGCTGTGGCTGGCTGTTCTGTCTGGATCTCTTACTCTTTCCCTGGGAGCCTGGTTCCTCTTCAGAAGCTCACAGTTTCCTGGGTGGAGGCAGAGGAACGAGCCAGTATTTGCACTGAGCACCTGTTGCTTGTGTGCAGTGGCTGAGCACTCACACACTGGTGGGCAGTTGCCACTTTAGTGGAAATGCACATCGAGGAGCAACATTGTTTTCCTGTAGGAAGAATGGCAAAGAAGAGGCCACTGAAGAGACTAGCAGTCTCCTTCAGTTCTCTACTGACTCAGTCGTCTGTTACGATAGAAAGTAAGAATGTGTGAAATTAGTAGAGAAGGATGGTGTCTGTCTAAAGGGAAGTACGAGCCCTCGGTTTTCTTACAGTTGCCAGGAAGTTCTGAAGGTCAGTGACTCCTCCCCTCCCACTGTAGGAACCAACCTCTGGCCTTGGGATCATTCTGGACAGTGTGTGTGGGATGTTTCCCCATCTTCTTTCCCCGCTCCTGCAGTTGCTCCGCGCCCTTGTGTCTGGGAAGTCCACTGCCAAAAAGGTGAGTTGTCCGATCAGACCCTGAAGAGAGCGGGAGACACTGTCGAGGAGCTTCCATTAGGAGCCCTTTCTGCTTGCCACATTGCTGTTCTGCTGCCGTAGTAAGAGGTTAAAGTTGGACGGAAGATGCCAGAGATGGTGCCTCACTTGTATAAGATGAAGATCTTTTTACCAAGTACCTGCTGTGGTTACTGTGGGAATAAGAATAAAGTTCCTTATGTCTGTTTGGAAGAGGATAATAGAAGAAATGCGTAATAACCATATGCATAGAGAGAACATCTTTACTGCTCAAAGTAATAAAGACCACACTGCTGAGAAAGCACAGCTGTCTGGTGAGAATGGGGACGCTGGATTGGCCGCAAATTAGATTAAGGAACGGTGAAGCCGAGCATAGTGGCGCATGCCTGTAATCCCGGCGATAAGGAGGCTCACGCAGGAGGATCACTGCAAGTTTGAGGCCAGCCTGGACTACAGAGTGAGTTCAAGGCCAGCCTGAACTACATAGCAAGACCCTGTCTGAAAAAAAACTAAAACTAAAAAAAAGACTAGTAAACATAGGCAAGAACAGGAGAACCAGGCAAAAGCCACAGTTGTGGGCTGGTGAGAAGTTTGAGGACCGGCACGTACGTTCTGGCTGGAAGAACAGGTGTGGGACTTGCTCGAATGTTGCATAGGTGAATGTGTGACAGTTTCTTCCTGCATGTTGGCAGGTCTATAGTTTCCTGGACAAGATGTCTTTCTACAATGAACTTTATAAGCACAAGCCCCCTGATGTGATCTCCCACGAAGACGGAACTCTGTGGCGGAGGCAAACACCCAAACTCCTGTACCCTCTGGGTGAGACAGAACGCCTTGGTGGGGCATCCTTCACAGCAGTCTTTGACAAGGCCGCGCTGTTGCTGATTCAGTCCTTTTTGTGTCTGCTGTCTGTGAGGCAGCTCCTTCTCTGGTTGAGGTGTTTGTTGATTCATTGATAAATAATGGGAATCTCTCATCCTCCCTCCTGCCCTCCTCCCTGCTTTTGAGATGCCTGGGATTGAACTCAGGGCCTTGTAGATGCCAAGTCAGCACTGCACTGCTGAGCTGCAGCCACAGTCCGTGACTCACTCTTTTTAATGACTACACATTGATCTTTGGTGTTCCATCATTTTTCAGTCTCTCTTCTGCTAAAGGACATGTAGACTGAGAGGATTTTGCCACTGCCACTGATACTGCATAGGATGTGTACGCTCTTATATGCTGGTGCTTTTATTTGTAGTAGAGAGAATCGCCAAAGTAGAAGTTTTAGGTAAAAGGATGTGTACAAATAAAAAGTTTGGATACCCATCAGCAGATGAATGAATAAACCAAATGTGGTGTTTTGGTTAACACACACACAGACACACACAATGGAATGTTATTCTGCCTTAGAAAAGAATTTCTGGATGAGGGTATGGCTCAGAGGTAAAATGCTTACCTAGCATGCATGAGACCCTGGGTTTGATCCCTTACATTTTAAAACAAAATGAAACAAAACAAAAAAAGGGTGGGAGAAGAAATTCTGTACATTCTACAACATGAATGGACTTCGAAAACATTTTGTAAGTGAAATAAGCTGGTCACAGAGGACAGCCGCTGTGTGATTCCACTTCTCTGCAGCACTCAGAGTTGTCAGGTCAGAGAGTGGTAGCTGCTGGGCCTCTAAGATGGAGAGCCTGGGCAATTACTGGTGAACCGGCCCAGAACTGGGGTTTTGCAGAATACACACCTTATGTGGGTGGGTGGTGATAATGGCTACGCCAAGTGTGAATGTGCTGG
The DNA here is from genome assembly GCF_000276665.1 of Chinchilla lanigera. Classification (NCBI taxonomy): domain Eukaryota; kingdom Metazoa; phylum Chordata; class Mammalia; order Rodentia; family Chinchillidae; genus Chinchilla; species Chinchilla lanigera. The sequence goes on from NW_004955570.1 coordinate 1,344,013, forward strand.
GATCCGCTCAATGGCACACGTCAGCCTGGTTTAAAATTAAAAAATAATTTTAAAGGGCCAGAGATCTAGCTCAGTGACAAAGCACCTGCCTGGGAAGTGCAAGGTCCTGAGTTTGATTCCTGGTTCAAAAAAAATTTTTTTCCTGTATTATTATGTTATCCTTCTTTTACTCTTTAAAATAAAAAAAAAAAAATCTAAAAAAAAAACAAAATTTTTTTTTCAAGTTTTCAAATAGTGCCACATAAAGCCATAGAGAAAGATTGTAAGTTTATTTTGTTGCTGGGTGTGAGTGTGTAAGAGTGAACAGTCATCACTCTCGAGCTCCGGGAACACAGTGCAGAGGCACAACCCGTGCGCCGTGACCCGTGTCACCCTGGCAGGCCAGCGTCCTGGCATCCATGGTGTCGCAGATGGGGATGGAAGCCGTTCTGCACACAGCTGATTGTTGCACATGTGGAGAAGTTGCCTTTGCCAGGTCGCGGAGACCTTTTAACTTTGGTTTGGTGGGGAAAGCTGTAAAAACGTTAGCTGCTAAGAACAGAGCCCACATTTCTTGGCATATAAATATTGTTTGATAGAGGAGTTGCTTCTTGCTATTTGTTCTTAGGCACTAGAATGACTTCTCTTCCTCTGCCCTCAGGGGGTCAGACCAACCTCCGCATCCCTCAGGGCACCGTGGGTCAAGTGATGCCAGACGAGAGAGCTTACCTGGTGCGCTGGGAGTACTCCTACAGCAGCTGGGCCCTCTTCACCTGCGAGATCGAGATGCTGCTGCATGTGGTGTCCACGGCAGGTGAGGCGTGGGGAGGGAAAAGTGGGCATGCTTGCATAGTGAGGTAGGGGCAGGGGTTGAATCCAGGCCCAGCAGGGTTAGGCTTTGTCTCAGTTGTTTGGCCCAAAGTCAGAATCCTCTCTCCCACAGATGTGATTCAGCACTGTCAGCGCGTCAAGCCCATCATTGACCTGGTCCACAAGGTCATCAGCACAGACCTGTCCATAGCAGACTGCCTGCTGCCCATCACATCCCGCATCTACATGCTGCTGCAGCGGTGAGTCCTCACCAGCCGAAGCCCCAGCAGAGCTCCCAGTGTCGAGCTGGGTTTCCAGGAGTTCAGCACACATCGTCTAGGCCCTTCCACGTTTCCCTGTGGGAACCTTGAGGACGCCTGTCCCTGCTTGGGATTTTTCTGTGTTTAGATCCCTGCTAGTGTGAGGCCTTTAGGAAGAGAATTCTAGACGTGATTGCATTGTTCATTTTATTAAATACAGTGCACTGATTTTCAACCAGGTTGACGACAGTCATCGCCCCTCCTGTGGATGTCATTGCTTCCTGTGTCAACTGCTTAACTGTCTTGGCTGCGCGGAATCCAGCAAAGGTGAGTTCTAGGTCTTCCCAGCAGCTAAGGAATCCATACTCGGGCTATACCTAGAGATGTGTGGACCCTTAACTCCTCTTTCCTTCCTCAGGTCTGGACAGATCTTCGTCACACAGGATTTTTGCCATTCGTGGCACATCCTGTCTCCAGCCTGAGTCAGATGATTAGGTGAGCCAGGCCCGGGCAGATCGGCCTTGTCCCCAGTGCTGACCATTCTCCTTCCAGGTCTGGTCAAGCTGCGTTTAATTTAGGGCAGTCTGGTTTGGTTGGTTTTATGAAAATTGTCTCCCTATATGCTCAGTGTGCTCCTTGCCCATTCAGCTCTTGGACCCACGGGGGAGTGAGGACCAGGTAAAGGAGATGAGAGCACTGGGGCACAGAGCTGCTCTCCTCTGTCAGAGCACCACACGGGCGGCTCACAGGTGTTAAAGCCTGAGAGTGAGTGAGAGATTTCTCATCCAGCTGTGCCTACTTTACTACCTGGGTACATGGGAGTTTACTTTCCAGTCAGGAGCATCCAGGTGTATCTGCATCTGGACTCTTGACTTCCTCTGTGTGTATGTGTGTGTGTGTGTGTGTGTGGTATTGGGGATCAAACCGAGGGCCTTTTGCACATGCTAGGCCCGTGTTGTACTTCCACTGAGCTACACTCACAGTCCTGATGTCTCATTCATTCTATTTTTAAAAAAATTTTTAAATGTCACTGGATATCAAACCCAGGGCCTTCACACTGAGCTATGTCCTGATTTTTTTTTTTTTTTTTTTTTGAGACATTGTCTCTAGGTTGTCCAGGCTGGGCTCAGACTTGGAAGTTTCCTGCCTTGGCCTCCCAGAGTACTGGAAACCCACCCCCAGTGACCCATTCTTAAGCACAGTCATGCTATTTACTCCCCATTCCCTAGATATTGCAGCCTACCCAGGAGACCAGTTACTGGTACACAGGCTCCGTCTTATTACCTGAGTGTTCTCTCCTCACTCTCGTTTGTAAGACACGTTTTCCTGATGCTCATTTGATTTCTTATTTTAATGTTCTTGAAATTGTAAGTCAGCAAGAGATTTTCTTAATGTTTACCCTGGGTATAACGTTGTTTAGATTTGATTATTTTCCTTGCAGAGCATTTGTATTTTATGCCTTAGCCGTGTAGATAACAGCAAAAATGCTCTGTAAATGCTCCTGAAAGCTTGGAACTTCCCCATCATCTTGCCTCTGCCCCTGTCTTCCCCAGCGCGGAGGGGATGAATGCTGGTGGGTACGGGAACCTTCTAATGAACAGTGAGCAGCCTCAGGGCGAGTACGGCGTCACCACCGCCTTCCTGCGCCTGGTCACCACCCTTGTCAAGGTACATCTGGTTGGGAGATTCTCCAGTCCCTGCTCTCATCGTCCTCTGTAGGCAGAACAGTTGTCTTGAAGTTTCTGTCTTGAGGCCCTAATCTGTGGTAGATAATGGTAGATACCTACATTTGGTAGATAATGCTTAATAATGTGGATTATTTACTACTCAGCAGGCTTGTGGGGTAAAAACGGGCTCCACGTGGGTAACGCAGTGCCTGTCAGGCTACTGTACCTGTCCCTGGGGTAACGCACGTCTCGTGTCGTGTCCCAGCCTGCACCTGTGTGTGTGAGGGCTCCAGAAGCACAGTGTTTGCTGTTTGCCATGTAAGAGGCGCTCCATTTCCTACTCATTTCCTCCCTTTTTAAAATGAGTTGTGAGCATCAGCTGACCTCATAATTAATGACTCACAACTCAGTTTGAAAAATACGCTGTGTAGTTTAGAGCAGGGATTTTGGAGTCAGATTAGGCTTTTGTTACGGGCTGGTCACTTAGCATGCGGCTATGTGACCTTGGGCAAGGACAGAGTTTCTCAGAGCCTCTGTGATACAGGAGTGGTGTATGGGCTGTGCCTCATTGGGTTGAGAAGGTCATGCATGGGCCAGGGATATAGCTCAGTAGCATAAGCACCTGCCTGGCAAGTACA
>NW_004955570.1:1350711-1351757 GCF_000276665.1 Chinchilla lanigera
TATCCTCAACTACCCTCAGATTACCAGATGTAAGAATGGAAGATTGTTCAAACTATTAAAGAGAATAAGAAAATAATTATTAGATAAAACATTAGATATAATACAGAGTATCACTAGACAAGATGGTAGGATTTCACAATTGTAATTTCATTGCATATTGTTACCTTCAGATCAGTTGCTCAGATTAAGATGTATTTGTATCAATCTTTTTTTTTTTATTTTTATGAACTCTTTTTTGGGTTTTTCTCCGGTACCAGGAACCGAACTCACAACCTTGCGCTTGCCAGGCAGGCGCTTTTTGCCGCTGAGCTAAATCCCTAGCCCCTTATTTTTATGAACTCTTTAAGGAAAATTAGGAATATCACTAGCTCCTTTCCTGAACTTGGAAATGAGGGGCGTGGATCATCCTTTCTTTATGCTTCCTGTTGATGACAGAAAAATAGTTAAGGATATAGGCTCAAAGTCAGACTTGCTTGATCCAAATTTAGGCTCCAGGCAGCTGTGTGACCTGGGGTATATTATTAAAAACTCTCAGCTTGGTGTGGTGGTGCACTCTGGGAAGCTGAGGCAGGAGGATTGAAAATGTAGGCCCATCTTGAGCAATGTAGCAAGACCCTGTGTCAAAGAAACAAAGGTGGTTTGGGGAGGCTGAGACGGTATCTCGATCCGTGGGTTCAATCCCTGGTACCACATGCATGCATGTGTATGTATATAACCACCTCATATTTCTTTCTAATACAGGGATGTTAGTGTCTATTCTGGCTCTTTTTACTATGTGACTGTAGCTACTAAATTTTTTTTTGTGACCTAGTCTCCTCATTTTCAATATGTGTTTCAGCCATGTCAAAATTTTTTTGTAGTTGTATAATTTGGGGACTTTAGGATTTTCTTGCATTGCAATACAGTGCCTTTTTTCTAATCTTTTTGTTAAAACTACCTGTTTTTAGACAGTCTTGGTGGTGTAACCCTGTAATCCTAGCTACATGAGTGGCTGAGACAGGAAGACCAAGAGTTCAAGGTGATTTAGTGAGACTATGTCTCAAAAC
>NW_004955570.1:1353433-1356853 GCF_000276665.1 Chinchilla lanigera
GGAGTGGTGTATGGGCTGTGCCTCATTGGGTTGAGAAGGTCATGCATGGGCCAGGGATATAGCTCAGTAGCATAAGCACCTGCCTGGCAAGTACAGGGTCCTGAGTTTGATTCCCGATACAAAAACAAAAACAAAAACAAATGAAGCTCTGCATGAACTCAGCTCAATTATTTAGCCGGGCATGGTGGTGCACGCTTGTAATCCCAGCACTTGGAAGGCTGAGGCAGGAGGATCTTTGGTAGTTCGAGACCAGTCTGGGCAACAAAGTGAGCTCAAGGCCAGCCTGAACTGCACAGTGAGACCCTGTCTCAAAAAGACAAAACAACAAAAAAAAGAGAAGGTCATGCATGAAGAGCATATAGCACACTCCTGGCTCCAGATATTGGTGAATGCTTTAAAAAGATAAAAGCAATTGTCTGTAGATAAAGATGTTTCTGTGTAAATAAGGAGTCCTCAAGTTTTTTGTTTTTTGGGTTTTTTTTCTTTGTCTTATTGAGACAGGGTCTTAGGCTGGCCTTAAGCTCACTTAGTAGCCCAGGCTGGTTTTGAACACTAAGGCAGTAATCCTCCTGCCTTAGCTTCCCAAGTGCTGGGATTACAGGTGTGCACCACCACACCCGCAGGAGTCCCTAATTTCGTTTTGTTTTGGTTTGGTTTTTGGTACCAGGAATTGAACTTAGGGCCTTGTGCTTGCCAGGCAGGTGCTAGAGTCCCCAGTTTTAACATCAGGAAACTAAATATAACAAGTACTACTAGGCAAAAAATTCTGGATCTCAGATCTCCTTTCTGGTATTCCAGAGATGGGGTTGGGGTGAGGGACGACTGGGGATCATGTTAGTGACACATTTTTTCATCTATGATCCTAGATCCTTTATGTAGAAGTCCTCCCTTCTGTCCAGATTTAGCCTCTATTCCTCTCCTTGTTGGTGCCTTTTCTAATCCTGTCACATTTTTTTTTTTGTCTTCTAAAGTTTACGCTATGGGTTCAGTTGCAGTCAGGAATCCTTGTGAGAGTGTGTGTGTGTGTGTGTGTGTGTGGAAGTTGGGAGCTCTGATGTGTCTCTTTTGCACTGGTATCCAAGGTTTGCCTATGTTCCCTTTGCTTCTGGAGTTAGATCTTGAGTAGCTCAATGTCCTTTTGTGTGTGGCGCAGGCCTTATAGCGTGGTCTCCTGTAGGGGCAGCTTGGTAGTACCCAGAGCCAAGGCCTGGTGCCCTGTGTGATGTTCGTGCTGAAGGAGATGCTTCCCAGCTACCACAAGTGGCGCTACAACTTCCACAGTGTTCGGGAGCAGATCGGTGAGGACGGCATGGGTAGAGGAAGCGTGAGGATGACTAGGCCCCAACACATTGCTTCCTCTGCCTCGTGGGATGAGGGCTATCACACAAGGCCATGTCATTGCTGTCTTTTCTGGGGTCCAGGTTGCCTGATCCTGGAGCTGATTCATGCGATACTGAACCTGTGCCAGGAGACGGAGCTGCACAGCAGGTAATAAGGGGCTGTTATTGGAGCTCGAAGCTCACCGGGTAACCCTGGTGAGCTTTGGCCATGTAAAGCCATCTCACTTTTTCCAGAGAACTCGCCTTGGTCGGACCCAGAGTTCCTTAATGTTGAGGTTGTGATTTCCTTTCTGCTGGCCTGATTATCATTTCTCCCTGTGGGAGAGGAGAGCAGATGAAATGCCAGTGAGATGTTGTGTTCCTTTGGTACATGCAGATATATACACTTTATCATTTTTATGACCTTTACAAAAATCATTGGAAATACTTATCCAGTGCAAAATGCCCTTCGTAATCTGCTTCCCAGATGTGGCTTATTAACAAGTTTGTGTCTTTTTCTAGGTTTCTTCCTCTGCTTCTGCAGCCTGATTTATCTTTCTATGCTGCTGCATATAGATCTGTCTTATTTTATGTATGGGTTAGTCAAGGTTCATTTCAGTAAAAACGTCCATCAGTTAGTTAATGGGTTTTTAGATCGCTTCTCAGGGTGATCCTTAGGATCAGTTCTATTTTAGGAAAGTGAGCAGAGTGCTTTTGTTTTGCAGCACTCTGATGTATCATCAGTGTTGATTTGGTTAGGTTTGTTCTCCTGGCCCAGCTGGGCCCTTCCCTTCCAGTAGTAAGTGCGGTAGCCTTGTAACTCAGAGCTCTCCTGTCTTCTAGTCACACCCCGAGCCTGCAGTCTCTCTGCATCTGCAGTCTGGCATACACGGAAGCAGGGCAGACAGTTACCAACATAATGGGCATTGGTGTGGACAACATCGACATAGTGATGGCCTCTCAGCCCCGAAGGTAGGACTCCCTGTCCACCTTTCCCCTCTTGTCTTTGTTTGTTTATTTGTTTGTTTGTTTTCCGGTACCGGGGATCGAACTCACGACCTCGTGCTTGCCAGGCAGGCACTGTGCCGCTGAGCTAAATCCCCAGCCCCCTCCCCTCTTGTTTTTATTATGCCTGCTTCTAAGGAATCCAGTTTACATTAACTTGCAGTAGCTTTTTAAAGACAACTTTGTTCTTCCTAGTATGGAGCCTTTATGTGAGCGAGTGGCTGCTGTGTAGATGGGTGCATAGCCTGGTTACTTGCCTTCTCTTCCTCTCTCCAGTTGGGACTGGGGCCTCTCACACAAACTGCTGAGCTCCAGGGTTATTGTTGGAACCTGGTTTAGGAGAGCACATATGTGATGAGTGAAGTCATGTTGTCTGAGTCAACTTGGGTTTCCATTCTAGTGATGGCTTAGAGGGCCAGGGCCAGGGCCAGCTACTGATCAAGACCGTGAAACTGGCATTCTCCGTCACAAACAATGTCATCCGGCTGAAGCCGCTTTCTAATGTGGTGTCCCCACTGGAACAGGCTCTCACCCAACATGGTATGTATTTCTTTTCGGGCAGCAACATTTTTGACCATGAACCCTTATTTTGTGTTATGTTATGTTATGTTATATTATGTTATGTTATGTTATGTTATTTTTTTCCTTTACTTTTTAGTTTTTTGTCTTTGAGACAGGGTCTGACTACACAGTTTAGGCTGGTCTTGAATTCACTTTGTAGCCCAGGCTGGCTTTGAACTTGCAGCAATCCTCCTGCCTCACCCTCCCAAGTGCTGGGATTATAGACGTGTGCCACCGTGCCTGGCTCCATAAACCCATGTTTTAAGCTGTGTTTTTATTTTTTTTATTTTAAAGAGAGTAGTAGGGGCTGGGGATTTAGCTCAGTGGCAAAGCGCCTGCCTGGCAAGCGCAAGGTCGTGAGTTTGGTTCCCGGTACCGGAGAAAACCTCCCCCCCCCAAAAAAAAAGAGAGTAGTAAATGAGAAACAAACAAACTAAAAATAGAACAGTAGCAGCATACCAGTATCACAAACATAAAAAAGTCAAAGCAAGAACGTTTAAAGTGATACAGGGTTTCAAGACAAAATAATACGAAT
>NW_004955570.1:1358193-1382632 GCF_000276665.1 Chinchilla lanigera
CCTGCCTCAGCCTCCCAAGCGCTGGGATTACAGGTATGCACCACCATGCCCAGCAAAGAAAGATGATTTTTTTTTTTGTACCGCGAATGAACTCAGGACCTTGTGCTTGTCAGACGGGCACTTCTGTTGTTAAACTGTATCCTCGGCCTTTTTCAGACTGGTCTTGAACTCATTATGTAGTCCAGGTTAGCCTCAGACTCGTAGCGATCATCCTGCCTCAGCCTCCGCAGTGCTGAGATTATAGGTGTGTATCACCCTGCCTGGCCAAAACAATTTTCTTCAAAGTGTTTATCCTTGCCATTACTAAATTGGATTAAACTGTTTATTTACCTCTTTGCTTCTGAAAAAGAGAAAAAAATCTTGAGGCCAAAGTTTGTCAGTTATGAGTCTTTTGGAATATCAGCCTCTTCAAGGGCTCAGATGAGGCACCCTGGTGTCTGACTGTTTCCTGTACTTCTTCAGGTGCCCATGGCAACAACCTCATTGCTGTTCTAGCCAAGTACATCTACCACAAGCATGACCCTGCCTTGCCACGGCTTGCCATCCAACTGCTGAAACGCCTGGCTACGGTAGGATCCCCTTATCTCACTGGGCCCCAGGACAAGGAATCTTGGCTTTAGATCTGTCTTGCTCTCTTGCAAGAGAGGCAGATGGTTAACTTGGACTTGAAGGAACATAGCCATCCACATACCACACACATACACAGACACACACACAGATGCGTTTATGTGGTGGTATTTTCCTGATTTCAGGAGCCATCTTTGCTGATCATAAAATATTTAATGTTATAGCAAACAGCATAGAAAGTGAAGTTCCCAGTCAATAATGGTGGTGCATGCCTGTAATCCCAGCTACTGTGGAGGTTGAGGCAGGAGCATTAGAAATTCAAGGTCAGCTTGGGCAACGTAGAAATACAAAAGGCTTTCAAAATACAAATGTGTTTCAAAATATAAAGGGCTAGAAAGGTAGTTCATTGCTTCTTAGGTTCAATCCCCAGTACCACCAAAAAAAAAGAAATGGGAGGAAGGGAGGGACTTAAAAGTGCTTGTAAGCACCTTATTTCAAGAATTGCTGGGCTGAGGATATAGCAGGCACAGCGCCTACCTTGGAAGCACAAGGTCCTGAGTTTGAGTCCTAGTACCAAAAAAAAATAATTGCTGTGGGCAGGTCAGGTTGGCTTTGCTATTAGAGCTTTTTTTTTTTTTCTTATCTATATGTATTAGAGAAAATGTGGTTTTGTCTGTTCTTTTTTTGTTTTGTTTTGTTTTTTGAGACAGGCTCTTGTATTGTAGGCTGGTCTTAACTCACTTAAGTAACTTAGGCTAGCCTTGAACTTAGCGGCGGTCCCCCTGCCTCAGCCTCCCAAGTGTGCCACCATACCCAGCACTGCATCTGTTCCTTACCAAACTAGAATTCTGTCCATGCTGAGGAGTGACTAGTGTGCTACGGTTTATACTCCTAATTCCGAGCCTTACAGCCTTACACAGTGGCTTTGCCAGTTTTTCAGTCTTTGTCAATTTAATAGGCAAGACATTTTTTACACTTTCTATAGTCAAGAGAGGACTTGACCATCATTTTATGTTTACTGAGTCTCCTGTAAGTTTCGGGCTCACCCCAAACTTGGATGGCCAGTATTTCTCTTCTTGTCATTTTCTGGAGATGCCCAGTGCCCTTCCTGGAAAGCTGGCACACGGACACACAGAGCACTGAGCGTGTGTCTCGCTTTCACGCAGGTGGCCCCCATGTCAGTGTACGCATGCCTGGGCAGCGATGCGGCCGCCATTCGTGATGCTTTCCTGACCCGCCTGCAGAGCAAGATTGAGGACATGCGTATCAAAGTTATGATTCTGGAGTTCCTCACAGTCGCAGTAGAGACCCAGCCGGGTCTCATTGAGCTCTTTCTGAATCTGGAGGTGAAGGATGGCAGTGATGGCGCCAAGGTGAGCCTGCACTCGGAGGAGCTGAGTGCGGTTCCGAGTGGCTATGAACTCAACTCTGACCCGGTCCCTCTTGCAGGAGTTCAGCCTTGGGGAGTGGAGCTGTCTCCACGCCGTGCTGGAGCTGATTGAGTCCCAGGAGCCGGATCGGTACTGGTGCCCGCCCCTGCTGCATCGCGCAGCCATTGCTTTTCTGCATGCTCTGTGGCAAGATCGGCGAGACAGTGCCATGCTGGTCCTCAGAACCAAGTAAGCCTGCCCCCAAGAGTCGTACCATCCTTGTCTTAAAGCAGAAGTAGCAGGAGTTCCTGCCACAAAGGCTTGTGACTTGTCTACTGGGAACGTGCATGAGAAGTGCTGTGTGCACGACTCTGTTCGGGGGTCTCGGGCTTGTTAATGCTGTACTGCCACAGGCACGTGTCATCGGTAAGGTTCAGTTCCTTTTGGGTTTCTGCCTTCTCTTAATCCCTCAAAGCCCACTGTTATTTTTTTCTTTTCTTTTCTTTTTGGTCTTTTTGAGACAGGGTCTCCATATACAGTTCAGGCTGGCCTTGAGCTCACTTTGTAGCCCAGGCTGGTCCTGAACTGCTGTGAGGCCAGGCCAGCATAAACTACATAGTGAGACCCTATCTCAAAAAAAAAAAGTTACGGAGAGAGGAGAAAAGGATTTTGGGAGAGCAAAAATATAATTGCCAACCTGTGTTCTCATTCTAGACCCAAGTTTTGGGAGAATTTAACCAGTCCACTGTTTGGAACCCTGTCTCCTCCCTCAGAGACATCCGAGGTGAGCTGCCTGGAGGACAGGACTGGCTGCAAGTCCCTCGGAGGACAGGCTGGGGTGTGAGGTGGAGGTGGAGAAAATGATACCTTGCCTGGTTAGGCCACAGAGCAGACTCTTCACCACTCAGCTCCCGCTCTGACATCTGGCTTTGGGAGGAAAGGGCTTGCCCTGCTCTGGGAGGATGGCTCTGCTCTCCTCCACTGCCTTGCGGACGTTGTGGACCTGATGCTTCTGCTCTTGCTCACCTGTGCCCCTTCACTTTCTGTGGAAAGTGTTGGCCGCTGCTGTCGGCATGGGGGACATGGGGAGGAGGTTCCCCGAGTGACCCGTGTGTGCTCTCCTCCCGCCTCCTCAGCCCAGCATCCTGGAGACCTGCGCCCTCATCATGAAGATCATTTGCCTGGAGATATACTATGTAGTTAAGTGAGTCCTTGGCCCTGTGGAGATTCGAACTAACATTCAGGGGAGGGAGGTGCAGCCCACCACAGGGTGCTGGCTCAGGAGCCAGCACAGAGGAGAGAGCTAGTTTGGAATCACTGTGGAGGCCAGAGAGCTGTGTCCCTGACCAGACCATTGCCAGCATCCACAGTTGTCAGAAAGAGTTGCTGGGAAGCTAACTCCTTGTGAACAGGACTTTATGGAGGAAGTGTCCTGGGAGGGCCTCAGCCTAACTCATTATGTTGAGCGAGCAGTCTGAGCCCATACTGCGAAGGTGACCTGGAGCCGCCTGTCCTAAGCCCATGTGAGGTGGTTTTCTCTGCCTCAGCGAGGGTCTGTGCCCATCACTTCCCCCGGCTTGCAGAACCTAACTGTGGGGTTGTGTTTTCTTGACACCGTAGGGGTTCGTTAGATCAGTCATTAAAAGACACACTTAAGAAATTTTCCGGCGAGAAGCGCTTCGCCTACTGGTCGGGGTACGTCAAGTCCCTGGCAGTGCACATGGCAGAGACAGAGGGCAGCAGCTGCACGTCCCTGGCAGAGTATCAGATGCTCGTTTCCGCCTGGAGGATGCTTCTCATCATTGCCAACAGCCACGTAAGAGCCGCCTTGGTGAATTTTCGTTGGGTATTGGCAGTGATGTGTTGAGACGCTGGTGGGCACCCCCTGTGCAGGTGATGAGATTGGGATTCACAAGCGGTGGTTGAGAGTGATGGAGAGAAGTAATTCAGACCCTTTAGTCAGGCCGCGGGGCGTGTGTCTGTGATCCTGCTCCTCAGAAGGCTGAGGTGAGAGGATCACAAGCTTGAGGCCGCCCTGGACCACTTTGTGAGATCCTGTCTCAAAGTGAAACATGTAGAGGCCTGGGAATGGAGTCGGGTGGTGGAGTGCTTGCCCAGCCTATACCTATACCTGGCCCAGGTTCGCTCCCCAGTACCGAAGGAGAAAATCGCCTCAGACGTTTCTGCAGGCCTCCCGTGGCTCCTTTGGGCCTGTCCTGCTCTGTGCTGCCCGCTCCTTGTGTGCCTGGTCTGCACATGTGTCATCACCCCATGTTGTGTGCCTGGGGATGCTGTGTGAGTGAGCTGAGACTCCGCAGGGAGCAGACGCAGCTGCAAGAGCAGCAGCGCCCCTGGCTAGAGCTAGAACTACCTTTTCCAGTGTGGAGCAAGAGCTCCAGCCAGCGTCTGCCCTTTTTGCCCAGGGCTGACATCTGGGAAGAGTTTGCAGCAAGCTTGGCGTCCTCTGTGCCGAAAGCATGTGGTGTTGTGCCGCTCTTCCCTAAGGAATTCAGGTCCATAGCTCGACTTCATTACTAGCGCGAGCTTGGTGCCTCCTGGCCCAGGCGTCTTACTCTCTGCGACTGTTCCCAGCGAGACTGCTCCGTGTTCCAGGAGCTCTGAGACTCCAGATGCCCCACAAGGCTGGGCTACCGTTGGGAGCGATGGGTTCCCAGGTGTAATGTCTGTGCCACCTGCCTGTTAGGCCCTCACCAGGCAGCAGTTCAGAATGGTCACTGAAAATCCTGCCATTCTTGGTCCCTCTAGGATATTGCTCACTCACTCACTCACTCACTCACTCACTCACTCATTCATTCAGTGGTTGATGGGCAAGTGCTTGCTGTGGCTTGGCCTCATCTGTAGAGCAGTAAGGCACATAATCGCTCTGATCTCATGGAGAGCGAACCATGAGGGAAGCAAAATCAAAACAAGTTCCCAGATGGAAAGCAGAGCTTCAGATTGTGGTACTTTGCTGTGAGGGAAATGGTCTTGCTCCTGTGGGGGTGAACAGGTGAGACAGGAGAAGTCGGACTCTGTCTGAGCAGGCTGCTGCAGCCGGGCAGTGTGCAGAGGAACCTTCCTGCTGAAGACTTGTGGGGGAAGGGCGTCTAGGCAGATGGGCCTGCGAGTGCCAAGCCCAGCATGGAAAGGGGCGAGTAGCTTCAGCGGGGACTTGGAAGGACAGTTCCGGACAGCAGGCAAACCTGGAAACCAGGGGGATCCCCAAGCCCTGTTCTGGTCATGGAGACAGTGGCTTATCAGTGACTGGCAAAGGACCCCACAATTCTTGGCTTCAGCAGCCTAGAGATTCTCCACTGAAGCTTTCTTGTTCCTACATAGGCAGACATCATTCACTTGAGCGATTCTTCCGTGCGGCGCCAGCTCTTCCTGGACGTGCTTGATGGGACCAAAGCATTAGTAAGTGTGTGCAGGAGCGTCCTTTCTTCCCCAGGTCGCTTACATCCTGAGGCTGCACAGGTCACATGCAAGGCTGTGGGTTGGCCTGAGGGGGCTGAGGCTGCAGGGTGTCAGCTGAAGCCTGCTACCTCCTTGGTCCTCTCGCCCCTCCTTGCCTCCCTATGCGCTCTCTGTGGGGCAGGAAGGCACAAGGCCAGGTGGCCCCCTGTGGACGGAGGCTGCATGCTCACAGGAAGCTGCCTCACTGCCCTCCGCTGCTGTCTCCCCAGCTCCTTGTTCCAGCTTCGGTGAACTGCCTCCGCCTGGGCTCCATGATGTGCACTCTGCTGCTCATCCTCCTCCGCCAGTGGAAGGGGTGAGTGTGGCCCAGGGCCCAGCCTCTGCCCCCGGCACTCGCACTCTTCCTTCGGGACGTGGGTAGGAATGGAAGTGGGTAACCTAGCAAAGCACAGGAGCTGAGGCCGCCTGCCTGCACCATCCTGTGATGGGCTGGGGCAGCGTGCGGCCCCTGGGTGCACCGTTCCCCATTCATTTAGAGAGTTAGGAGCGGTGGATGAGATCCTCAGGCCTTTGACGGAGATCCTGGAGGGGGTGCTACAGGCAGACCAGCAGCTCATGGAGAAGACCAAGGCCAAGGTGTTCTCAGCATTCATTATGGTGTTGCAGATGAAGGATATTCGAGGTGAGGGGCCAGCCTGGACAGGTCTCCGCCTAGCTCTCTGTGGGGTGTGTGTTTTTCCTGTGACTTGAGTTTTCAGTTTTGATTGGTTGATTGGTTGGTTGGTTGGTTAGTTGGTTTTTTGGCACAGGGTCTCCCTATGCAGTTCAGGCTGGCCTTGAACTCACTGTGTAGCCCAAACTGGCCTCGCACTCACAATGATCCTCCTGCCTCAGCCTTCTGAGTGCTGGCATTACAGGCATGCGCCACCATGCCCAGCATCAGTCTTGGCCAAAGAACCCCTCTGTCCTGCCCTCCTCTGGGACAACACTCTCCCTCTAACACCTGCTACATTTCCTGCTCCTGTCTGGGAAAGAAACCGTGGTCTGCAGTGAGAGTTGCCCACTGAGTGTCCCTTCCACATCCTCTCTACAGTGAGTGATATCCCCCAGTACTCTCAGCTCGTGCTGAATGTCTGCGAGACCCTCCAAGAAGAGGTGATTGCGCTCTTTGACCAGACCCGCCACAGTCTGGCATTAGGCAGTGCCACGGAGGATAAGGACAGCATGGAGACTGACGACTCCTCTCGGCTCCGGCACAAGGACCAGCGTGACGGGGTGAGGGGGCGCCCAAGCAGGCCGCTCATCATGGTCTGTGACTGACGTGGGGAACAGCGGAAGTGTCATGCCAGCGAGAGAAAGGACCCATTTATGCTCTGGAAGGGTCCCTGGAGGCTGCATGGAACAGTGTTTGCAGTGTGCCTTGCCATGCGTTCATCCATTACAACCAGCACCTTCACAGATGAAGCAGAACGTGACGCACGGGCAGCGTCAGCCCACTTCGTGTGCTGAGAGGGTGGCTGCTGTTAGTGGGAAGCTGTCGTCACGTTTGTGCTGGGCGTGAACCCGTCTTTCCTTACTGTGGGTCGTGGTGACTGCTGGTCAGGGGAGCTAAGGGTGGAGAGCAGTGTGGGAGCGGTGAGTGCAGTGGTGCAGCGAGAGCTGCAGACACCACTGCAGACCTGGGTGGCCTCGAGGTGGGCAGTGGCACCAGCAAGTCTGGTGGCGGTGCTGGGGCTAGGAGGGAAGAGGTAGGGGCTGCGGTGCCAGTGTTGGGGGTGCTTATGTGAGCAGGCGGACTCGGTGTTCGCTAAAGGGGAGACAGGAGAGCTGTGACAGTCACGGGCTTTACTCCGCTCCTCCTCTGCCCGGGGTGCTTCCTTCTAACCCATGTGTGCCCTTGGGCTCCAGCAGGTGTGTGTCCTGGGCTTGCACCTGGCCAAGGAGCTGTGTGAGGTGGATGAGGACGGGGACTCATGGCTGCAGGTGACCCGCAGGCTCCCCATCCTGCCCACCCTGTTCACCACCCTGGAGGTGAGCCTGCGCATGAAGCAGAACCTGCACTTCACCGAGGCCGCGCTGCACCTGCTTCTCACCCTGGCGCGCACCCAGCAGGTAGGAGGCCAGCCAGGGGCAGGGGCGCCCCAGGCTTGAGCCGGTGGGCTCTGGTGCTCAAAGCAGGAGTGCCAGCCATGGGGACAGGCTCCATTTCTTCCTGTGTCCTGCCCCAGGGAGCCACAGCAGTAGCCGGTGCTGGCATCACCCAGAGCATCTGTCTGCCCCTCCTGAGTGTGTACCAGCTCAGCCCCAATGGCACCGGGCAGGTGAGTGCCAGTGCTTGCCAGCTGCAGGCCCAGCTGGGAAACCCCGCCCCACCTCACTGCACTGTGTGCCTGTGCTCACTGTCCTGTCCTCCGTGGCTGTGCAGCGCACTGAGAGCGCGGACTCCTCCCCAGCCTCCAGCTGTCTGCCCTGGAAGTGGCACACCAAAGTGTGTGCCTAGTGTGCATAAGACCCTGGGATCCGTCCTGAGCACCCACGCCCTCCAAAAAAGCGCCACCTGGTTCCGTACACCAGCTTTGGAGATGGGATGGACTTTTCCTGTTACAGGTGTTAGAGGGACCACACCAGACCGTAAACAGGTCACTCAGGGCCAGCGCAGGTGACCTCACTTCCACCCTAAGGCATTATGCATGTGTGATTTCTTCATCTCTGTCCTCCAGCCTTGGACCCAGAGCAGGGAAGATGGTGGTGTGAGAGCTTGGTGGGGCTCCACATACCCTTGTTCCCTCTTTGTCACAGTTGTCTGCTCACTGCAGAAGAATCCAAGATTATGTCAGATTTGCCATCTATGCTGGCACACCCAGTAGAAGGGGAACACAAGCGCCCAGGCAGAGCAGGGCCAAGCTGAGTTAGTGGAGACCCAAATCCAGGATCATGTCCCTCTGCCTGGTCCCCTCTCCACAGCTGCTGACCACGCCCCTTCTAGGAGTTTGTCCTCCCACAGCAGCCTGGCTGCCCAGAAGCCCTGCTCTCCCGTCCTCTGGGTGCCAGTGGCACCAGGACCGGAGCTCATCTGCTGTTTGTCATAGACACCCGGCACCTCCCGGAAGGCCCTGGATGCCCCCTCCTGGCCCGGGGTCTACCGCCTGTCCATGTCCTTGATGGAGCGGCTACTGAAGACTCTGCGCTACAACTTCCTGACTGAGGCCCTGGACTTCGTTGGTGTCCACCAGGAGCGGACCTTGCAGGTAAGGACTGCCTGCCTCATGGGGCAGGGCCTGAGGCCACTCAGGGCAGAGGGTCCACGGGTGAGGGTGCTGAGCCCCTCGTCTCAGAGGTGCTCTGAGGAACTGGTGCGTGTGTGCATGCTTGGCCGCCACCGCCATCCCCGCCACTGCTGTCCTGTCACCTCTGCACAGGCCCAGGACCTCACCTTGCACAGGTGGGCAGGTGTGGTCTGCCACGTCCCTAAGCTGTCCTGCCCTTCCCTGCTGCCCCATCCTCACAGTGTCTCAATGCGGTGAGGACGGTACAGAGCCTGGCTTGCCTGGAGGAGGCTGATCACACCGTGGGCTTCATCCTACAGCTCTCCCAGTTCCGCAAGGAGTGGCACTTCCACCTGCCTCAGCTTATGAGCGACATCCAGGTGGGGCCTCAGGCATTGTCTGGGGGTGGGGGGGGAAGCTGCTTCCCAGACTGGCTTTGGGGAATCAGCACCGTGGTGAGCTGCAGCCTATTCCTGAACACCGGCCTTTTGCTATGGGCCCAGTGTTTGGGTCAGGTTGCTCTGCTTGACGTTTTACTCCCACAGTGAAGGGCAGTCCAGTGGGCCAAGAGCTTGGCTTCAGAGCCCTCAGCAACAGGCCTGAGCTGGGAGCCAGCCAGAGGGGTGGCCAAGGCAGAGAGTGCAGGCTCTGGAGACAGGCAGGCTGCTGGCGTGTGCTGCTGTGTGACTCTGTCCCTAAGCCTTTACCCTTCCGTAACTGGGCCGGCAGTCCCCTCGCCTTCACTTTAGGCTTTATGACTGTCGCTAGGTCCTAGGGAAATGGCCCAGGGCCCAGCCAACCTGTGCAGCAGCTATAAGATGTCAAGCTCGAGCGTCAGTGGGTGGAAGGAGGGTGACACTGGGGACAGAAACATGGGGGTCATGGGGAGACCTGTTTGGTTGCCCCAGGAACATCCCCATGGCTCCCCTGTGTGTCGCAGGTGAACCTGGGCTACCTGTGCCAGGCCTGCACCTCCCTCCTGCACAGTCGCAAGATGCTTCAGCACTACCTGCAGGTACCGGCCCCGCCCTGGGACTGCCCAGAAAGAAAGGCTGACTGGGGCTCCTTGGGCTCCCACTTCATTTCCTGGCTCTCCCCAGAACAAAAACGGGGATGGCCTTCCCTCGGCTGTCCCCCCACGGGTTCAGCGGCCACCCGCCGCCACCACTGCAGCTCCTGCGGCCCCCTCCTCCAAGCAGCCCAGCGCTGACACAGAGTCCGCTGAGCAGCGCGCCTTGCACACGGTCCAGCGTGGCCTCCTGAAGATCCTCAGCAGGACGCTGGCAGCCCTGCGTCACTTCACCCCAGACGTCTGTCAGATCCTCCTGGATCAGGTAGTGGCCCACGCACCGCCAGGGCCCCTGTAGCTGGCCCCATCTGCTGCACGGAGTGGGCTCGTTGCAGGGTCTCCAAGTGCTCGTTCCTTGCCTTGCAGTCCCTGGATCTTGCTGAATACAACTTCCTGTTTGCCTTGAGCTTTACCACTCCCACCTTTGACTCTGAAGTGGCCCCCTCTTTTGGGACCCTCTTGGCCACTGTGAATGTGGTCCTCAACATGCTTGGAGAGGTGAGTTGGGTGCTGTGTTTCCTCAGGCCGCGACTCCCAGTGACCCCAGCACACTTCCCAGCCTCCCCATCCTGTCCTGTCCGTCCAGTGAGTGTGGGCAGGGACTCTTGAGTGCAGAGGCTGCGAGGCCACTGGTGAGACCTGCCTGGCACAAGGGCTGCTGGGCAGGAAGTGCTCAGTGGCTGAGAGCTGCTGCTCTTGTTTTCACTTCTCTCCTTCCAGCTGGACAAGAAAAAGGAGCCGCTTCCCCAGGCTATGGGGCTCAGCACCCAGGCAGAAGGAACCAGAACGCTTAAGTAAGACCGTGTGGGACCTCGTAAGGCCCAGGCAGTCCTCTTTTGCTGGCTGGGTGGCTCACCTGATCTGCCAGCTCTGAACGGTGCCAACCCTGCCCTTCCTCCAGGTCCCTCCTGATGTTCACCATGGAAAACTGCTTCTACCTGCTCATCTCCCAGGCCATGCGATACCTTAGGGACCCGGCTGTGCACCCCCGGGACAAACAGCGGATGAAGCAAGAGCTCAGCTCTGAGCTGGTATGGATGGGCAGAGAGGACTCTTAGAGGGCTGGGTTGGCAAGAAAAGAGCCCCACAGGTCCTGCCTTGGGGTGGGGACAGCGGCACAGAGGTGCTGGGCCTTAGCAAGCCACCTCTCTTCCTGTAGAGCACACTGCTATCCAGCCTATCCCGCTACTTCCGGCGCGGAACCCCCAGCTCCCCTGCTGCTGGTGTCCTGCCCTCGCCCCAGAGTAAGGCCACCGCTCTCCCCAAAGCCAGCCCCGAGAGCCAGGAGCCTCTGGTCCAGCTGGTGCAGGCCTTCGTCCGCCACGTGCAGAGATAGGGTGCCTGCCACCGCCTGCCCCAGATGGGGTGCACTGCTCGTCACCCTCCCAGGTCGCCACCACTCCAGCCACCCACTGCTGTTATTTTTGTACTAGGTCAAGAGGTCCACAGCAGAGGCGGGGAGCGGGGCCCCAGGCCGCTCCTCTGCTCGAGCATTTCCGCTGCACGGCCAGCCAGGGGGGCCACAGCCAGGGGCTGTGTGCACGGGGTTCAGGTGTTTCTGGGATCTCTTGCAGTTTTTCGGTAATACTGTGGTCTATTTATACAAATATTAAAATACTGTTTATACACAACTGAGTGGCATGTGCCTTCAGAGCCTGGGAAGACACCAGCTTTCTGCTGCAGACGGGCAAGTTTGGCCTGGGCCCAACCCACCAGCGCCCCTGCATCCATCAGTGCCTGGGGAGCAGGCAGTGCGCTCGCTGTCAGATGTACCCTCCCTGTTTGTCCAGCTGGCCGTGCCTGGCACTGGGCATAGCCATCCTGGACCTCTCTTCCTTGTATTTATAGCTCTGCCCCACAGGGAGGCTGGCCTGGCCAAAGTCCCAGCTTAGCCACCTGCCAACTGTGGTACCTTGAGGTACAAGGTGACACCTCCCCTCTTTCCCTCCTGTAAGGTAGGGACCCTGTTAGGGTAGGGGTCCAGGCCTTAAACTCCCAACTGGGCTCCCCCCTATGTAGGGAAGTCATTCTTCAGGAGAATTTACTGTGTGCTCCCCACTGGGGACCATGCTGCCATGGAAGACCATGCCTGTTGCTGGAACTTTCCCTGCCTTCCCTTCTGCTCCAGGGCGCCCCATGCCTGTGCCACCCGTACCCTGCCACTGCTATGTGCCTGTCCCCACTTCAGTGCCTACTGTGCCATCCGAGACTGACAGGAGCCCATGCAAAGCACACAAAGGAGGGTTTATTTGCTGTTGGCCAGAGCAAGCAGACAGGCAGAAGTAAAAAGAGCAGTTAAAAAGTGAGTGTAGAGAAGGCTGCAGCCACGCGCGACTCAAACTGGGAGCTGCTGAGTGGGAGGGGATGGGTAGCACCAGGCAGGCGCTGCTCCTGGGCCAACCCATCTCCTGCCAGGCTGGCCTCTCCTGGGCAGCACCCAGCCCTCAGCTGCCAGGGTCCTGCCTGCTTTGCTGCTGCCCCTCAGCCTTTGGCAGCTAAGACAGGTGCTCTCTTGCCAAGGGTTCCAGCACTGCATCCCTCCCACCCCAGGGGGCCGGGGGTGCTGGTGTGCAGGGGTGCAGCAGGCCAGGCTCCAAACCACAGGTCAGAAGCGGGACAGGTGGAGGGACCAGGCCAGGCCCGGGGCCTGTCGGGCTCCCTCCCTGCAGAAGGACGGGGGCACAGGCGGAATGGGGCTGGTCTCCCCGCCGTGGGCATCTTCCAGAGACAAGTGGCAGGGTTCTGGGGGCCTGCTCAGCTGAGCAGTTCCAAGTAGGTGACAGGCACCTTCCCCTTCTTGTTGCCTCTCTCGCCAATGAGCCAGTCGGGGTCCATGCCAGGCAGGCTGTAGACTGTGATGAGCTGCAGAGAGGGTGGCAAGGGGAGCTGGCCATGGCAGAACAGACCCCGGAGTAGGTGGGGTCGCAGCCGCCATCTCCCTGACTAGGCACCCAGACCCCAGGGGCGGGAGTTCATCTCCTGGCCCTGCTGGGCAGGTCTGGCTGCTTCCTCGGAGCTGCTCTCTCCGCTGGCCTAGTCAGATGCCAGGGCCACCAGTCTCCAGTCTGGCGATGCCTACCCCAGCCCTGGCCCACGCCCTGCTGGCACCAGGCCCACCTCGTCAGCCAGCAGGGCCAGCTCGCTGCTGTCAGCTGCCTCGTAGTCGTAGAGCACCCGGGCTTTTCGGGTCCCGCTAGCCGGGGGTGCGACTTCCTCCAGGCAGAGCGCAGCCTCTCCGGAAGTGGCCAAGCCGGCCACTGTGGGTACCACGGGCATGGTGGCTGCGGCAGTGGTGGGTGAGGTGGTGCTCAGGGGTGGGGAGGCGGGCTCCGTGGTACCCACAAACGTGCCGGGGAATCTGAAGGCAAGGGGGTGTCTAAGCCACTGCACCCCGAGGGAGGGAGCCCCATGCCACCCGCAAGGGCCCTCCCAGCTAGGGCAGCCCCTGCCCACTACTTACATGGCACCCTGGGAGCTGGCAGCACAAGGAAAAGCAAAGCAAGCGGGGGTGAGATGGTCCCGCCCTGTCCTTGCCATCCTCCCCCAAGTATTCTGGGGACTCGGAGGTCCCCAAGGGCAGCCATCATTTCTGGGAGGTCCAGGCAGACCTCAGGCAGAGGCTCTCACCTGGCCCTGTGTTGTGGGCCTTCTGGGCTCAGGGAAGGGGCTAGGCTACAGGTACTGATGGGGACCTGGGGGACTCGAGACCCGGCCATACCTGCCCAGCTGCTTCTGCAGGTCCAGCATGTGGCGGTAGCACTGTGCATAGTAGGTCGTCTGCGACTTGACGAACTCATGGAGGCAGCGGAGGTGATTCACCTGGGGAGGAGGATGGCGCTGCCCTCCAGCCTCGAGCCCAGGTGGGCTGTGTGCCTTGGCAGACCCTCCCAGGACTGCAGCCCAGCTCCCGCCCCTGGATGCCACGTAGTGGTGGCAAGGCTGGACTCACGTGAGTGCTGCTGATGCCCTCCAGCAGCAGCCGGGTCACTTCGGCCTGCCGGTCGAACTCCGTCTGGGCCACACGGAGCTCCTGCTCGGCCTGGCAGGGCGTGCAGGGCGTGCAGGGCGTGAGTGCTAAGCAGCACACAGACGCCACCTCCCCTGGGGCCTCAACTAACCCTGAAGCTGGAGCCCATCTGAAAGACTCCCACACCCCTCCGGAAAAGCCTCAGGCAGAGGCCTTCCCAGGGCCCAGCTACGCCCCAGACACTGGACCCCACACCTCCCACAGGGGAGACTCCCACACCACCGGAGCCGGGGCACAGGCCCAGCTGGAAGCATCCCGCCCACGCCCCTCTACCTCCCAGCCCCTGGCTCCAGGGCCCAACTCACCTTGTCCACCTCATCATTCCAAAGCTGCGGGGATCACAACAGCGCCAGTCAGCGGGACAGGCGGCAGCCAGGCCCAGCTCCAGGACCCAACCCCGGTCCCTCTGCCCCCACCCGGCCACACCAGGAGCGGAGGGCACGGAGTGACAATCACAGCCCATCTGACATGCCACATGCAGGGAAGGGACAGCCAGCCGGGAAGTCCTGCTGTGCTCTCCTACAGCGCCAGCCCCCCACTCCGAGTGAGGCCTCCGGGCGACAGCCCATGTGTCCCACCCCGGACTCTTGGCTAAGGCTGGAGGGCTGGGAGGCAGGACGTGTGACCCTGGGCCAGTCACTGAACCTTTCTGTCCTCCGGCAGAGAAAGGCAGCCTCGGGCCTGAGTCACACTGGGGCTCAGTGGCAAAAGAAAAAAACAGGGCGGCCTCCACCCTCCAGGCTGTTTCTCCTTCCACTCGGCCCGGGGCAGGGGGCAGGAAGTGTCATCCAGAGTCTAGAGAAGAAAGACCCCCCCTCCCCCCGCCGTGACTTAGACCCGGCTCTCCGGCCGCTGTGGGAACCTGACCTAGGACAGTGTCCCAGCCCGGAATGTGGAAGCAGGCCAGCCAGCACAGGCTCAGGCGGCACCACGCCAAGGCCCGGCACGGGACTGCGAGCACTCAGTGTGGCTGGCACCTCCAGGGACAACGATCAGCCGCGAGTGACTGCATGGATCACAGCAGCATGCTCAGGTCAGGGAGGCCGCAGGGTCAGCACAGAGGGCCCTGCCCATGGGGACATGGAAGGACGGTGAGGGTGGCGCGGCTGTGACAGGCATGACGGATGTGTGACTGGCCTTCCTCCCACACTCCACAGGGAAACTGGCTTGACCGAGCTGACCGGCAGACCCTGGGCAGAGCTCAGCCTTGGGCACCACTGTCCACCTCCCTGCAGGCTGCAGCCAGCTGTCCTTGGGACGAGCCTAACCTGGAGCCAGACCCTGGGCCTGGGCTCCCTGTCCTCCCTGGTCACTGAGCAGGTGTGCGAACGGGTGGCCACCACAACCTCCATGTGAGTCTGGGTCGGGGAAGGCAGGCCCAGGCCTCTGCCGCATCCTCAGGGGCCTCCCAGGGCAGCCAGGGCTGTGAGGGCAGCGGGCAGAGGGGCCGGGGCAGGGCCGTCTGCAGCTCCTGCGTGGGTGGCCTGCCACCGTGGTCAGTGTTCTGCAGGAGAAGCCAGCCTGGCTGTGGCGCGCAGTCCGGGCTTGGGGCCAGGCCTCACTCCCGGGAGCAGGCCCTGTGTCACCTGCTGGCTCCCAGTTCCTGCACGGTCAAGTCCAGCAGGGCTGAGGGGAGCTGGGGCGGGGTGGGGCGCGGGGCGCTTACCGCGGAGGCGCTGGCCGAGAGAATGTAATTACGAGGTCTAGTCTCCTGAAAGTCAGGCACCGTCTGGCGGGGAAGAGTTCATGGGGGAAACGGGTCATCCCGGGCCAGGGCCGGGGTCGAGGCCAGGAGGCTGCCCCACAAGTGCCAGTGGCCCCTGCCCGAGGGACAGGGGGACACAGACAGAAACACCACAGACCCCTGGTGCCTACTTCCAGCGCTGAGCCAGAGATGAGGAGACTGAGGGGCCGGGAACTCCGGTGACCGGGTGGATGTGCTGGGGACCCCACGAGGGCAGACGCGGCTGCCCTTCCTCTAAGTGAGCCACAGCGCCCCCAACACACACACACTCCAGGCTCCCAGTCAGGCCCACGGGCCCCCCACCACAGCCCCCCCCCTGAATCTCTGCACCCCGTGTCTGTGGCTCCTGTGTCGAGGGCCAGGCCCTCCCCCATGAGGGTGGACAGATGGATGCACGGATGGACAGTGACAGGCGTTCAGTGATTGCAAAGAGCTGCCTGCAGGCTCCAGCCCGAGTGCCTGGAGCATGGGGCTCGGCCCGCAGAGCGCAGCTGCTTGCAAACCGCCCAAGGACGCACCCTGGACCGGCGCGGACCAGAAGCAGCACAGCACGCGGGACAGGTATACTCACATCTCCCTCACACTGAGCCAAGTTACCCAAAGCAGGACGGAAAGGAACAGAAATAGAGAGTTAGTGATCCAGAGCGCAGTGCAGGCGGGAAGCTAGGACACATGGGAGGCCCGGCCAGTTTGTGTGGGTAAAGGGTGGCACGGGGGCCAGGGTCGCTGAGGGTGGGAACGCTGCTCCAGCTGACCCAAGCTGGACCACGGTGGGGGAGGGGTGGCTAGGAAAGGGTGCCCTGGCCTGGCCGATAGAGAAGTTTGTCTTGGCATGAGGCTGTCCTATTCTCAGTGACAGGGAGGGACTGCCCTGCCCAGGTGACTCAAGAGCTCACCCCAGTAGCCCCAGGCCCCTTGGCCACTGGTCTGGGGGAGCTGAGACTCTGCCATGGCTCTTGCCAGAGGCAGCAGAGGCCCAGCTGTGGCATCAGGGCTCCGTGCCACGCCGCCACCCAGGAAGAGGAAACCGAGGGTCACAGCAGCCAGGAGCCCATTCAGGTTCCCCTGGGTCAGGCTGGCCTTCCTTGGCTGAGCCCGGGAACTCACAGGTGGCAGTCCCCAGGCAGGCCAGGGGCTGGGAATCCCCTCCATGCCCTGCACCCTGAGCCCCTGGCATGCAATGGGGAGCTCGCCCACTCCTGGCCCAGCCTGGCCAGGGCAGCTCACGTGTGCCGCTGGCCTGGCCGAGGAGGGGTGCAGTGGCACAGGCCCTGCGCTGCGGACAGCCCCGAGCGGGCAGGCAGTGCACGTGCTCTGTCCACACCCTCGCAGGGGAGCCGCGCACAGCGCGCCCGGGCCAAGGTCAAGCAGCAGGGATGGCTAGTTAGAGGAGCCATGCCCGGGCAGAGCATCCAGGGAGGCAGCAAAGGCATGCGAGAAACCCCAGGTGGCTGTCTGGGGGGGCAGTAGGGTGCCCTGCACCCACTCTGGGAATGCCTGCCCTCGGGCCACCAGGGCTCCCTTGGAGGTACGGACACAGACGTGACCGCCAGCTCAGTCCTGCCCCAGCCAAGCCTTCCCAGCCAGGACAGGGGACAGAGGCCATGCCGAACACCAGGTCCCCCTGCGGCCCCCACTCCTCGGCTCCCTCCAGAGCCTGGGGGGCAAGGAGGCTGACGGGGACACCTACCGTGGCTTTGGCTTCTGCGGCCTTGGCCTTCTTCAGCCGCGCTTTGCAGGCGTCCAGGTCCAGACGCCGGTTCTGGAGGAGTCGCCTCTCCTTCTGCAGGGTGGGCAGTGGGGAGCAGTGAGGCCCTGGGTGGTCCAAGGGCTATGTAGTCAAGACAGGGAAACTGAGGCCCAGAAGCGAGAGGTTCCTCCAGGTCACCCAGTCTGCAGGAGCCACTTGTAGGTAGGAAAGCCCCAGGAGTCCCAGGTGCCCTGCATGGGCTGAGGGCCCCTCACCGAAATTGTCTTCCAATCCCCTTCCAGGAAGTTGCGCAGAGGCGTGAGGAAGCTGATGGAGGCTGTGTGGATGAAGTCCCTCTCCGCGGCTCCCAGGCGCTTCTCAGCTTCCGACACCTTGAGTAGCGTCTTCCCTGGGGAACAGGGCTGAGCGTGGGGAAGGGTCCCAGGCTGCCAGACCCCCAGGCAGTCAGGCCACTGGGGACTGGCAAATATATAGTGGGATCCCCTAAAGATAAAACCCTCTAGCCACTAGTGTGCACGAGGCCCTGGGTTCTATCTCAGAAAAATCAGGGTACTTCCAGAATGACAGAACAGAGCTGGACAGACGTTCTCCCCTAAAAAGACCATTAGCTACATCCAACTGCCAAAGCCATCCATCCCCAGACTGGAAACTAACCGAAGGTAGAAAACGTGTCGAGGCATGAATTTGAGGCACCCTACTGATCTTGGTAGGGACAATGCGGGTGACAGTGCAGCCTGGGGATGCTGTGCCGCTCAAGGTCTGCACGTCTGTGGCTCTACCAGGCTGGGGAGGAGACAAGGCCCAGGTCCACTGCAGGAGGGGATGGACTTGATCTGGGACAGAAACACAGAACAGGCCACAGGACACCACTGAAAACAGCAGCAAGCTCCATGGCACACAGCTAGGAGAAGCAACACAGCAGCCAGCCTGGGGCTGGAATACTCTTAGCACATGCCTGCCAGAAGGGGACATGGCCCACCTCGCCCCGCTACGGATGTTCAAGCGCAGGCTCTGACCACCTGCTGCTGGCTGACTGCGCATGTGCGCTGACTGCGGAGCACTTCATGGAAGCTCCACTTGAAAATGCGAATAAATTTTAAAAGGAGGGTGGGACAGAAACTTTAGTAGTAGCACCTGGCAGGAGACACAGATTCTATAAACAATTAGCTCAGACAAGTCTCTAAACAAACACGGGGCAATCCCAGCCTAAAGGCAGCGGGCTGAGGATACAGAGCTGCTGTGTGCCTCAGGGTCTGAGTACTTCTTGTGGCTCTGGACATCCCGGTTCCCCTTTGAAACTGAACTATATCCTGTCTGTGTTTTATTCTGTCATTACACCCCTGGCAGATTGGTGTCCTAGGCCAGGGCCCCAAGAGATCATTGTGAGTTCAAGGACAGCCTGGACTACACAGTGAGACCCTGACTCAAAAAAAAAAAAAAAAAAAAGAAAAGAAAAGAAATCTTCAAGTTCAATAGCAATGACATCAGATATAACCTGAATCCACAGGGAGCAATTAATTACAGTTAAACGTGAAAAATAATACCATTTTCTTCTATTCACTGATCTAAGATAACTACATGAAACAACAGTTATAAAACTTACTGGCTTTATAACACAGATGACAGTAACAGCACAACGAAAGGGAGAGAGAACGTAGTTGTACTGTAGCAGTTCCCATTTTTTACTAGAAGTTAACTAGCATGACTTAGAAGTAGACTGTGATAAGTTAAGATCCATACTGTAAAAAAAACCCATACTATAATCCTTAGAATAACCACTAAGAAAACTTTAAATGCTGAAGAAGACAGTAACAAAGTACACAAGGAAATCCAACCACATCAAGGACTGCATGAAATATAAATGGACTAGCACTCCCATCAAAAGGCAGCGCGGGGGCTGGGCATGGTGGTGCACGGCTGTAATCCCAGCACAAGGGAGGCACAAGCAGGATCTCAGTGAGTGAGGCCAGCTTGAACTACATAGCAGAATCCTGTCTCAAAAGCAAAACAACAACAAAAAAAAGGCAGTGTTTGTCTGAATGGATCTGTTTTTGTTTACGGGTGTGGTGGCACATGCCTGCAATTCCAGCACTGGTCGGCTGAAGGAGGAAGATCATCGTGAGTTTGAGGCCAACCTAGACTACATAGTGAACCCGTCTCAAATCCCCCAAATATTGTGCTAGGTGAAAGAAGCCAGATGCAAAAGAGGGCATATAATGATTATATTTACAGGAAATATTCAGGGAAAACAGATTTCTACAGACAAAAAGCACACTAGTGGTTGGCCGGAGGTGGGAACAGGGACTGACCATAAACAGGAACAAAGGACTAGGGGGGACATGTGGATAAGTGCTTTTAAAAAGGTGAAAGATTTATATGATCTGAAGAGAAACCATAGTACGATAAGTGTTTTTAAAATAGGATTGTAGAGATGTTTGTACATCTCCATAAACTTACTATAAACCACTGATTTATACATTTAGACCACGTACATTTTATAGCACATAAGTTACACTTCCAGCAAATGAAGAAATGAAGGGACTAAGACGGGTGGCTCTGGCCGCGCTACCATGGGCAGACCCCTGCAGCCCAACGCCAGGGGCTCCCACAGCACGGTCCATGAACACACCAGGCTGGGGCACGGCTGTGGGGGCACTTGCACCAGCTCCATCCCTAGCTCCACCAACCCCCACAGCTTTACACAAACCAAAACTGATGAGGGAGTAGGTTGCATTTTCTGCTCTACTGAGCAATGATGGAGATTTGTACAATGAAGAGTATTTTTTTGTTTTTTGAAACAGCGACTATCTATAGTTCAGGTTGGCCTTCAACTCACTATGTAGCCCAGGATGGTTTCAAACCTGTGGCAATCTTCCTGCCTCACCCTCCTGAGTGCTGGGATTACAGGCACATGCCATCATGCCCGGCTTTACAGTCAGAATGAATTCAGGTATCATTTGTGTATGTATATATTTGGGGGGGTTAGCAGGAATTGAACTCTGGACCTTGGCAAGCACTGTGCCACTGAGCTATATTCCTGGCCGTGTATAATTTTTTTAAAGAAAAGGAAAGCTGGGCATGGTGGCACATGCCTGTAATCCCAGCACTTGGGAGACTGAGGCAGAAGGACTGTTATGAGTTCAAGGCCAGCCTGAATGCGTAGTGAGACCCTGTCTCAAAAAGACCAGAAAAAGAATGGGAGGAATGAAGGAAGGGAATGACGAAGGAAGAAGGGAAGGAAGGAGAAAGAAAGGCAAGGGAAATTCAGGGCCAGCCCCAGTGCCCAGCCTGGCGTGCGGCCACTCACCATAAGGCGTGGTAGCGCCCAGCTCGCTGGCCGCCTCGGCCATGTACTGGGCCAGCAGCTCCCCGTTGGTGACCCTCGAGGGCACCTTCCTGTCCAGCTTCTCATACAGGAACTCCTCCACGCGGGCACCTGTGGGGAGACAGCAGCCAAAGCCACATTGCTCTCCAGGCCAAGCCCAGAAGTGCCCAGCCTGGTGACTCAAATAATCTCACCTAGGCCCACCTTCACCCTGAAAGGCTGGCCTGTTAACCCCTCCCCCCACAGGGGAGGTGGCAAAGGCTCAGAGACACAAGTGCCTGCTGGAGACCACACAGCCGGGGGGTGACGGGGCCAAAGTCAGGCTTTCCACTTCCCCCTGACAGACAGGGTTTACAGAACACAGCGCGTGTCTTAACTCCGTGCTTGGTCCCCAAGCCCTCGGGACATGCCAGTTAGCCACGGGGCAGAGTGACAAGTGGACAAGCAGTGGCCTTGGTCTCCACCTGCCCCAAGCTGTGGGGTCTGGGTCAGGCCTGCGTCTCCCCCCGGAGATCGCTTCCAGGCCAAACACTGGGCGCCCCACAGCCTGGCCGCGCCCCACCGCCCCACTCACTGGGGTTGGGCTGCAGCAGCACCTCCGTCTGCCGCAGGATGCGCTCCGTCCAGTTCTTGGTGCTGTCGGCGCGTGCCAGGAGGTTTTCGAAGTGGGCATCGAGCTCAGTCTTCTCGGCCTGCCCGAACTTCTCCTCAGTGAACTGTGGGAGGGGCGAGGAGCCGGGCCAGGTCAAGGACCTTCCTGCGGCTACCAAGGGCCAGCCCCTCTGGGGCTCCGCTGCCCTCTGAGAAAGCAGGGTACCCAAGTCTGGGGGGCTCAGGGCTTCTCAAAGTCCAGCAGCCGCCCCACCTTCCCCCCATGGCCCTCCCAGCAGCCAGGGACCTCTGGGGCCATTCGGGCCTGACAGGACAGGAGCAAGAGCACAGGGAACAGACGGGGCACAGAGCAAGGTCCAGGCTTATCAGGGGCTCCGTGGGCAGCTGGGAGCCCTAGGGGGGCCCGGCACAGAACCTTGGCTGCCCGCAGGCCGGCACCACTGCTCCAGGCCCTGAGCAGGAGCTTGGGGCGACAAGGGGTGTGGCAGAGTGGGCTCACCGCCTGGCCAGCCCATCAGAGTCAGCCACTGGGTACACTCAGCAACCACGAGGGCCACCTAGGAACATCCAGAAATGGGCCGAGGCCTGGTCCCTCCGATGTAGAAGGGTCCTGGGACAAACTGTTCTCATTCTTCAAACAGACCTTGGCCTGCCAGGGAACAGGGCTCGCCCAAGGTCACAGCCAAACAGCGAAAGGGTAAGCACCTTCAGGTGTTAGATACGGAAGGAGTGACGAGGATCCTGGCCAGCCCTGCGCTGGGGACATCGCACCCAGCCCCTCAGGGACTTCTGGAAGCAGAGGGCCACCTGTCCCATTTCAGGGATGTGGCCACTGAGGCAGAGCGAGGCCAGGGCCACTGGGGCTGGAGCCCTGCAGAGAGGCAGAGCCACTGGCAGTGATGAGTCATCGGAGGCCCCACGCCAGCCGCCACCAGGTTGCTCGAGCCATCAATTATGTAGCAGGCTGGGCTCTGGTTTCTCCCTGAGGCTCAGCTGGGCCTCAGCCTCCTTCTCTCCCTCACAGCCCCCAAACCGGGGCGGAAATGGGGGTCTCAGGCCACCTCTGCCTCGGGACCTGGCCCGATCCCACACTGCAGGTGTCCGAAAGTCACCTCTCCGCCCTCAGTTTCCCCCTGAAGTATGTGGCTAACCTACCTCACAGAATATTGGTCAGCACGCTCTATAAGCTCGATCAACTGGGGGTTTTTTTGTTGTTGTTTTTTTTGAGGCAGGATCTCTGCAGCTCAGGCTGGCCTTGAACTTGCTTATGTAACCTAGGTTGGCCTCGAACACAAAGGGATCCTCCTGCTTCAGCCTCCTGAGAGCTGGGATTACAAGTGTGTGGCACCACGCCTGGCTGATCAACGGTTTTTTTGCAGTGCTGGCCATGGAAGCCTGAGCCTTGCACATGCTGGCAAGCTCCCCCCACTGAACCCCTCTCACCCGGCTGGGTAAATGGTAGCAGGTGTCACCTGTGAAAGGCTGCCCATAGGTCCATCTCTGGCCCTCGAAAGCCACCCCAATGGCACCACAAGTCACACCAACACGCACCTCGGCCCTGGCCTCCGTACCCACTAGGCCGCCCCTCCGCACCCAATGATGCCCCTCAAGAGGACAGCAGCCTCTCCGGCTCTTCCTGTGCTACCTCTGCCACGTCCAGCAGCACAACGCCTGCAGTTCCCGCCAACAGTGCCTCGGCTGCCCGCTCCTACCCCTCGGCATCCTAGCCGTACATGCTTTGGGTTTTCCTGCCTCGCTGCCCTAAGCCCAGCTGCTCTGGCACGGGGAGAGCTCTGCCTGAAACCACTTCGCAAGCCCCTCCCTACTTTCCAGGCCCAACTGCAGGCCTCTGAAGGGGTCCGGTCCTGCCCTCTGGCAGCTCCCAGAAGAGCCAAGGCCTGCTCCCCCAGCGGAGTGGGCGAAGCCTTCACGCTGTCCCTGCTATGTGCCAGAGCTGGGAGCTTACCCAGGCCGTCCTGGTACCTGGCCCGGCAGCACCAACCCAGAGGAGGACCACACACCCGTACTAACGAACCCCTGGCCGGGCTTGGGGACACATGCCTGTGATCGCAGCACTGGAGAGGCTGTGGCAGGAGGATCACCACCAAGTTCAAGGCCAGCCTAGGCTACATAAGAGACCCTGCCTCAAAAAACCAAACAAACCAAACCAAACCAAACACTAAGAACTCCTCCCAGCTCTCCTGACTCACTGCTTCACTCCCGCCCCTAGGCAGGTCCCCTCCGGCCTCTCCTGCCGGGCCACATTCCAGGCCCCTATCCCCTCTGGCCGGCCACCTCCTATCTCCTGCCAAGGCTGCTGCCAGCGAGGCGGCAGCAGGGGGTGGGCGTGCAGAGCGGAGAAAGCCTCTATTTATAAGGCGCCCGGCTCC
Source organism: Chinchilla lanigera (assembly GCF_000276665.1). Classification (NCBI taxonomy): domain Eukaryota; kingdom Metazoa; phylum Chordata; class Mammalia; order Rodentia; family Chinchillidae; genus Chinchilla; species Chinchilla lanigera. Next base: position 1,381,692 of record NW_004955570.1, read on the forward strand.
CTCCTCCGCCCCAGCCGGCTGGGCCCGGGTGCTGGCTGCCCTCCAGCAGGGACCCTGGGGCGGGTGCCCCCAGCCGGCAGAGCAAGGCCACAGCCTCAGGTCGGGTGGCAGGCCCCGGCGGCAGCAGGAAAGCGGTGGATCAGGTTCTCCTCAGCTGTGATGTGGGAGATAAGCAGTTGCCATACCAACGCGGAGGGCTCCCCACCGCCCAGCTGGACCGCGGGTCTGGGTCCCCTGCTCGCGGCCAGGCCTGGGGTTGGTCCCCAGGCTCTGGGCGCGGGAACCTCTCTCTCTGGGACAGCACCCTCAGGAGGACACTGCGCTTTCTAGCAAACACGGCCACATGCGCTTCTGAGAGGAGCTGGGGCCGGGCTCCTCCAGTCAACAGCAGGGCCGGTGCCCAGAGCCCCGCAGCCCTACACCTCCCTCCCAGAAGGCCAGACTGAGGCCGGGAGGGACGCCCTGGCCAAGGTCACACGTGGCACTGGCGCGGGGTCACCCACAGCAACACCCGCCAGGGGCCTGCCTGTGACGAGCACTGTGTGCGGAGTCCCACACCCTCACATCTCACCCCACTTCTCAGATGGGAAAACTGAGGCCCAGCAAGGCGCCGCCCCTCCAAGGTCACAGGAGAGGCATCACACAGAATCTGACTCGCGTCTCCGCGGTGGCACTAACCCCTCGGTCTCTCCTCCCTCACCCCCAATGGTGGACTTGTTCCAATCTCGGCCTTAGGGTCTGGGCAGCTTCCCAAGGAGGGCGCCCTCTCTCCCCGCTCCTGGGGACCGGAGGAAACAGGCCTCCCCAGAGGAGCCAGGAAATAACTCCTGGCTTCCGGCCGGCCCATCCAGGCGTGCCAAGGGGACCCAGGGAGCACAGACCACCTGCCCACGGCAGCGGTGGGGGGCGCCGGGGCTCGGGGCGCGGGCCCCGCGCCTGGA
>NW_004955570.1:1384142-1428720 GCF_000276665.1 Chinchilla lanigera
TGACCTTGAACTCACTTTGTAGCCCAAGATGGCCTTGAACTCGTGGTGATCCTCCTGCCTCAGCCTTCCGAGTGCTGAGATTACAGGTGTGCGTCACCACACCTGGCTTTGAGACTGGATCTTATTAAATTGCCTAGGCTGGCTTCAAAGTTGTGATCCTCCTGCCGCAGCCTCCCACATTCGGAAGTACACACGTGTGTGCCACCACACCCAGCCAAAGCAATGTTTGGGTGTGTTTACACTGTGGAATGATGAGAGCAAGCTAATTACTTGTGGAAAAGGATATTCTTTAGTTAGAGAAAGCACTGAGGAAACACAATGATTTGTGTATTGTTTGTTAGGGTTTCTTCAGGTAAGGTTTCACTATACCGCCCAGACTGGCCTTGAGTTTAGGATCCTCCTGCCTCTGCCTCCTGAGTACTGGATTACATGTGGAGAAGGACAACTCTATTTTTTTTTCTTTTGGCAGTTTTGTAACTTTATTTAATTACTCTTTCAATGTGTTGCCTCAGGCCTGATCAAGCCATTGTGATTGTTTAGTTCTGGAGGAAGTCTAGCAAAACCATTGGTGGGGAAAGAAAAAAAAAAAAGCATTGGTGGAAAAGATAAGATTGCAAAACCTGTGTCCTGAGCTGGGGATATAGCTCAGTGGCACAAGTGCCTGCCTGGCAAGCACAAGGTCCTGAGTTCAACTCCCAGTATCAAAAAATAAATAAATAAACAAAACCTGTGTCCTTGTGGAAAGCCTCGAGGTCAACACTAAATGCTTTACTGAGACATGCCCGAAGGAATGATAACATGATGGCTTACTAAGTCAAACCTCACACTTACGATAACTGAGTTGTATTGTCCTTGCTAAGACATTTGATATCCACCTATTTGTACTACCTGCTTCCTTTGCTCTCGCTCAGTAAAAGGTGACTGGGATTGGTAATTGAAGCTGCAGTCCCAGAGGCTGTAAACCCCCTGATCCCAGAATTTTGTCTCTCTTGCTTTTCTTGTTTCTCTTACTTTTCTTTTCATCCACGGGTACCTCATTCTCGGAACTCCTGGACAGAAACCAAATATAGAACAACAATTACACATCCCCCTAAACTATTCATGTTGTGTACATGTGTAATGAGACCACTTCAAATGTACCTCTTTAGCAAAACAAATTTTTTGAGACAAGGTCTTTCTATGTAGCTCAGGCTGGCCTTAAGTACATTGTGTAGCCCAGGCTGGTCTTCAGCTTGTGGTGTTTGTCCTGACTCAGCCTTTAGAGTGCTGAAATTACAGGAGTAGCTACCAGTCTCATGTGATACTGCATCCCTGTAATCCTAGCTCTTGGAGAGCAGAAGTAGAGGGAACCCCTGAGTTTGAGGCCAGCCTGGGCTACATAGTAAACCACAGAGAAACTGTACTGTAGTTCACCCAGTGAGACAGTGAGACTGTCTCAAAAAAGAAAAACAAACCCAAAACCAGGAGTAGCTACCGCAGCAGTCTCCCCGTCTCTCTCCTCTCTCTTTTACAGTACAGGGGATGGACCCAAGGCCTGCTGCAGGCCAGGCAAAAACTCTACCACTAAGCTGCACCCCAGAATTCAAGTTCAAATCCTGCGTCAGTGATGTCCTGGTTGTGTGGCCTCAAGCAAAGGATTTGACCTCTCTGTGCTGCTGTTGCTTCTTCTCTGAGAAGATGTGGAGATGCCAGATGCTAAGCTGTTAAGAAGCATAGTGGGAAGGACCTTTATGGGCCATGTTAGATGGGCGTGGGAAGGACCATGGGTTTCTAATTGTCTGTATTTGGGGAACAGGGGAAAGGGGATGAAAAAAAAATAGTACATTCACCGACTTCCTGCGAGGAATATGCACACTGTGTCCTGCAAACATGGACTGATAGCAAATACACATTTAAATTAAAAGAACTGTCGGCATTGCTGGTTGATACTGCCACTGCCTGCTGCTGACCACAGGCCAGCGTTCCCTTAGCCAGTACCTGACTCCCATAGCCACCAAGCACCAGTACTGCAGTGTGTAGACTGCTCTGTGCACCAGCAAGCTTGTGGCCCTGGGCAGAATCCCAGCACCAAAAAACAGTTAATCGTTCATTCATTCAGTAACTCCCATTGATTAAAAAAGAAGAATCAGGGGCTGCGGATTTAGCTCAGCGGCACAGCTCCTGTCTGGCAAGCGCGAGGTCCTGAGTTCGATTTCCTGTACGGGTGTGGGGGGGTATATAAAAGAAGAATTAGTAACTCACGTAGAGCACCTGTTATGTATCAGGCACTGTTTTGTGGGGTTTTTTTGTTTTTGTTTTTCTTCTGACACCAAGAATCGAACTCACAACCTTGCGCTTGCCAGGCAGGCACTTTGCCGCTGAGCTAAATCCCCAGCCCCCTGTTTTGTTTTGTTGAGGCAGGATCTCACTATGTAGTTCTGGCTGGCCTTGAACTTGCAGTGATCCTCCTGCCTCAGCTTCCAGAGTGCTCAGGGGCGGTGATATTATTTTTTTATTTTTAAACTTATTTTAAAAATGAAGGAAAACATATTAACAAACAGACATCCATTTACAGGGCGGTGATATTTGAAAATGGGCACTTGAAGAACGGGATGGACTTGTCCAAGTGCAAAGTAGCCACGGTAGAGTAGGATAGTTAGCGATCAGAGGTCCAGAGAGCTCGTTCGAGGCTTGACTGTCGTGCTTCATCCCTTTTAGTGTGGCTCCGCCCCCCCAGCCGCCGACGTCAATCTAATCCTGATAGCCAATCGTAGGAGAGAAGAGAACACTTCCGCACCTCAACCGCACTTAGGGGGCGGGCTAGAGGGCGGGAGAGGCGGGACCAATAGGGGTCATGTGACACACCCCATTGGCCAAGAGCCTCAGAGGCGGGGATTAGTTTGGCGATGTTCATTGGCCAGCGCTGGACCGGGCCGCGCGGTGCCACGCCCTCCGGCGGCATGGGTTTGGTTGCGCTACCGCCGGGGAAGGAGACGCTGCCCTTCCGCTGCGATGGGCTGGCGGGCGAGTGAGCGGCGGCCGGCTGAGTCCACCGGGCGGCGAGGCGGGGCCCGGGACTGAGGCCCGCGGCGGCCGGGGCCAGGTCTGTGCAGGGCACGGAGCGAGCGCAGTGATCGGGGCTCAGGCGCCCGGGGAAGGTGCCCCGGCTAGAAGCAGCGGACACCCCGCCGGGCAGCGCGGCAGGGCACCGGGTCTACCTGAAGGGCATCCCGGGGGCCGGGGCCCGAGAGGACGGGGCCGAGCCGCGCCGCGCACGGTACCGGGTATGATGGGCACTCGCCTGGCGATTGGGACGTTGCCGGGGGCGGCGGGGGCCGAGGGGAACAGGACGCTGCGCGGGGGCGGCTGCGAGACACGCGGGGACATAGAAGAGGCGGGGCTGCGCGACCCCAGACCCGCGGCGTGGGGGTAGTCCAGGGCCGGGCGGCGGGAGGCGGCGCCCGGGCTGGCGGTGGAGAGGGACTGGAGGTAGCTGAGGGGATGCCCGCCCAAGGCTGTGGAGCTCGCGGGGGCGGCCGTCCGGGTGGCCCAGGCTCTGCGGGGCTTCTGAGGTGCCCTCCCGGGCGGGCATCGCCGTGGGATTCTCGCGCGGGGAGAGAGGTTTTCTGCCCAGCCTCGCTGCTCCGGGCCCTGGGTTGTGCCAAGGGAGCGGACAAGGCGTAGGTGGGCGGGAATTGGACCCTCCCCCCCGGCAGTGAAGTGGGCTTGGGGAACCCGCGTGGTTTCCTTCCCTGCAGAGGGTACCTGGACTCAGTCCCCGCCAGCACCTGTCCGGATCTTGGGCTCCCGGAGAGCGTGCCCGGCCTCGTCTGTGTGACCGTGCCGACCTGTGACACCTTTCAGGTGTGGTGCGCTGGACGAGTGGGTCTTGTGGGCAGTGGCTGGGAAGCACCCTGCAGCCTTGGGGTCCTCAGTCCCCTACGCGGGGGCACTTGAGCGACCTTGGTGAGCTTGCTGTCCTCTAGAGAGAGCCTCAGTTTCCCCGTTCTCAAGGGGTCTGTGAGTGACGAACTCACAGCCCTCCGAGGAGAGCCTGTTTCAACCCTGGCCTGGGAGAGAGCCGAGCTTGGCCTGGGACGGTCTTGTCTCCCCCAGAGGCGGGCCAGACTGGGTGGTGGAGGAGGGGCTTACAGTGTGCTGACACTGGAGATCACAGGGCCACAGCTCAATACTTGCAGCCTGGAGGGCTGACAGCATGGCAGGGTTTGCCCTAGCACGTACCCATCCCTCCATCCTGCCCTAGCGCCCGGCCACCCTTCCCACTCATGGGGTAAGCTGTCTCTGTGCTGGCCAGTGGCTTGGCCACCTTCCCAGGAGACCGGGTCTCCCTGGCTTGTGTGTTCCTCCCTTGCGGTCCCTGGAGACCTTGAGGGCACCCTGGGACTGGATGGTGGTGTTGGGTAGCACCCTGCAGCATCTCGGGTCCCCGCTCTGTGTGATCAGGCCCAGCCTTGGGGTGGGGCAGCCTGGGGGCTTCTTAGGAGGTCCGCCAACAGCTGCTCTTGTCCTTGGTGGTTCTGCTGGCTTTGCACTTCCTGCTGCATGTCAGATTTAGCCAGAGGGTTTGCATCGAGAGTCCAAGAGAGACTTTGACCCACCCTGGCTGCATCCAGAGACCTTGAGAGACCGTGACCCACCCTGGCCACATCTCGTGACTTTGGACTCGACTTAGCTCCCTGAGACTCAGTTTCCTCCCTGGAGGTGGGGCGGGGTAGGTGGCCCGTGTCACAGGGTTGTGATGACTTGGTGAAAGAACTCAGTGCAAACACACAGTGCCCGGGTTGTGGCTGCCCTGTGGGGCTGGAGCCCTCTGTTCCTTGTGTGGTCCATAGAAAAAGATGTCACAGTTTCTAGTCTGGAGCTTGCCTGTTTTGTTTAGCACCTGACCTGTGGGTTTAAAGAGGCTGAGAAAGGGGCAGAATGCCCATCACTGTGATGCATGCAGAGCACAGGCCCTGGGCCCCTCACGTCAGCGTGGCAGGGCTGCTGTCTTCTTGTCTTGGGGCTCAAGATGGGCACAGGGTCTGTGGGCATCTGGGTGGCTGCCCGCTGGCAGGTGCTCAGGGCTGGGGCCTCATTCCAGGCCAGTGTCCAGGTGTTGCCTTTGCTCTGTCCCGGGCCCCACAAGCACCCTGTGTGCGTCTGTTCGTGCCCGTGGATTTCCTTTGCTTTCGCATGGGTGTGTGTTTGTACTCACATGTTTCAGGGGGTTGGAGGGCCTGTGAATCATAACCGAGCACTTTGACCCATGTGTGCACTTTCTCACGTCTGCCTTGGTGTCTGTTCCTCAGCCCTGTGGAAGGACCCTCTGGTATGTGTGTCCGTGTCCTGCCCGGGTGCGGACGGTGCCCAGGACTCAGGCAGCCGCCAGCTGAAGACGTCCTGCGTGGAAGCCCCTGGCCCTGCAGGCTCCAGCCCGGGAGCCTGCCCTGCCATGGCGTTCCGGCGCACCGAGGGTGTGTCCATGATCCAGGCGCTGGCCATGACGGTGGCCGAGATCCCGGTGTTCCTGTACACCACCTTCGGACAGGTGAGGACCGGGCCAGGTTGGAGTCCTGTCCTTTCCCAGGGCGCCTCGTGAAACCCTGAGCTGCTCAGCCTGGGGTCCCCCGCAGCTGGGAGAGCGGGGCCTCCGTCCCTGCTGTCCCAAGCATCTGGTGTGTTCTCTAAGCAGAGGAAGAGGCCTGGGTTAGGTCCTGGCCTTCACCCCGAGGTTCCGTACAGTCCCGACTCCAGCTTCTCTATCTAGAGGAGGGATCAGTGTTGCCGTCCCTGACAGCCCTGGGGGTTTGGGCCTCACCAGGCTCCCACACTTCCTACACCTCTGTCTGGGGCGAAGTTTCCACCCCAGGGCTCCTAGGGCAGTGGGCAAGGTTGGGGCAGTGGGGCGCATCAGACCGAGTGGCCTAGTGGACTCAGTGTCACTGGATTCAAATTCTCCATCTGCATCTCTGTCCCCCTGAGCCTGTGTTACGATCTCAGTTTCCTCATCTGAAAAGTGCCGGGGCCCCAGCAGGTATCCAGGCCAGGTCCTGGTACGGAGCCTGGCACAGCAGCTGTGATCACCCGGGCTGAGGGCGTCCAGGATGCCTGCTGGCCCCCAGACCGCCTTTCCCAGCACGTTGCAGAGAGGCGGGGCAGGTCCCGTCTGGGGGTGGCTGCCTCCTCTGCTCATCCAGTGCTCCTGTGACAGCCCTGCCGGGATGGCGTAACCCGGCCGCCTCTCCCCCACAGTCTGCATTCTCTCAGCTACGCCTGACCCCAGGCCTGCGGAAAGTCCTCTTTGCCACGGCCCTGGGCACTGTGGCCTTGGCCCTGGCTGCCCACCAGCTGAAGAGGCGCCGACGGAGGAGGAAGCAAGCAGGGCCCGAGGTGGGAGGCGAGCAGCTGGGCACGGTGCCCCTGCCCTTCCTCATGGCCCGGAAGGTGCCATCGATGAAGAAAGGTAGGCGTCGCGGCCGGGCTGCTGTGGGCTGCAGGGTCTCAGGTGCCTTCCGTGTCACAGCCAGCTCCCGTCTGTGTGAGGCAGGGCGACAGGGGCCCCCTTCCTCCAGTCATTGCAGCAGAGGGGGGTGTCACGTGCATGGTCCGATCGGTGGCACTGGTTCTGCAGGGGCCCAGATCCCAGGACCCTTGGAGAACATGTGGTGCTGAGGGGCTGGAGGGTAGTTCCAGGGCAAGATTTTTTCTTCTTTTTTTCTAGTCCTTGGGATGGAACACAGGGCCTTCGCACTGAGGGTCTCCCTGACTTGGCCAGGTTGGGCTTCCATTTGCAATCCTCCTGCCTCAGCCTCCTAGAGTGCTGGGGTAACAGGTGTGCACCATGGTCTGGCTCATTTCTGGGCTTTGACACATACATAGTCACATCTCAGGTCCTGTTGTGTCCCCCAGTCTCCTCTTGTCCCTTTGTCCTCACCCCGTCTCTGCTCCCAGCCCCGGCGGTGCTCTCCTGCCTTGTGGCTGGTGCTGCGGTTTTAGATCTGTGCGCCTGCCGTCAGCTACACCTGAAAACCGAACATCACTGCCCAGGCGGGGAGCTCTAGACGCTCATCTCAGGAGAAACCTGTTTTAAGAAACAAGCCTTAGCCTGGTGTGGTGACACACACCTGTCCTCCCAGTGCTTGGGAGGCTGAGGCAGGGGGATCATTGTGAGTTGGAGGCCGGCCTGGGCTATGCAGTGAGACCCTGTCTCAAAAAAAACAAACAAAAACTGAAACAAAATGGAAGCAAGTCCCCTGGGAAAGTGAGTTTTACTTCTGAGCTGTCATCAGAAAAGGAAGCTTTATCTCCACAATTGGAGAAAGAAGTCTTTTTCCTGAAGGTGGCCTCCTCTGCACCCGTGCAGCGGCCCCAGGCAGCCTGAAGCCAAGCCTGCCCTGGCCTTGGGCCTGCACGCGCTGTGCCACTGTGCTGTCTCTCGTTTCACCTCTGTTACCGTCTCCTCTACCAGGGCCTTGTGATGCCAAGCCTAGCTCTGCCCGAGCCACACCTTAGTCCCCACTTTTCTCTGCTGAGAAAGGTCTTGGTCTTTTGAGAGAGGATCTCACTATGTAGTCCAGTTGGGCTCAAACTCAAGGCAATCCTGCCTCAGCCTCCCAAGTGCTAGAATTATAGGTTTATGCCCAGCTGCCAAGCCTGTCTTTTTTTTTTTTGGTTTTTCTCCGGTACCGGGAACCGAACCCACGACCTTGCGCTTGCCAGGCAGGCGCTTTGCCGCTGAACTAAATCCCCAGCCCCAAAGCCTGTCTTTTATTTATTTGACACAGGCTCTCTCAAAGTTTCTAAATTGCTTAGGCCAGGCTCTAATTAAAGATCCTCCTGCTTCAGCTTCCCTGTTTTATATTTTTAAAAAGTTGTCTCAATCCCTATTGGAAAGAGGAGCCATCTCAATCAGTCCCTCAACAGTGCAGGGATACAAGTGCCTACTTGGCAAGCGCAAGGTCCCGAGTTCGATTCCCTGCGCCAAAAAGAAGAAAAAAACAGCACAGGGAAACTGAATAAGGAGGCAGCGGGGAGGCGGCTGCACCTTCCCAGCGCTCCCCAGCCGGTCTGGGCCCCTCCTCTGGGCCGGGCCCTGTTCTGGGTGACAGCAGTGGCAGTGAGTGGGACAGCGGGAGGGGCCGTGTTCCTCCGCCTGTGCGTGGGCTCAGGGCCTGGCGGTGCCTGACATAGGAGGGCAGCACGTGTCCCCAGATGCGCGGGGACAGCGGGGTGACCGACCTCCTTCCCTACAGGCTACTCCAGCCGGAGGGTGCAGAGCCCCAGCAGCAAGAGCAATGACACCCTCAGCGGCATTTCCTCCATCGAGCCCAGCAAGCGCTCGGGCTCCTCACACAGCCTGGCCTCGGTGAGCCGCGGGAAGGCTGGGGGCGGGCAGCGGCATGCACGGGCCGCTTCGGGGTGCTGTGGGTCTAGATGAGCAGGACGGAGGGAGCCGCTTCTCTTTTGGAGTGAGGCCAGGGTTCCTTGCTCTTACGAGTAGGCTCCGTGCCCATCCCCATGCTGGCACTGCCATGGGGTCACAGAAATAAGCCGAGAGGGTTCGCCCTCTTGCCAAGGGTGGCGGCCAGGTGCGTGGGTGACAGGCCTGGTGCCTGTGGGCGCTCTGTCACCCCGGTCTGACCAGCAGAGCAGGGGCAGCGATGCCAACCAGGACAGGGGCGGGTGTCACTGGAGGCTGCCACCCCAGGGGCGGGCCGGCCTCCGTGTCTCCTCCCCCGTCCGTGGATGCAGGCCTTCGGCAGGGCGGGGCGCTGCGGGCTCCCCAATGGCTCCGGCTGTGGCACAGGGTCTGGCACGGAGGCCGAGACGCCTCACTCCTTGTCCTCGCACTTGGCCCCCAGATGATGGCGGTGAACTCGTCCAGCCCCATGGCCGCAGGCTCCGGACCGTGGGGAGCCCCAGGGATGGAGGAGTCCGTGCCCGCCACCGACGGCAGTGCCGAGAGCCTCTACGTGCAAGGTGCGGTGGGCACTGCCCTGTCTGGGACTGATCAGAACAGCTCTGCAAATGGACCGGCCCTGCCGGACCCGGCCGCGCAGCCCTCCCAGCCCCGGCCCTCCGCGGCCTCCTCCCCACACGGCGCTGTGCCCACCCAGCGAGGCGGCGGGGCCGGACCGTTCCTTCTCCCCTCCCGTGCCCAGGCATGGAGCTGTTCGAGGAGGCGCTGCAGAAGTGGGAGCAGGCGCTGAGCGTGGGCCAGCGCGGGGACAACGGCAGCACCCCCACGCCTGGGGACAGCTTGCGGCACCTGGAGACGGCCTCCGAAGCCCTGTCAGAGGTGGGGGCTTCGCTGGGACTCTGCGGCCTCCCAGCCCTGTGGGAAGTTAGTGGGCAGAAGAGGGGCAGGCGCATCATCCGCCTGCATTTGTCTTCTGTGTCTTTTTGAGGCAGGGTCTTTCTATGCAGCCCAGATCCTCCTGCCTCAGCCTCCTGAGTGCTGGGACTAAAGGCATGCACCTCCAGGCCTGGCTCTGCCTTCCGCTAGCAGGCCGCTTCCTTCCTGGCCCACACTTTCCCATCCCCGTGGGTGGTGCTCATGTGAGATAAAATAGCCACAAAAGCACAGTACCTGGCACTTGGTGATTACTCATACGTGGCCCCTGATCTGAGCGCTGGGAAGGAAACGTGAGCACTGGCGGAGGCAGCAGGAAACAGGCCTCTGTCCATAGTGGCTGGACTGCAAGGCCTTTGTTTTTTTCTTTATATGCTTTTTTCTGCGTACTGTCTGAGTTTCCTCCAGTGAGCATTTATTACTTAAATATCAAGAAACAAAAATAAACATAAAAAGCTAAAAGTAAACTTTTTTTCTTGAGATCAAATCTCAATGTGTAGTCCAGGCTGACCTTGAATTCACCGTGTAGCCACGGCTGGCCTTGAACTCGCAGAATCCTCTTGCTTAAACCTCCCGAGTGGTAGGATTATAGGTGTGTCCCATTGTGCTCCTCTGTTTAATTTTTATAATTTTGCCAGCCTGAACTGCATAGTAAGACCCTGTCTCAAAAAAACAAAAAATTTTTTTATAATTATGAGCATGTGCTTATGGCAAGGGCTCCTAAAGGGGGCGATGCTGCGGGTTGCTCTGATTTACCTCAGCCTCCTGGAGTAATCTTTTGTGTCCTCCCAGGCAGTTTTGAATGAAACGCAACGAAAAGCTTTTATGCCTTTTTTTTTTTTTTTTTTTGTTGTTTTTTTTCTCCGGTACCGGGAACCGAACTCACGACCTTGCGCTTGCCAGGCAGGCAATTTGCCGCTGAGCTAAATCCCCAGCCCCAGCTTTTATGCTTGGAAGTGTGCACCCCAGGGCTGGCGGGAGCTCAGGGGCAGGGTACTTGCCCAGCAGTGGAAGGCCCTGGGTTCCATCCTCAGAACCAAAAGGAAAAAATAGACAAGAAAGCACACTTCTGTGTCACCCCCAGGATGGCCATGACCGCAGGACAGAAGGGACAGACCTCTGGGTGATGCGTGAGAAGCCACAGCCCTCACTCACTGCTGGTGGCCGTGTAAGATGGTGCAGCCACGGTGGAAATCAGTTCAGCGGTTCCTGGAAAGGACAAATGGAAGCTGGGTGGTGCATATCTGTAATCCCAGCACTCTGGGAGGCTGAGGCAGAAGGATTGCAAGTTCCAGCCTAGCTTGGGCAACTTAGCAAGACCTTTTCTCAATATAAACAAATTTTTTAAAAAAGGCTGGAGATGTCGCTCAGCACAAAGGCTGTGGGTTCAATCCCCAGTATGGCCAAAAAAAAAGGACGAGAAATGCTTGAAGTTAATTTTAATGCTATGCATCTGTGTGCAGGGTCTGATCACTTCCCTGCGCGGCCCACACTAAATCCTGCTGCGATAGTTCACGTTGCTTTTCAGCAGCAGTGGCAGAGGCCCCGCATGTGCTGCGCCCGTGGCGTGTCTGGATGGCGCCTGGGCGCGTGTCGCCACTCCCGGCTTCCCGTGGTGAGCCTCCTCCCTCCGTGCACGGTCCCAGCCTGAACTGTCCCTCCCGCTTTCCCCTGCAGCCGGAGTCCCAGCGGCGGGAGTTTGCGGAGAAGCTGGAGCTGCTGCTGCACCGCGCCTACCACCTGCAGGAGGAGTTCGGGTCCACCTTCCCCGCCGACAGCGTGCTGCTCGACCTGGGTGAGCCCACAGTGCGGGGGGCTGCCCCAGGCCGTGGCCTCCTACTGCCTGGTGTCTGTGGCACGATGTGGACACTGAGGCGTGGGCGGGGCAAGCAGGATGGGCATGCGGAGGCCCCTTGGAGCCGGCCTGGGTCCCCGTGTTGCCCTTCACTGAACACACTCCTGTGGGCCACGCACGGGAGGACGGTGTGGCTCAGAGCAGACCTGGGGACCCCGGAAAGCCCTTCAGGTGCCTCACAGAGGCAGACGGACAGCACATCCCAGAGCGGGGACCAAGGTGCCCAGCCCCCAGCAGCGTCCTCCTCCTGGTGTGCTCAGGCCCCTGTCAGCCTCCTGCGTGGTGCTGGTGGGGGCGCTGGGGTCCTGGAGGGGTGGCCATGGTCACACACCCTCCTGCGTGGCTGCCTGTGGCATGGCCTGCCAAGGCCACTGCTCCCTGGGCTTCCTGTGTGGTTGGTGGCTGGTCCACCCACCCCACTTCCCTGCGTGGCCCAAAGGTCCAGAGAGGTCCAGACCTCTCTGCTCTGGAGCAGGCCAAGACAGGAGCATGGAGTTTGAGGGCTGTGGGCTCCTGCAGGCTGATTTCAGCCGACACTGGGCCGCGGGCAGCAGCATGGCCTGACCCTCAGCGTCTGCACTGGCAGCCATGAGGCTGAGGGGGAGTCGAGGCCGGGAGCCCCGCATCCTCACAGAGCCCGGCCGCGGGGGTGGGGCGGGCCTGGGCTCAGCCTGCGTGCTGCTCTTCCAGAGAGGACGCTCATGCTGCCGCTGACCGAGGGCTCCCTGCGCCTGCGGGCTGATGACGAGGACAGCCTGACCTCCGAGGACTCCTTCTTCTCAGCCACCGAGGTGACCCGGGTTGGGACTGGGCGGGGATGGCTGGCGTGGGGCACCGGCTGGTGGGAAGTGCGGGTGGAATGTGGCAGAAACCAAGTGCTGCTTCCCGGGGAGAGGGAGCCCTGAGAGCCGGGGGCTGCGGCCCCGGGGTGAGGCCAGAGGTCCTCCCTGTGTAGGCCGCCAGGCCTGTGCTGACACTAGTCACCTGGCATGGCCAGCTTGTCAGGCGGTGTCTTCTGCCTGGACGGGAGGACGGCAGCCTTGCCCACTCTGCCCGGGGCAGGGCCCTGGGAGGGAATGAGGCTGAGGGCTGGAGCTGGGCCTGAACCCAGGCCTCGTCCTCTCTGGCTCCCCGCGAGAAGAGCAGGCAGGCAGGGTCTGAGGCAACCATGCCGGTGTCCTCGTCCCACGGACGCCACTCACCTCCTGCCTTTTTCTGTGCCCTCCCCAGCTCTTCGAGTCCCTGCAGGCTGGAGATTATCCGGTGCCACTGTCCAGACCCGCTGCCGCCTACGAGGAGGCCCTGCAGCTGGCGAAGGAGGGCAAGGTGCCCTGCCGGACCCTCCGGTGAGGGCGCAAGGGGCGGGGTGGGGCGGCGGGCAGGGGGCCGAGAAGCAAGACGGGCAGGTCTGGGGGCCAGGAACACGGTGAGAAACATAGAGGATCACGTAACAGTTCCACCGGTCCCAAGTCCACAGAAGGCCTGGCCAGGGCTCCACAGTGGCCGCAGTCCCCAGTCACACCCTGGTGCAGGCCTCTGCAGCCGAGGCCAGGCCCGGAACCCAGGCCTGGGAGGACCGACCCAGCTCTCTCCAGGTTCTGCCACTTCGTAGTGCATGGCCTGAGCAGGTGGCCGTGGCATCCTTTCCTGTGCTTCCCTGGAGCTGTCTTAGTCGTCTTCCGTGAACTTTCCTGAAGGGTGAAACACAGGCTTGGTTTTCTGATCATGGCTTGCAGGTTTAAGCACGTTTAAAGGTCCACTGGGCGCCTGGCGTACTAGTGCATGCCTATAATTCCGGTACTTTGAAGGCTGAGGCAGGAGAATCTCAAGTTCAAGACAAACCTGGGTAACTTAGCAAGACCCCATCTGAAAGACAAAAACAAGTCCATTAATCAAACATGATGGAAGCTCCGGTTGAAGCCCTGGTGATGTGGGTAAAGGGCGGCTGAGCCATGTGGTGATGCTGTCTGCTCCCTCCAGGACCGAGCTGCTCGGCTGCTACAGTGACCAGGACTTCCTAGCCAAGCTTCACTGCATCCGGCAGGCCTTCGAGGTGGGTGTGGCTTCCTGGGGGTGGAGCCAGGAGGAGGGTCAGTCAGGCCGGCCCTGCCTACACGTGGTGTCACCTGCCCCTTGGTGCCCTACCCGCTTCCACTCTGTCACCTCCAGGGGCTTCTGGAGGACCCGGGGAACCAGCTTTTCTTCGGGGAGGTCGGCCGGCAGATGGTGACGGGGCTGATGACCAAGGCCGAGAAGGTATTGGGCGGGGGTGGGTTCCGCTTTCCTTCCCCACAGACCTTCCCCAGATTCGTAACCCATTCCTGGTTTTTGTTGTTGTTTTGAGGAAAAAAAAATTAAAATCAAGCACAGGAGCTCTGTCTTTATGCTGTGGCCATGGGGGACGGGGAGAGGGCTAGGGTTTTGTTGTTTTGTTTCATTTTATGGTACTGGGGCACTCTCCCTGAGCTGCATCCCCAGCCTGTTTTTTTATTTTTTGTCTTTTTGAGACAGGTCTTGCTATGCAGTTCAGGCTGACCTTGAGCTCACTTTGTAGCCAGGCTGGCGTCAAACTTGAACTGATCCTCCTGCCTCAGCCTCCGGAGTGCTGGCATTACAGGCGTACACCACCACGCGTGACTTTTTTATTTTGAGACAGGGTCTTGCCAGTCACTAAGTTGTTCATCCTGGGCTGGAACTTGCAGTCCTCCTGTCTCAGCCTCTTACAGTGCTAGGATCACAGGCTTACGCCACCACGCCTCACAGGTTGCGGTTTATTTCCCTGGGCAAGTTCTGAAAAGCAGAGCTCTGTATTGCTGTTGTATGTTGGATTCCAATGTAGTGCAGCCGTACAAACTTCACCAGTTGTAAAATACAAGCTGTAGAAGGTGGCCTGTCTATGGCGGCTGTGGAAACACACTGCCCGCGCCCTCCTGCCGCCCCCTGGGCGCTGTGCACCTTGGATAGTGCGTCCCATTTGCCAACCTGTGCACCTTCCTGCTGGCCCTCTGGGCCAAAGCGTAGGCGGTCAGCTGCGCAGCACAGGCACGGGGTGACTGTCGCTGACTGCATCAGGCCCCACTGTGTGGGCTGGCTGTGGTCTGTCCAGGTCCCTCACGGCACCTGTGGGTGGCGACTGCTTTTGACGTCACAGGTCACTGCTCACCCTCCTCAGTTAGCCCTCTGCAGTGTCTTGGGTCACAGGTGCCAGGTCTTGTCATTTTCCCCTCAAGACAGGCCTTGACCCTGTCTTCCCTGCATGAGCGGGGATTTCCCGGAATCTTGGCCCATGAGGATAATAGCAACCTTGTCATCGTTTTATCTGTTCCTTTCTCCTGTCTGGTTACAGCTGAGGCTGTAATAATTTTTCGTGTTTATTGGTCACGTGTGTTTTAATGGATTGGAGCAAACCTTTTGTTTGTTTTGAGACGGCCTCAGTATGTCGCCCAGGCTGGCCTCGGAGTGGCAGTGATCCTTCTGCCTCAGCCTCCTGAGTTCTGGGATTATAGGCGTGAGCCACTATCCCTTGCTCAGGAGTAGAGGGGTTTTTTGTTGTTGTTGTTGTTTTTTAGGAGTAGAGCTTTCGAACAGGCCTTTCAGGTCTTTTTTTTCCACATGCTGGGTAATGATTTTTAAGCCCTTATTTGCCCTCGTCCTCTGCCTGCCTGAGACTCTCCTGTTTCTGCTGCCAGGTCTGTAGCCTGAGCTCATTCACTCTCTCTCTGTGTCTGTAAGTGTAGGCCCACTGCAGCGAATTGTATTTGTTGGTTTGGTTTAGTTGGTGTTTTGAGACAAGGTCTCCATATGCAGTTCAGGCTGGCCTTGAACTCTCTATGTAGCCCAGGCTGGTGTCGAACTCATGGCAATCCTCCTGCCTCAGCCTCCCAAGTGTTGGGATTACTTCCCTGCAGCAGTCTTAGCCGTTGGGTATCAAAAGCGTCGGTGCCCTGGGCCAAGTTCATTATGGGTACTGCCTCAGGAGCGCAGGCTGTGCCTTCTCCCCTGTGGCGCAGGCCCTGGAGGTTCGTATGCTTAGCCCCCTGGCTCTGAGCTGCACGTTGGCACTGTCCCTGTGCAGCCAGGCCGAGCTGGAGGGCTGTGCCCGGCTTGGGAAGACGGCGGCAGCCTCAGCAGCACGGGACACCCACTCCCCTGGGAGGCGCGATGCAGGCCGGCAGGACCCCGCCTGCTCTTGTTCTCCCAGCGAGCCCTGCCGCGTCCCCAGCCACCCCAGCCCGTCCCTGTGGTTGTGCAGCTGGGGCTCCTGGCCGCTCCCAGCCGCAACAGGCCGTGCTTCTCCCCGCAGAGCCCCAAGGGCTTCCTGGAGAGCTATGAGGAGATGCTGAGCTACGCCCTGCGCCCCGAGACCTGGGCCACCACGCGGCTGGAGCTGGAGGGCCGTGGGGTGAGTCGCCCGCTGCTGAGCTGGGGGCTCCGAGCGGAGCGGGGAGGGCGTGCGTGTGAGGTGTGCTGTTCGGCCCCCAGCGCGCCCGCGGCCCGGCCCCAGCCAGCCCCTCTGCGGTGGCCCTGCAGGTGGTGTGCATGGGCTTCTTCGACATCGTGCTCGACTTCATCCTCATGGACGCCTTCGAGGACCTGGAGAAGCCCCCGTCCTCCGTGCTCGCTGTGCTGCGGAACCGCTGGCTGTCCGATAGCTTTAAGGAGACGGTAGGTAGGCTGCCACCTGCCCCCAGCCTGCTGTCACAGACCCAGGCGTTCGCCGGCCCCGCTGCTCCTGGGCCGCCCCCTTGGGCTCATTCCACGGCCACCCACTGCTGCCCTGGGCCCTGCAGACCCACGAGGCAGGCGCCGGCCGCCCTCTGGGTTCTCTCGGTCGCTGCTGCTCCTTCTGAGCTGGCTTTTTTAAATTTTTTTTTATTTTTTGTTTTTTTTTTTTTGTTTTTTTTTTTTTTTTGGTTTTTCTCCGGTACCGGGAACCGAACTCACGACCTTGCACTTGCCAGGCAAGCACTTTTGCCGCTGAGCTAAATCCCCAGCCCCCTTCTGAGCTGGCTTTGATCCTACTGGTTGTTCACTGCAGCTGTTAAATTAGAACCAGGAAAAAGGAGCTGGCGGTGGTGGTGCACCACCAGGGAGGTGGGTCCCTGTGATCCAGCACTAGGGAGGCTGAGGCAGGATCGCCACAAGTTCAAGGCCAGCCTGCACTGTGTTGTGAGACCTTGTCTCAACCAAAAAAAAAAAAAGGAAAAATGAAAATGACCTCCTAGACAAGAAGAGGGGAGCTGGGTCGGGAGAAGCCCACGGGGGCACCTGTGACTCCAGGGCAGCTGTGCTCGCGCACTCGGCTGGCCTGCTCCCGCAGCCCCTAGCATGGGTAGCTGAGGACGCGAGCTCAGGGTGAATCGGGCCGCGGCAGGCAGGCTTGAGTGCGGATCCAGGTGGAGGCGCAGCTCAGCCCCAGCCTCGGCCGGGCTTCCTCCTGCTTGGGTGGCGCCGTCGGGGCTGGCAGTCGCGACTGTTCTCACACGGCTGCGCTCCCTCTGCTTTAGGCCTTGGCCACTGCGTGCTGGTCAGTCCTGAAAGCCAAGAGGCGGCTCCTGATGGTGAGTGACCCCCGGGCCTAGAGGACTGGCGGGGAGGGGCCCAGAACCCTGCCCAGCCCCACTTCTGGCCTTTAGCGCTCCGCACGCTGCTCCCCACCATCAATCCTCCCTCCAGTGGCCAGTACTCCCAGAGGTCACGTGTCCCCTTCATCTCCTCCCCAAGGCCAGGCATGGAGGGTGCCATGAGGACCCAACGAGGCACCCCGCAGAGGGCAGGGGCATCCTGGGAGTGTGGGCGGTGGGCACCCACTGCCCTCTCCACCTATGGCTCTGCTGTCAAATGCCAGCTGCCAGTGCCCCTTGCCACACCCACCAGGCTCCAGCCTGGGCACACTCCCAGCGGCCCCCGGTGCCCCTTCTGCAGATGTGGAAAGCAGGGCTGCAAAGGCCCGCACTGTGTGCCGGGGTCCCCCTTCCACCCCTAGCCCCGTTCCTGAACCTGCCTCCGCTGCAGGTGCCTGACGGCTTCATCTCCCACTTCTACTCCGTATCGGAGCACGTTAGCCCTGTCCTGGCCTTTGGCTTCCTCGGCCCCAAGCCCCAGCTCGCAGAAGTCTGTGCTTTCTTCAAGGTAGGTGGGGTGCAGTGCTCCTGTCCCTGCCCAGGAGCCAGCACAGGGGTCCCCAGGGTGGAGAAGGGGACTGCGTGGGCTTGGCGGGATGTCATTTGGCGACCCAGGCGCCTGCCCGCCCTGTGTCCCCAGCACCAGATCCTGCAGTACCTGCGGGACATGTTTGACCTGGACAACGTGCGCTACACCTCGGTGCCCGCGCTGGCCGACGACATCCTGCAGCTGTCCCGGCGCCGCAGCGAGATCCTGCTGGGCTACCTGGGGGCGCCAGCGGCCAGCAGCGTCAGCCTGAACGGGGCACTGCCCCGAGGGAACGGGCCCCCCGGGGGGCTCCAGTAGCTGCTGGAGGGGACCCCGGCTGCCTGGGTCCCGCCTGCACTGGTGACGGCAGAGGAGCCGTGCCCCCTTTGGGTGGCGCCCAAGCTCGCCCACCCCGCTGACGGGCCCGCCACAGCTCAGAGGGCAGCATTCCCCAGAGAGGGTGGAGCCCAGGGCTGGGGCCCTAGGTGGACCCTGGGGACAGCAGGAGAGCAGGGTCGTGAGGAAGGGCACTGAGGACCGCCGGGACCCGAAGAGCCAGGGCGTGGGGAGGGTGGCGGTGAGGAGCAGGCGGCAGGGCTCTGGTGAGGCGGAGGTCACGGCGTCCGGAGCCTGAGCGCCTCGCAGCTGTGCGTCTCAGCGCGGATGTCTGCGCACCCCACCCTGGCCACCTCCCCAGTCTGCAGATGACCACAGGGGTGGGGGACAGGGCAGGGGGCCACCGGGCCCTCTGGGGCGCGGCAGAGGTGGCTCTGCGCCCCCAGCACCACCCCAGTACGCTGCCCTCCTTCCCCGCCCCGCCAGTGCCGCTACCAAGCGGGTACTGCCGGGTCCCCTCCACCACCCCTCCTGTGAACCTGGGAGTCCCTGCGCGGTGCGGAGCTCGGAGCTGGGGGCTGGGACCAGGGTCCTGGGCCGTCACCTGTGCTGCCATCAGCTGCCCTGGAGAGAGGGTCCCAGGGGCCACGGCGGGGGGTCGGGATGTTCACAGATGGACCAGCTCCCCTCGTCAGGACCAGAAACTGCCCAGGGCTTGGCCTTCAAGTGATGCGCACACCTGCTGGGGGAGGCGCAGGGGCACGGGGCTGGGCCGCCTGCTGGCCAGCCGCGAGGGCGGGCGGCACAGGGCAGCGTGGCTGCGGGGACTCTGCAGTGCTCTCTGCAAGTTTTATTTATTGCCTTAACACTTTATTCGGAGCTTCTGCCCCTTCCGAGACCGTGTGGGAGACGCACACTGAGAGGGCACTGGAAGGAGCCGGGCCCCACCCCGAGGACCGGGGGCGCGAGCCGGGCCCCTCCGCCCCAGCTGCACCCACATTCCGCTCATTTGCACTTAGCGCTGTGAATGTGGCCCGCCTGGTTGCCCCGGTCACCAGAAGCGGCGTTTTTGTTCGTCTTTGTCCACACATCTGCGCGCTGGCACTTGCACTCACGGCGTGCACCCGTTCGCAGAGCGCCAGCATCAACCTGAGTCAAATAAAAGACTGGACCCAGCCCGCTATGCGTTGCTACTGGGGCGGGGTGCTCCTCAGGCCACAGCTGGGGCCCCTCTTTGGTGGTGGGGAGTTTCCAGGTTGGGAGAGGCCTGGGGAGGGGAGCTGTGATCCCCCTGGGGTCACTCGGCAGCCTGGGAGCGTCCACATGTCCTGGGCAGTGCAGCGATCAGGGCCAAGCTGGCTGTGGTGGCTCAAGCTTGTGGTCCCAGAGTTTCAGTGGCTGAGGCAGGAGAAGCTCAGGTTCAAGGCCAGCCTGAATCACACAGCGAGATCCCTGTCTCTAAAGAAAAATGTTCAACTATACAGAAAGGTTAAAAGAAAAAGCCCTTTATGGTAGAGCATCAGGCTAGCCTGAGGCCTTGGGTTTAGCACCAGCACTGCAAAAAAGCAAAAGCCTACGAAGGACACCCAGAAAGCCAACAGCTCTAGTCAGTAATGAACATTGTGCCACATTTGCTTCATGTGCATATTTTTCAAAATATTTCAGAGTGAGTTTCAGACATGAACTTGGGTTCAAAACACAACCTAAGGTAGTTCTTCAGCACAGCCCAAGTGGCACCTAAGAAGTGATTTTTTTTTCCTGGTACCGGGAATCAAACTCGTGACCTTGTGCTTGCCGGGCAGGCGCTGTGCCACTGAGCTAAATCCCCAGCCTGCCATCAGTGATTCTCAATGTCTTCACCAGGAGTCTGAAGAGGAACTTTTCCTAACCCAGTCCCAGCTAAAAAGGATGCATGCCAGGTGTGATGGTGCACACCTGTGATCCCAGCCTCGAACCCCGAGGAAGGCTGAGGCAGGAGGTTTCCTTGACTAGCCTGGGTAGCACAGTGACACCCATCTCAAGAATAAAAAGCGGGATGTGTGTGCACTCTCCCCCTCATTCTAGGGGTGCGAGCTGAAGTGGTCACTCATGCTAGTGAGTAAGTGGGCTTTTTTTTGGTGCTGGAAATTGAACCCTGGGCTTCATCCATGCTAAGCACATGCTCTACCCCTGAGCTCTGCCCTGCACCCAGTTTGTTTAAACAGCTTTAACATGTATACATAAGACGCACCTGATTTACTGCTGTTGGTAAATTAGCAGAGGTCTGTCTGCTACCGCAATGCACGTTGATAGATTTTTTTTAAAACAAGGTTTGGGCTGGGCTTGAACTCACAATGGAGTGTTGGGTGGCCTTGAACTCACGGCAATCGTCCTGCCTCAGCCTTCCCAGTGCTGGGATGACAGGTGTGCACCACCACGCCCACCCACCGTACAGTTCCTGGATGTTTCCGTCACCCTAGAAAACCCCAAGACCGCACTACATCCCCGGGCATCACCTGCCTGCTTCCCCTCCCAGGAACCATCTTTTTTGAGCATTTTCTATAAGCGGAGCGGTGTGATATGTGGTCTTCTGCTTTGGCTTCTTCCCATAGAATATTTTTTGAGGTTCGCTCCTTTCACAGCTGGTATCTTATTCTTTTGTTGTTGGTGTTCAGCAAATTAATCTTGCCCTCCTTCTGTGCCACCACTGTGGACTTGTGGGTTTAAATTATTCAGTATTTTACACTCAGTGACAGTCATTCTTTTGAAGCTCAAGCGGTGGCACATGTGGCCAGCGGGAGCTCCTTAAACTGGCGCTGGGGTCCTGACGCCCCTCTTGCCAGCCTGGAGCACCTCCTCAGAGCAGAACGCAGTGCCAGGGCCCCCAAATCTCTCCGCCAGGCCCGACCCTGAAGGGCTGCGGGGCACTACCCGAGCCCGACCGTCACCAGCTGTGTGAGGGACCCCGCAGAAGTCCCAGCGCAGGCACAGTGCCAGCGTGTAGCTCAAGGCGAAGCCAGCTTGGTGCTGGTCCGAGGGTGCAGCACGGTGTGCGTTCTGCGGCTCGAGGGGGAGAGGAGGCGGCCTCTCCCGACATCGCGTGACCTCCTGGTAGCACAGCCCGACCCCAGACGAGCACGTTACCGTGGAATCGGCAGATGCAGAAGCCAGAGGCTCGCAGCCATTTCTGTCACGGAGCTGTCCTCGGGTGTGTGGCCCCTGGCCCCGCCCTCCAGAAGCCAGGAGAGGCCTGGCTGGGCCCCCGTGGAGGTGGCAACGACACTGGTGAGACTGCTGGCTTTTCCAGCGGTCATCAGGAGTTCACAGCTGCTAAGGCACGGGCACTTCTTACGGGCAGCACCTGGGCTGGCCATGTCCCCGTCACCGAAACCCACAAATGTCCAGGCCAGCCCCTCACCTGGGCCATTGACCCTTGAGAAGCTTGGTCTCAGTACTGGCCAAGGGGCCCGCTGGGGCTGTGGCAGGAGCAGCTGTTCAGAGACAGCGTGGCACTGAGCGCCCACCAGGCAGGCCCGGGTTCGAGTCCTGGCTCTGCTGCACACAAGCCAGAAGCACAGGGCAAGCAGTCAGATGCGCTGAGCCTTGCTGATCTCATCTGTAACCGGGGTTCATGGGCCTGGCCGAGGACGGACCTTGCAGGAGGCTCAGCAGGACCTGGGGACACCGCTACCCAAGCCCAGCTCAGATAGGGGAGGTGGGGTCGTCTCATGGTATTCACCCTGCACTTCCCAGCCTAGACCTGGTGGCACTCCTCCTGCTCCAGCCTCCCCAGTGCTGGGATTACAGGCCTGCACCAGCACTTCCAGGTGCGTCTTCTTTATGAGGCAGCATTAAACTGTATGCTTTTTGTGTGTGTGTGGTGCTGGGGATAGAATCCAGGGCCTCATGTGTGCTAAGGCAAGTGCTCTATTAATGAGCCACCCTCAGCCCCTACACTGTACACTTTTGATTTCTGGAACTTTCTGTATGCATGTAATATTTTATTCATTTATTTTTGAGACAGAGTCTTGCTATGTACCCCCAGGGTAGCCTTGAACTTGCAGCAATTCTCCTGCCTCAGCCTTCTGAGTGCTGGCATTACAGGCACACGTCTGCCACATTTGGCTTGAATGTAACATTTTAATTAAAAAACAGAACAACCCACGCATCCTCCTGAGCGTTGCTCTGTCCTTGTCTGCCCAGGACACTTGCTCCTGCTGGTCCCTCTTTCCGGAAGCCCCAGCACTGGATGGTCCCACTCATCTCGCCCTTCCTCATCCCTGTCACTTCCTCGGGACCACGCTGCTGAGGCAGGAGGACTTGGGTCTGATGAGACTGTGCTTGGGGGCGGGGGTGGCAGCCCTGTCCCAGGAGCTATTCCAGGAACCTGGCAGCCCCTTGCTCACACCTCCTGCTTCTCAGAGGCTAATAATGGCAATGCCTGAGGTAGGTGACAGCGGCATGGGGCCCAGTGACCCGGACAAGCCAGGCTGGGCCTGAAGGGGAGGAGAGGAGGGTGCCGGGCACAGCTGAGCGGGGTCCTGAGTCACGATCGTCTCCTGGGCCATGGTCCAGATGGGCTGGCAGAACTGCCACTTACTTGGTCAGTGTGATTCTCCAGTTCATTCTCACATACAGTCAGCTGTGTCAGAAACCCTGAAATCCAGAATACAGAGGCCAGCAGGCCGTGGTGGCCCACTCTGCAACCCCAGCCCTCCGGGAGTCTGAGGCAGGAGGACCTCCAGCTCCAGCCCAGCCCAAGCAACCTAGTGATGAGTGGGACCCTGTCTCAAAATTTAAAAAATCCAGGGCTGGGATGCAGCTCACTGCAGGGTCCCTGGGTTTGATTCCGTGCCACAGATGCGGACTACGAAAGCAGAGGACAACCCAGACCTAATGACTCAAGCTGGTCCCGGTGGGCCCCAGGAGTCTGCATGATGCCCTGCCTCGTGACAGTCCACCGTGTTGAGGACAAACATAGCCAAGGGGGTACCCAGGGGAGGCCCTCACTTGGCCATGGAACCCCAAAGACGTGGCTCAGCGCAGTGGGGCGGAGGGCAGGTGCGGGCTGGGCAGGGAAATGTCAAATGCAGCCCGTGCTGTAAGGCAGTGTGCTGCAGAGCGCGGGTAGGGGCAGGCGGGTGGGAGGCCGGGCACTCCGCAGGGGTGTCTGGGGAGACAGGGTGCCGGAAGGTGGAAAACCACTTTCCTGTTTAATGCACTCCCAAGATGCCTCCTTAAAGAGCGCAGATAAGGCTCAACCAACACGTGCCTGTTAATGAGGGAAAAGTGAAGCCTTCCCCACCCACCCTGGTCCTGGGGGTTGATCCCAAGGCCTTCACACTGAGCTACATCCCCAGCCCCCTCATTTTTTGGACAGTGTCTCACTAAATTGCCTAGGTTGGGCTTGAACTGGAGATCCTTCTGCCTCAGCCTCCTGGTCAGCTGGAATTACAGGCATGCTCCACCACACCCGGTTTGCCCACACACTTTTTTTTTCACCCACACAATTTAAAGAGAAAGGGAAAAATAAATTCACCCTGGATCTTTGGCCTCAGTTTACTCATAATGAAAAGTGGGCCGGTTCAGACCCCGGTGTGGTGCTGAGGTTCCCGCTGCACTGCGAGGAGGCATTGTCACGGGCACGCAGATCCCGCAGGTCCCGCCGATCGCGGGAGGCCGCCGGTGTTCGGGAAGCCTTCACTGCCGGGCGCAGGTCCCAGCCAAACCAAAGCTCCCACCAAAGAACAACACGCCCCCCAAACTAGTTCCTAATTGGCCCGCTCTGCCCACACTGTGAACCAGTTTCACCTCCTGATTGGCTGTCCTGCTTTCTGTTGTGCGCTGGAACCCTCCCTTTTCCTGATTGGCTCGACAACTACCTGTACTCGCCACGGATTGGGTGCTGGAGGGGCGGTCTCGAAGGCTCCTAGGGGCCCCGCTCCCTGATTGGCTTCTCGGTCCAGACACACGGCCTGCACGCTGAATGGCTGCGCGGCTACCTGTCTCGAGCTCCGATTGGATGCGTGGCGCCTCCCCTGAGTGATAGGTCAGGACCACCGCCCCCCTGGCTCCCCATTGGCTGCTCGGCGAAGCCCGGTCTCCGGGTAAGATGGCAGCGGACGGACAGTGCTCGCTCCCCGCTTCATGGCGGCCGGTGACCCTCACCCACGTCGAATATCCTGCAGGTAAAAGGCGGCGCCCACGCCGAGGACGCCCTCCCGAGGTCGGCCTCTCGGCCCCAGGCGCCTCGGCCCGCACAGGCTGGCGGAGGGGGCGCCGAGGGACCGGGGTGGGAACTGTCAAATAGTGAGCCGCGGAGGGGCTCGGCCGGCGCGCGCCGCGCAGGCGCAGTGGGGCGGCGATGAGCTGGGCGAAATTGTGAGGCGCTCGCTCGCGCGCTCTGCGGCTGCGCGGCCGGCGCTCCCGCGGGTCCCGGGGCGCGGGTGGGATGCGGGGCGGCGGGGATCCGTGTGAGCTGGGAACGGCCACTGGCCCGGACCTTGGCCCTTCTTTCCTGCCTTGTCCGGAGCGGGAGAGGCCGCACTCCGTGCCCCGGCGTGCAGGAGTGCCGCTTCACAGTGCCCCGGGCTGCCTGCAAGAGAAAGAGCTCCCTGTTGCAGGGAGTGTGCAAGCCGAGGCCAGGCTTGTGAGAATTGGGGTGTCGCGCCCCGAGCAGCGCACACAGAAGGCGCCGGGCGGGCGAGGAGGCGGGCAGCCCCGGGATGGAGCCTCCCGTCAGACACACCTCCAGAGGCGCAGAGCCTTCCGCTTGGGAAGTCTGCTGGCGACCGAAGGAGGCGATCCAGGGGGAGAGTGCGGCGCCTGGGCCTTTAGGTCGGATGTGTCCGGGCCCCGGTGGAGGCTGAAGCCTTGTGCAAGTGCCTCCCCCCGCCCCGGCTCAATTACTTCATCTCCAAAGTGGCATTAAGCAGGGCTCCTCCCTTCGGCGTGAATCGGATGACGGCAGGCCTGAGAAGGGCTGGGTGCGGGGCGTTCGCACCATAAACATCCGTCAACACCTGCAGCCCGCGTTGCCCGGCTGTCGCAGCACCTCCCTGTAGGAGAGTTCCAGCGGGGTGACGGGGAGCCGCTCACTGAGCCCTGATTGCCCAGAAAGGGTCTCTTGCTGCTCCCTTGGGCAGGGATGTGGCAACCCGGCCCTGCTCAGGGCCCCGGGGCTGGATGCCAGAGAACTTCGGTGTTCTGGCCTATCCTGGGGGTGGGGGAGCCCTGCCGGGTGCTGGGCCCCATCCACTTGCCCACCCACCCACCCACCATTCATTCATTCATTCATTGAGCCAGAGACCCGTGTGGCCTCTCAGAACGTAGGTCTAGGGCCAGCTCTGGGCTTCGATGGCTGCACAGGCTTGATCGGCCCATGCACCTCTGCTCTGGGGACGATCTCTGCTTTCTAGGAGGGACACCGAGGCTCAGAGCCGGCCAGGGACTTGACTGAAGCCTCAGCTCCTTCGTGACTTCCTCTCTCCGTGTTCAGTGCGGCTTTTCTGGGGGCTCACATTGTAGCAATCAAGAAAGAGCCTGGCATCTGGGAAGCGACAGGTCTGCAGTGGGTAATGAGGGGCTGGTGGAGCCTGGTGACACTGGCGAGGTCAAGTCCCCTGCACGTACTTGTGGGACGTGCTGCACTTCTTCACACCCTCATTGCACTGAACTTGATTCATTCACCATCCTTGTTTTTTTTTTTTTTTGTCTTTTTGAGACAAGGTCTTGCTATGCAGTTCAGGCTGGCCTTGTGCCCACTTTCTAGCTGAGGCTGGTCTTGAACTCGCAGTGATTCTCCTGCCTCAGCCTCCTGAGTGCGGGGATCACAGGCGTGTGCCAGCACACCCGGCTTTTATCTCAGCTTTTCAACACTGTTCTGGGTTTGAGGAGTAGAGTGGGACATAGAAAGACTTTGTCCCCACTCCTAGGGGCCTACAAGGAGGAGGGAATGACAGACACTGGCCCAGTAGCCTTACCATCTAGCAGCTCCTGAACCATGTCCCCATTACACGGCAGACTGAGAGCTCTGCGATGGCAGAGTTGCGCCTGTCTCTCTCCCAGCCGCTCTGGTCGGTACATAGTGCACGCTGAGGTCACCCTGGCAACATCCCAGGTGGGGCAAACAGTGTGTGCAGAGGTCCAGAATTAGGACAGCATGTCGTGCATCCAGGGAACGAGTCCCGTCCCTAGAACTAGGACAGAGGTGGCAGAGAGCAGCCCCCGAGGGCAGTGGGAGCCACAGCGGGCTTGAGATCGAAATGTGGCAAGGCCAGAGTCCTTGGCAGTGCTGCAGGAAGGGCCCAGGGTAGAGGCAGCAGTGGGACAGACTGAGGAGGTCCCTGAAGGCTTGGTGGCACCAGTGCAGTGGTGGGACCGGAATCTCGGGTGGGAGGGGAGACAGAGGCCCTGACAAGGGAAGGGACTCGCTCAGTGTCCCCGTCTGGGACTGAGGGGCACCAGCGTTTGAGCTTGGGTTGCTGTCCTGTTCTGTCGGCCACCTCAAAGCCAGCCTCTCCTGGGGCGCGTGTGCACACTGCTTCCGCCCGGCGTCTCAAGCAGCCCTCCGCGGGCGCCTTCCCTGCTGCTCGTGGCAGCTGCGGCCTCCTGGGTTCTCCCAGCCTCCGCCTGAGCCCTAGCATGGAGGTGTCCCAGGCGTCAGGGACCAGCCCGAGACCCAGGGGTGAAGTTCACGCAGGGAGCACGTGCTGGCACAGGAACTGAACTGTGTCCCCTGACCTCAGACTGACCACGTGGCCACTTCGTGGTAAACGGTGGGGGCGACCTTCGGACTCAGCCTTGCGTGTGGGCTGGGGGCGGGAAGTGGCTCTCACCCCTTGGCTTTGGTGTCCCCACGTGTCAGAAAGCCCACTGGTCCTCACAGCCCCCACTCAGGCTCGTCTGGAGGGTGACGGCCAGCCGTGCAGGGGTGGGATTTCTGGCCTGTGGCGTCAGACCAAGCGGGGCTCGGGTTTCCGCTTGAGCAAGATCATGGCTGTGGTATCTGGACCAGGCCAGAGATGTGGACCCTCCAAGTCCAGTTTCTTTCTGGCCCTGTGGCTGGGGACGTCACATAACCCGTCTGGCGCTCCTTTCCTTGGACTGTAGAGTGGGGACAATAAAGGCACCGCTTTAAGCTCCCAGCGCGTGAGCAGGAGCGGTCACCAAGTGCGTCCCGCGCGGGCCCCTCCTCCGATGCCCGTGCCCCCTCCTCATCCCGCTGCCTTTCGCCCGCAGGTGATCTCTCCGGCCACCTCCTTGCCTACCTGAGCCTCGGCCCTGTGTTCGTCATCGTCGGCTTTGTGACGCTCATCATCTTCAAGCGGGAGCTGCACACGGTGAGTCCGTCCGCGCCGCTCCCTCCCCCGGCCTGTCTCGAGCTGCGGTGCCCCCCCTGGAGCAGGTAGTGTGCTGCCGGGCCTGGAGACCCAGTTGGAGCCGTGGTCACTGGGACAGGGCGGTGGCCGCCAGGTGTCCGGAGGCCCAGCTGAGCGTGTGTCTTCCCCGGCAGATCTCTTTCCTCGGGGGCCTGGGACTGAACGAGGGAGTCAACTGGCTGATCAAACACGTCATCCAGGAGCCACGGCCCTGCGGAGGTAGGGCCTGGGCTGGGGTGTGCGGGGTCCCCCGGCCAGGGCACCGCCCCCTGACGCCCGGTCTCCTTTCTGCCCCAGGCCCCCACGCAGCCGTGGGCACTAAGTACGGGATGCCCTCGAGCCATTCCCAGTTCATGTGGTTCTTCTCTGTCTACTCCTTCCTCTTCCTGTATTTAAGGTGAGCTTCTGGCCCGGGCTGGGCTCTGCTGGGGGCTCACTGCCCACCCTCCACGTGCCCTCTGGGGCGCGGGGGCCGCGGGGAGGGCAGAAGGTTCCAGGAGCATTTGGCTGGGGCTGGGGCTCTGCAGGGAGCCTGGACCCTGACTGGGGACTAAGCCCAGGCTGGGCCTGTCTTTCCAGAATGCACCAGACAAATAACGCCAGGTTCCTAGATTTGCTGTGGAGGCACGTGCTGTCCCTGGGGCTCCTCACCGCGGCCTTTCTGGTCTCCTACAGCAGGTACAGGACGGGACCCCCGCCTGCACCCACCCACTCGGGCCCCGCTGGGTTCTCGGTCCCCATGGGACCCATGCGGCTGCAGTCCTAGAGCCTGCAGGGCAAGGCTGGAGAGGCTTGTTCTAAACGGATGGGGCCTTCGCCACCTCTCCTGGCCAGTTTGCTGATCTCACAGTCCTGGGGACACGGGCATGGGCTGTGTAGTCCTAGCTCCCCAGAGTTGATGAGCTGGGTAGGCGGACAGCAAACCCCAGCCCAGCCACTGGGGCAGCCACTAGGGTGCCCTGCAGGCCCCTGGAAGCTGAGCTGCAGCCTTTTCCGAGACCCACCCGCCCGTGTGGATCTCTGCGTGCGCGCACAGGTCCCCAGGTAGCCAGCCCTGGTGTGGGCCACTGCGCTGCCTGTCCCCGGTGGCTCTCGTAAACTTCCCTTCTGGCCTTGACCTAGGGTCTACCTGTTGTACCACACCTGGAGCCAGGTGCTGTATGGGGGCGTCGCTGGAAGCCTCATGGCCGTCGCCTGGTTCATCTTCACCCAGGAGGTCCTCACCCCACTGTTCCCCAGGATAGCAGCCTGGTAACTGTCTCCTTCCCCTCCTGCCTCCCAGCACTGTGGCCCTGTCCCCTCCCCTGTGCTGACTTCCATGCCCGGACCCCAGCCCAGCCCCTCTAAGAGGGCAGTGCCAGGCCCAGGTGGCAGGAGCTGAGGCCCCCTCCTCAGGGGCTTACTACAGGGATGGAGGTGCATCCTCTGTACCCACCTAGAACTTAGAAAGCAGCCTGAGTCCCGCTGGGCTGTAGGTACCACAGGGCAGCATCCCTGCCTGGTGATGCGGGTGGCACAGCAGGGCCTCAGTGGCTCTGGGGCTGCAGGCCAGGCAAAGACACTGTAGGCAGCAGGGGAGGGGGCAGGCGGCCCCAGGACCTGGGGAGGTACCGGCTTGGTGGCAGCTGCTCCTGATGCAGCGCTGGCTCTGCGAGCATCTCTCTGTCTCCGCAGGCCTATCTCTGAGTTCCTCCTGATCCGGGACACGAGCCTCATCCCCAACGTGCTCTGGTTTGAATACACAGTGACCCGAGCAGAAGCCAGGTGAGTTAAGGGGACAGCAGACCCCACCGCCCTGTCCCTGCAGGGCTCCCCAGGAGCCAGGCCTTTGCCTGCTTTTCTTGCGTTGTTTTATTGAATTCTCCTGTGACCTCCACTTTACAGATGAGGAAGCCGGAGCTCAGAGAGACCGGAAGTCACAGCCTGAGGCCTCTTGGAGGGGGGGTGGGGGAGCCAGTTGTCCCAGAGCTCTCGCATGGAACCTGTCCAGTCCAGAACCAGGAGTGGGCCCTGAGGTCCCTGGGCCTGTGTGTGGCACCCATGCTGTTGAGCTGGGTGGCTTAGGGTGGCCTGGTAAGCTGAGGCACACAGCAAGTCACGCCAGGGCCTCCCGACTCAGTCTTCCTTCCGTGCACCGAAGTCCTGAGGGGGGGTGCTTTCAGGGTGGGCAAGGCAGGCACCTCTGTGTTCAGAGGGGAGTGCGGCAGGTGGGGCCCCAGAGGACTCCAGGGAGGTTTTCCCTGGGCCGGGCGGGTGCCACCCCAACAGCAACACGCCGTGTTTAGTGTATCAGCGTCCAAATGAGCCTAATGAGCTTAGAGTGAACAGGGGATCCCGAGGAAAGGGGATTGGAGGGTTAGGGCAGGCCAATCCCATTAGTGGCAGAAAGGCCCCAGCTGGCCCTGCTGAGCTCGCCACCTGGCTGCCCCCAGAGTGGCTGGCCCTGCCCTGCCCTGCCGTGCCCTGCCAGCTGCCTTCATTCACCCACACCTGCTCTGGCTGCCCGGGGTGCTGGGGTGGCAGTGAGACAGCCCGCCGTGTCCCCCTCGTGCTTGCGGCAGAGGGAGCCGTGAACGAGGCCCCGAGCTGTGTGATTTGAGATGGGGAGCGGAGCGTGGTGGCCTGAGAGCTGGTGACTGGGACTAATGCGTGTGTGTGTTGGGGGGGTGGCAGCCAGCAGGGGCCGCTCGGCAGAGGGGGCTGAGGCGCAAAGCCTCTGAGGCAGAGCCACTGGTGCCAGGGGACTGGGCTGCAGCGTGGGCCCTTGTGGGCCACAGTGAGGCTTTAGGTTTCAACTGGGGACCTAGACAAGCCCTGTTCTCCTCGCAGGTCTCAGCCAGCATCTCTGGAGAATAAGGGTGATTGCCCCGCTGCCATGGGGTTCCTGGGCTACTGCACTGTGGACACAGGTGCACCCCAAAGCAGCTTCCAGGTCTACCAGTGTCCTATCAGTCTCCTGCCTCTGCTGGCACAGCTCCCAGTACTGAGCTCACCAGCTTCCCGGGACTTGGTGCACAGCCTGGCTCTCCGGGGCCCAGGCCCGGGGCGGGAGCGCCCATGGGCCCAGCTGGCGCGGACCGTGGAAGTTATGGTCAGGTGGGGCTGGGTCGGCGCTGCCTGCCTGGCCGGGCTGCGAGAGCACAGGGAACAGCTGCGTGCGCCCTCACGTGTGACCCTGCCCTGTCCACAGGAACAGACAGCGCAAGCTGGGGACGAAGCTGCAGTGACTGGTGGGCGTGGCTGGGTCCAGCCTCCACATCTGGGCTGCGTGACGCCTTGCAGGGTGGACAGCATGACAGACAGAGGGACGAAGCAGAGACCTCTACAGACCCAAGTCACCAAGCGGAGCCTTTTTGTTTCCTTCTTTTCATTTTAATGGACCAGGTGGACCAAAGGGCTGAGCCAGCCCCTCAGGCAGGACCCTGGGAGGGCCTGCTGCCCAGGGCCACGTGGCCAGAGACCCTCGCTGTCTCTGCCAGTCCCCGGCAGGGTGGAGCGCGCCCTTGGCACGGGCACCAGGGTGTGGGGAGAGCGGGGGCTTGCGCCTCTGGGCTTGGGACCAGGAGCTCCAAGGGGCGTGAGATGCGCGCACTATTTATTGTTTGTCAAAGGCAGGAGGGGTCTGGAGAGGGGCCGGGAGAGCCGGCGCGGCGGCTCCCGTGTGCAGGGCGGCCTCCCGCCGCCTGTCCCAGGACCTCTCAGTGTTTCCGAAGGGGCAGGGCTGGAGCAAGCATGCGGCTGGCCTCATTGTGTTGTTCCCGGCCCCGCCCCACACCACAAGGGCTTCCTCTGGTCCCCTGTCCCCACGACAACTGTCCCTTTCAGACGAAAGAGCCTGCACATGTGGGTGCGCACACCCAGGCTGTTTACAGCTCTTTCTGTCCCACGGTAGCAGTCAGTCCCCAGCCGGCTTGAACAAGCACCAGGGGCCAGAGCCGGCCGAGCCCACCTTCCCTGTGTGTGCGCGAACTGTCCTGGTCCCCACCCGGGGACCTGTTTGGGACCACCCTCGGGCCTGGGGCCTTGGGCTCAGGAGGACATCTGAGGGACCTGTAGGTCACTGCAGCGCTGTGGGCAGATGCGCGCAGACTCCCGAAGTGTCCAGAACTGTGCCCGCCCCACGGACCTGTGTCTGACACCCCCTTTTCTTTGTGGAGGTTTCTAACCTGCTGCTGAAGCACAATTTTTTGGTGCTTTCTTTTCTCATTCATTTAAGGCAGTGTCCAAAGCCATTCTAGATGCCCGGACCAGGGCTGACTTCTAGAAGGTAGGTCAGTGCCCACGTTTCCCTCCTCTCCCCTTAGGATTTTTATTTTGTACTTTTTTGCCTGAGATAAGCCAAGTGTGAGGTGGTTTGATTTCAGAAAAAAACAAAACAAAACAAAACAAAAAAAAAAAACCAATGAAATTGTTTACTATTGTTTTAAAATAAAATCTTAAACTCTGGTGGCTGGAGCATGTGCCGACTGAGCTCGAGAGGCTTTGGGGACATGTGCCCCCTGGACAGGGGTACGGTTGAGACCATAAAATTATAAGCATCTCTGCAAGGTATTTAGTCCCAGCTGGGTGTGGTGCTGTACACGCGTAATTTCAAAACTCTGGGAGGCTGAGGCAGGAGGATTATAAATTCAAGCCCAGCTCGGGCAACCTGGTGAGACCCTGTCTGAAAAAATAAAAAGGCCTGGCAGTGTAGCTCAGTGCTCAGGCCTATGTTCAATCCCCAATAGCAAAAGTTAGTCAGCCAGCCAGTCCGCTCTGGTTCCTAAAGCAGGGCCTTGGCGGCCTCTACATTTCGCACCAGGACCTGTCTGGTCTGGTTCCAGGGTCCTGTGGCGAGTGAGGAGGTTGCCTCACGAAAGTCAGCCGGTGCTGGGGGGCTCTGGCCCACCCTCAGCAAGCATGGTTGCAACAGCCACTCCAGAGGTATTTAGAGGCCTTGAGGAATCAAACCCCGGTTACCAGAGCTGGTTATCACAGCCAGCTCCACCCACGCCCCCACCACGCCCACAGAGTGAGGCCCAATCAGAAGCGACCTTGTCTTCACCCCGGTGCCAAGGCATGGCTGGGTCCCCCAGAACCTTCACACTCAGTGAAGGCGACTTCAGACTGGTGGGGATCCCAGGTGTGGCAGCAGCAAACATTTCTGGAGGAAGGGGCCTGTGTCCCGAGCTTCAATTCTGGGCTGAATAGTTTTTGTATTTTGAAGGGGTCAGATGTGGCGGTGGTAAACACCAGTGGGCTACTAGCTGTTTGGGAGGCTGAGGCAGGAGGATCCTAAGTTCCAGGGCAGCTTGGGCAACTTAGTAAAACCCTGTCTCAAAAGCTAAAAAAGGGCTGGGATGTTGCTCAGTAGTAGGGTGTCCCGGCGCTCCATCCCCAGCACAGAAAGATTACCACGGAGCTCAGTGTGCAGGCTCCATCGCCTGCGCCCTGGGGTTTGGGCAGGTGGCTGCCCTCATCCAGCCTTTGGGGAGAACTGGGTGCAGCAAGCCCCGCCTGCAGCCGTGCCACAGCCTCCTCGCCCTGGGACAGCTGGGGGACGTGGTGCAGGGCAGCAGCTGCGGAACCATGTGGGCTTCTCGGACACTGGCCCGGAGGAGACAAGGGTGTCCCTGAGGAATTTCTGCCCAGCCACTTGATGTCCTGGTGACTTAACCTCTGAACCTGTTTCTTCATCTGAAAAACAAGCTGGGGCGTGGCTGTGCCCGTCGGTAATTCCAGCACTCTTAAGAGGCTGAGGCAGGAAAACTGAGTTCAAGCCCAGCCTGAGAAACTTAGTGAGATCTGACTCTAAAAAGGGCTAAGGATGGAGCTTAGCGTGAAGCCCTGGGGTTCACTGCCTCGTATCGCCAAAAACAAAACCACAAACCACCAAGTGAACCACGGGCCGCACCCTCAGCCCTGACCCCTCCACTTTCGGCTCCCACCCCTGCACCTGCTCAGGGGTTCTGCATGTGCCCACGTCACTTTGGTTTTTTAAATAATACTGGGGATTGAACCCAGGGTCCCATTACTGAGCTGCATCCCCAGCACCTTCTATTTTGAGACAGGGTCTCACAGAGATGCCCATACTGGCCTTGAACTTCTGACCCTCCTCCTTGGCCTCCCACACAGCCAGGGTTAGGAGTGCACCCCAGGCCCAGCTCTGTGCCTGTCCGACTGGCTGCACATTCTGCCTCCACCGGGTGCACGGGTCAGGACAGGCCCACGTTCTCACCGGGTGGTTTTGCCCTGGCGGTGGCTGGCCTGGAGATGCCCGCTGCTGCCACACCTGCCTGGCTCACTGGGGTCAGCGGGACCAGCGCCTGGCGCAGCACGAGGGCTCCTTGGCACATCTGGGAGCCCCTGGGCACTGGCTGAGCCAGGGAGAGCCAGCAGCAAGCGAGGCCGGGCACCTGCCGCGCTGTCCCCACTCACTGAAACTCATCTGCTCCAGCGCGTTTCCCTTTATTACTCCGCCACACGTCCGCCTCACGTAACACCGGCGCTCCTCAGGGCCGGCGAGGCCGGGCTCCGGAGCCCCGTCATCCACAGGGACAGCCCCTTGCGCTCTCCCTGCCTGGGGAGGCCCAGAGCCCTTTCCAGGCCCCTGCTTGGGTAAGAGCTGGGTGGACTTGCTCCTGCCCAGGGACGGCACAGCGGGGCCGGGCCAGGGGCCCCGTCCTCAGTTCTGCTCCGCCTCCGCTGAGCCCAGCACTTGGCTGTGGCGGGTCCTGGGACAGTCATGGGAGGCGCTTGGCGTAGGGCTGCAGGGCCCACGAGAGGATGCCGGCCCTGGCTCCGTCAGACCTGGGCCGGGGCTGTGGGAGCTGTGGGCTGAGCCTGGCGGGCACCCACCCCCAGGGACTTGACTGGCGGGGAACCGGGGCTCGGGAGCTCAGAGCTTGGCCCGGGGGTGGCGCTGCAGCAGTTCGCGCAGGTCCAGCAGCGCCTTCTCCAGGTAATGCGCCATGCGGGCGGCGTTGGTCTCTGCGCAGCTGTTGTAGGCCGACACGGAGAAGTTGACGTGGGTCTCCATGGGATTGTAGCAGACACCATAGCCGTCGGGCACCACAGGCCCGAAGAACATGACACAGTCTGTCTTGGCAGGGACCTGGAGAGGGCAGGATCAGTCTCACGCCCCGCCTGCCCCACCCGCCTGCCCGACGCCCTCTTCTCTCTGGCACGGTGCTGCTGCCTCTCCTCTGCGGACGAGTGATCCCGGGGTCCCTTCCTCTGTGGGGGCCCTGGCTTTTCCCTCCTTGTCTGTCCCTGTTGCACCCCAGCACCCAGCACTGGCTGGCACGCGTCAGGCGACTCTTGGTGCCTCACCAGCAAATGACTAGGCCTATTTCCTTACAGGGCTGGGGGCACCTGCCCGCCTGCCCAGGGTCGCCGTGTGCCTCCTGCCCCAGCTGCTCTGGCTGTGAGCCATCCGCACGGCCCCCGAGCCCGAGCCCCAGCCCCAGCCCCAGCCCCACTGGGTTCTCGCCCCCTCCCGGCAGTGCCCACCTGGCTGGTGGAGAGGTTGAAGTGCATGGCAATGGCGTAGGAGGTGTCCATGAAGATGTCAGGCATGCTCACCAGGTCCTCGATGGCTTGCAGCTTGAGGCCCAGCAGGTGGCGGTCGAAGGCCTCCCCGTGGATGGCCTAGTGGGGAGGAGCTGTCAGGAGCGGGTGCGGAAGCAACAGGTCGTCCTCGCCCTCCCCAGGAGGGAGTGGGGGTCAGTAGCACCCCTCCCAGTGCGCTGCGCTGGGTGCCCACTCACCCGGTCGGTGTAGGCGCGGTGTGCTTGCACGGCCTTCCGCAGCAGCTCCACCTTCTGGTGCTCCTGGGGAGTGCGGGCAAGAGGGGCCGAGACGCTGTCCCTCCCTGTGCGCTCCCTGAGGAGCCCACCGTCCCCCACAGCACGGGGCTGCAAGC
Organism: Chinchilla lanigera; assembly: GCF_000276665.1. NCBI lineage: Eukaryota > Metazoa > Chordata > Mammalia > Rodentia > Chinchillidae > Chinchilla > Chinchilla lanigera. Next base: position 1,419,083 of record NW_004955570.1, read on the forward strand.
TCCTCCGGAGTTCAGCTCGTACTGGAGCTGCCATCTCCTCGGCCCCCAGCCGGGCCGACACTCACTGCTGGTAGCTGAATAACTGAATAAAGTCCCGGCTCCATCTTGTTAGATTCCCTTTGCCCACCACAGAGCTGGGATCACGCAGGTGCATGGCCAGAGGGTACTGATGGCTCAGTGCAGGTCCCCACCCCCGCCTGGGCTCTCACCGGCACACTGGAGTCATCCATGGCCTTGGCGAAGGCCAGCGAGTCTGCGGAGGCCGAGCGGATGGTGTCGGTGCGGCCCAGGTGGAACATGCGCAGGGAGGCGCTCTCGTAGGTGGCGCAGGCCTGCCCGTAGATCCTGGGGGGAGGGGCGCTGAGCACCGCCCCAAGGCCGCCCGCCCACCCTGCCGTCCGCCTGTCCCGCCGGGCTACCCGGGGTGCACGCACACCTGTAGTAGGCCAGCTGCAGGGCCATCTGGAAGAAGCCGTCAGGGCTCAGCTTCTCGGACTTGGGGAAGTCCTTCCCGAAGTGGTGAAACACCAACACCATGATGTCCAGATCCTGGATCATGCTGGGTGGGCCGCGGGGGTGAGAACGGGCCTCGGGAGCCCCTGCCCAGCGGGGACCCATGAGCGGGGGTGGGGGTGGGGAGGCACAGGGTCAGCCACCTACATGCTGAGGTTCTGCTTGGCCTTCTCGATGTCACTCTTGATCTCGGGGGTGATGTTGAACCGAAGCTTCTTGGGCATGGGCAGGGGCACCATGGGCGAGCGCACCAGCTCCGGCTTCTTCCTGTAGGGGGCGGGGCTGAGTCTGTGGGGGCTGTGTGGAGAGGGCCTAGGAGGGGCAGGGGCTCCTCCCAGTCACGGCTGGGAAGCACCTGAGCCAGGACTGGAACTCAGGTCTGACTCTCCCAGCCATGTCCTCTGCCTGCTTCCCTGCAAGACACTGATTCCAGGGGAAAAGGAGAGTGACGCCCAGACCGGCAGGTCACCTGTCACCAGGAACTGGAGAACAAGGGTGCCACGGTTTGTGTCCGGATGTCCCACAAAGCCTCCTGCAGTCATGGGGCGGGCTTCTAGAGTTTATGATCGATTCATAGTCCAGTGCTGGGGTTATGGGTGTGTGCGCTACACCCGCCCTAGGGTGGGCAGCCTCCATACAATACAAGGGAGGGGAAGAGGCTTGCTCTGCAACTCCTCCCTTTTCGCTCTTGCTGCTTTTGTTCTTTCCCGCCACCAGGAACTGTGAGCTAAATAAACCTTTCCTTCCTTCATTTTGGGCATCAGGTATTTTGTCTCAGCAACGAAGAAAAGTAACCAAGACAGAGGGTGTGAGCAGACTCACGTGTACTCCATGACATGGTCCACCAGGGCGACGATGGGGGGCCCCTCGGCCGCGGCATGCTCATAGATGAGTCCACAGGAGCCATCCTCTGCCACGATGAACTGCGCGAGGACAGGGGACCTGTCAGCACTATCAGGGGTCTTGGAGGAAGGGCCCCTCTGAAGCGATCTTGGGGTGACATTGACTTTCTGCTGTTAGTGACAGCTGCCATCTGTCAGGCAGCCTGGCCTGCCTCAGCCCTTCGTGAACTCCATGTCCCAGCGAGTCCTGGAGGACCCGCAGTGGGGCATTTTCTGGTCACCCCAAGTTCCAGGCACAGTGTGGGATGCTTGTGTCTGACCCCAGACCCTCTGACACGCTAAAGAGCTGTGCTGGGGATAACAGAGGTCTGATAATGACAGGTGGCTGCCTGGTAATTACGGTGCGTCCAGCCCACTGCCTTCCCTCTGCTTTACAAGCAGGAGACGGCGACGCCAGGCCTGGGGCGGCAGGAGGAAGTCCCAGGGCGCAGTGCCCAGGCCCGGACGCGCCCTCACCTGCAGCGTCTTGTCGAACCAGCGGTTGCCGCTGTTGAGTGGGCCCCCACCTCCATGCAGCATCTGGCCGGCCACATGGTTGCGGTAGACGTCTTCCGAGACCCTGGGCACCGGCTTGTCCAGGCACACGGTGAAGATGCTCTTCTGGATGGACTGCACCGAGTCCCGGTTCACCTTGTCTGTGGTGGTGTGGGGCGCAGGTGAGACTCGGGACCTGGTGCTCAAGCGCCCTGCTGGGGAAGGGCGCTCCTGACCCGGCCCAGCGAGCCCAGGGAGGCCCGAGCCATCCGCTCCCTATGTTGTGGGTGAGTGCCTGATCTCATCGTTGACAGGCCCCTGCAGCAGCACCCCAACCCCCAAGCCCCTGGCCACCGCAGACACAGGGTCACATGAGACCTGCGCCAGCCCCACAGTGCTTCCGTGGCAACCCACACCTTTGATTAGGGTGTTGTAGGCCTTGGCCCAGCTGTTGCGGTGGTTGGAGGTCAGGATGCCCACTGGCTCCTTGTTGGTTTGCAGGGACGAGTTCCAGATCTTCTCCAGCTGCACGAAGATCTGGTCCGAGGTGAGGGGTGTCCCGTCACTGTGGTACACGTCCAGCTCGAAGAACTGTGAAGTGAGGAGAGGAGCGGTCATCGCGGCCAGGGCGGCCCGTGGCCTCCGCGTGTCAGAGCAGCAGCTGGGCAGGGCTCTGCGGCGGTGGCCAGCATCCCCCACCTGGTAGTTGTGCACCACCGTGATGTGCATGGGCGGCTTCTTGGTCTTTAGGAAGTTGACCACAGAGTCCTGCTTGGGGCCCGGCACGCGGCAAGACGACAGGATCTGGTAGTACTGGTTCATGCACAGTGGCTTCCCCCCAAGGTGCTCCACAGGCAGGGTTTCGCTGCAGGTCAGGGACAGTGAGGCCTCAGGGAAGCGGGCAGGAGGAGGGCCCTGCAGGATGGGCTAGAAGGCTATACATCAGGTGGCCCCAGCATCTCTACTCCCCGTTAGCATGAGCAGAGGCCATTGCGGCCAGGGGCTCTGGAGGCCTGCGTTTCCCTGGCGGAGGCCCTGTTTATGAGTCATCTAGAAACTCCTGATCTGGGCCTCAGTTTATTATGGGGGACAGAAGGCAGCAAGTCAATTTCTGGGGTCCTTTTATTTTTTTATTCTTGCTATGCACTTCAGGGTGGCCTTGAACTATGTAGCCCAGGCTGGCCTTGAATGTGCAGTGATCCTCCCGCCTCAGCCTCAGTGCTGGGATTGCAGGCGTGCGCCACCATACCCAGCTTGGTATGGTGGGGTCCTCCTTGGTTGGGATGGGTCAAGGTGAGCAGGAAGACAATCCAGCAGCGAAAGCAGAGAACCTAAGTTTCCCGGTCACCAGTATGTGCTATTCCCCGCCCTCTCTGAGACTGGGCCAAGAGGAAGCGGAAAGGATTGACCTTGGGTCTGCCCAGGGGTCAAGCGTGGCTGAGGGTGGCTGAGGGTGGCGTGCTCACTTGTCAATCATGGTCTTGAAATCCAAAACGCCCTCGATGAGTTTGGCAGCAAACCTGTAGGATCAGTTAGAGATGTGAAGCTGTGTGCACACACCTGGGGCCAGGAGCAGCTGCAGGCAAGAACCTACGGATTCTCTCCTCCCCCACCCCGCCTACACGAGCCAAGAGCTGCCCTGGTCTTCAGCGCGGGTGGCTGTCAGCAGGGACCCGGGTGGCTGTCAGCAGGGACCGGGACCCAGGAAGGGGAGGCAGTGCAGCGGATGTCCCCCCTGCTGGGGCCCTTCCTTTTCCCTCTGCTTCTTTCCCACTTTCCCCCTCCTTCTCTCCATCCCTCCCTTTTTTTCCTTCTTTCCTCTCTGCTGTCCTTTTGTAGTGCCAGGGTTGAACCCAGGCCCCTGCCCGAGCTAGGCAGCTGCTCTAGCACTGAGCTACCACCTGGCCCCGTATTAGACCCACGGCCTTCACGCTGAGCTACACGCCCAGCCCTTCCTTTTTGTTTTCAAACAGGGTCTCTCTAATTGCTAAATCACCAAGGCTGGCCTTGAACTTGTGATTCTCCTGTCTCAGCCTCCCAGAGTGCTGGGATTATAGGTATGTGCCACCACGCCTGGCACATTTTGAGACAGGGTCTTGGTAAATTGCCCAGGCTGGCCTCAAACTTGTCATCCTCTTGCCTCAGTCTCCCTAATAGCTGGGATCACACGTGTAATCCAGGTAGACTATCTGGGTTTATGAAGAGGGATTTTCTGGCCTGGACCAACCATCATCAATGCCTGGGGCCACACAGCTCTACCATGGGGACCACTGGCTGGGCTTTCTGGGACTGAGCCCTGGCCCTTCTCAGGGGGCCCTGGTCCTTTTATTTATTTTTTGCAAGGCTGGGGATGGAACCTGGGGCCTTGGACATACCAGGTAAGTGTTCCACTGCCGAGCTACAGCCCTGGCCTTTCTTTTTTCTTTTCCTTTTATCCCTTGTCCTGTCCCTTTAAGAGACCCAGGCGGCAGCAGAGAGCTGGCCTGGTGCAGGGATCCTGGGCTGTATTTTTATCTCTGGTAGGACTAGAACAGGGGCCAGGGCAGGTGACAAGGCTAATGTAGGAAAGGGGACTGTGTATAAAGGTCATGCTGTGTCCAGCTGAGAACTGGGGGAAGGAAGGGACACTTATGGCACTCTGCTAGTGGAGACTGCCTCCTGTCCTAAGGGTAACCTGGGGAGGTCCCTTCATGCCTAGCCTCAGTTTCCCCATCTGTAAAATAGGTACGGTGCTCTTGTTTCACTAGGCGGTCTTTTGGGGTACCAGGAATCAAACTCACAGCTTTGCCCTTGCCAGGCAGGCGCTGCACCACTGAGCTACATCCCCAGCCTCACAAGGCATTTGCGACGATAAAAGAACAGCAGCGCTGGGTCTCTGCAGTCTCCTGGGAATGGGCTTGTGGACTCTGGAAATGCTGGAGCCCCATTCCCGGCCCCCTCTCAGCCCTGGCCACTCACCGGAGCTGGCCCTGCAGATCCACAAAGTCCTGCTTGGGCAGAATCACGCCTGGGCTGGAACAGATGACCACAGGCTGGCGGTACTGGAGGTAGGCTGTCTTGAGCCACCATTCGGATAGCTGGCAAAGGAGCAGACTGAGTCAGGACTGCCAGGACCTGCAGCGCCTTCCTTCCCAGGCTGGGGACCCAGCTGGTCCTGCCCCGCAGCACTGAGTCTCTGAGTGACCGCCAAGCCCCAGAGCACCCTGTCCTGTCCCTCTGATGCACCACCTCCCCTGCAGGAAAGGCTGGAAGGAAACCCAAGGTGCAGGATAGGGGGGTGCACAAGTTTTTTTTTTTTCTTTCTTGTGGTGCTGGGGTGAGAGCCCAGGGCCATGTCCACACCAAGCACACACTGTCACCAAGTTACAGCCTGGCCCCATGTTTTCTTTCTCTTAAAAGTTCTCTGTGGATGATTGCAATGCATTAGTAAATAAAGATATATCCTTAGGCAGGCAAAAAGAACAAAAGGAAGAGTTAGATAAAAACCAAGTCCAGCCAGTGAGTTCCTGACTTTCTCAGGCTGGGAACTGTCCAAGGAGACAAGCGCCTGCTGCCAGGGAGGCCCAAAGGATTGCCTCAGTGGCCTCCTTAGTTTTGCCAGCGACAGACTGGGAAGGGGACACCCACGCTGATCCCAAGGTCAGGGCAATCTGAGGGCTCACAGCAAGGGCAAATAATCATGCTGATGACAAGATACAGGCCGATGACACAACCTGAGGGCCTGCCCGGGATCAGCCCTAGAAGTGGGCCACATACACTCCAGACGACTGTCAGCCCATGGCCTTCCTGCTGACTGTACCCCCCCACAGTTCTACCCCCTGGCCCCACTGCGATCCTCACCCACAGACTGTGGGGAATGGCTGGTCCCTGGCACCAGGCCACTCGCCCAGGGACTCAGCAAGAGGCAGGGAATGTGACTTACTCCTCTCCCTTCTGACTCATAGCCGGAAGACCTGGCGCTGGGTCAGCTAGGCTCTCTGTGCAGCTCAGGGCTGCTGTGGGAGCTGCCGCAATGCTCTGTGCCTCGGTTTCCTCAACAGCAAGGAGAGGCAGACAGGGCTCTCAGAGCCTCGGCTGGGCCTGGGACACGGGAGAGCCTGCAGGCGGGCCGGCCCCCAGGGAGACTCCCAGGTGGTAGTAGGGCGCCTTCAGGAGCCCCATGCATGCGGAGCCTTCTGAGCTGTGGTTTGAGAGAGTGCCTGGCTCAACCACCTGGGAAAACCCCAGCCCTCACTCCTGTAAGGTCTTTTCAGGGCCGGCATCCTCTCTGACGCCAAGGCCTGCCCTGCTACGCCCATCTGCCTCCTTCCTCGCACGGGCAGGAGCCCCGGGGTCAGGGTTTCGCCTGCCTACCCTACGGCACCTCCTGCTTCCTAGCGCAGTCAGCTTTCCCACAGACTGCTTTCGCTGTCCCCTGAAGGACACACTGTAGCGACCATTCATACAGCACTAGCACAGGTATCACAAGTAACCCGAAGACGACTTACAGCATGCACAAGGTAGGCACGAAACCCTGAGCCACTGTGCAGACAGCCCCTGGGGATCCGAGATCGTGGTTTCTGCTCAGGCCCTGGGACCAGTCCCCTGTGGGTACTGGGTGTGCTCCTCAGGGGTGGAAGCCAGCTCCTCATCCCCCGCATCTGCCCCACCCTGGCCATTCCCCACTTGGCAGCCCAGGGCCAGCCCCACAGACAGCTGCCCTCAGCACTGCCCCACATCAATCCAGGGACTCTGGACCCCCTCCCCTGCAGCACTGGCAGGCCTGCTGCATCCCCTGGGGCGGAGGCACCGCCCTCCATGCCTCGGCTCCCACTCTTTCCTCCCAGCAGCCTCTCGGTTCCGTCTCTGCGGGGAGTAAAGGCCACGCGCAGGAAGCGAGTGCGTGAGGACCAAAGGTACCCAGCACAAAGCCAACGCGCCTGCGTAGAGGGAACGCACGGGGCCCAGGCCACGGGTCACTGGCCATCCCACCCGCTGCAACTCCCCCCCCGCCCCCCGGCTGTCCCCCTTGCTCCGTACTCCCCTCCAGCCTTGTCCCACATGCCAGGCTGTTGCTCGTCTGCCGCTGATTCAGATCTAGCCACCCACCTTGCACCCACCCTGTCCACCCAATAGAAACATGCTGCCAGCTGCCTGTCCCCGCGCTTCCCGCCTCGTCCTGGGCACAGGATGGCGCTGCCTGAAAAGGCCTGGCCACAGACCCACACTCTGCCCACGGTGTGACATCCGGCTTCAAGAGGCTGTCCTGTGCCCTTGTCCACCCCGCACCCACAGAGTGCCAAGCACAGGGGGAGTGCTCAGGAACCTTCACAGGGCAGACCAGGGATGTGCCAGGGCAGCTGGCACTGAAGAGTGCAGGTGTGCGGCCAGCAGCAGCCACATGAGTGATACTGGGAGCCCCTCCGGCGTCCCCGACTCACCCAGTTCTCTGTCTTCCTGGCCCTGCGCTCCAGCCCCTTCTGCAGCCGCTCCCCTACACCCCCGGGGCTCCGGAACTCGTCCACCAGCTGCTTGGTGTTGGCCCACTCCTCCTCGCTTACGATGGGCTGCAGCGCCTTGAGGTAATGGTCCAGGGACTGCTGCAGCGGGGGCACGGGCAGCCGCGGCAGCGCATCCTGGTGCGCCTTGAGCCTGCCGGGCAGCTTCATCAAGGAGGAGGGCTTGAGAAGACCCAGCGGCTTTGCCTGCAGGCGGTAGAACACTATGCTCATTCCCGCAGCAGTTCCGGGAGCCCGCTGCTCCCCAAGCCAAAGTCCTGGGCACTTATGTGCCTGTCCCGGGGGAAAGGTGGCCTCATGGGTGGTGCTCATCCAGGCCTCCCAGCCCTGAGGCTGTGGTGTCCCCGCCTCCCAGGGGCCTGGCTTTGCAGGCAGGTGCAGGGAGGGCAGGGTGTAGCCCGAGGGATCCCAGTCAGCACGTGACACTGTTAGGGTGGCAAAGGTGAGGGGGACCTCCCTGCTGTCAGGAAGTACAGACCCCCTCTTTCCCTGGGAGGACTGGTCACCAGGCTGAGGACAGCTCCCTCTCCAAGTCCCCACCTCCTTTCCTTTCACCCTTTCTAGACTGAGAAACAAGATCCAAGAGAAACGTAGAGACCCGACAGTGAGGCCGTGGTTTTCTCCTGCCTGTGGGGTGGGGCTGGGGTCGTGCGGCAGCGAGAGAGAGCTGAGTGGCCTGGCAGAGACAGAGGCAGAGGGAGTCCAGGAGATTCTGGAGGCAGCAGCAGAGAGAGACAGGTGGGTCCCAGGCTGCTGGCAGGGCGGCAGGCAAGCGGCAGAAGCTCTGTTCCATACCTGCTCTCTCTGCCGCCCATCCTCCATGGCCCGAATGAGGTCGTGACCCTGTCTGTCTGCCTTGGCTGGATCGCTATTCCTAACTGTGCTACCCAGGGGCTGGTAGAACCTAGCAAGAGGCAGCCACCTGCCCGGGCTAGAAAGAAAAGACAAGAGCCAAGGTTCAGGGAGAAATGCAGGACGCCAGTGGTGACGGGAGGGGCAGCATCTGGGGCCGTGCCCGTGGTGAGGAGCTACTGGACTATGGTAGCTGTTCACCCTAACTTCCAGGCTCGGAGGAGTGGGGCACAGGGGAGTGGCTGGCAGCGGGCAGGCGCTGGAGGAGGAGACAACCAGGGGAGCTTGCCCTTTCTTCTCCGAACGGGCCCAGCGCCAGGGATGCGGGCCAAGAGGTATTTAAAAATCCACCTGCTAAAATCCACACAGATCTTTTAGATGTGGGAAAACTTGGCTTCTGCTCTCTATGAAAACCTCATTTTTCTGAGCTGTTGCTCCTCCAGCTGGCGGCCCCGAATACAGGACTTTGGGCAGGAAAATTAGGCCAGAGGTCACTGGTTTGAGAACTGGACTAGATCTGAACTAGCAGCTGCTGGCCATTTTTCTCCAGCAGCAAGCTCATCGGCCAACGTGGTGGTCCTGGCTGCCGCAGAGGCGAGGCTCTGCTGGCCAGGAAAGGGGTGAGAAGGAGACTCAGGCGCTGGGACACCTGAAGAGTCTAAGTCTGAGCCCAGCGGGGAGCTCTCAGCTGTCCCCCAGGAGTGTTAGTCTCGGGGATCAGAGCCCGACACGCCTGGATCTGAGACGAAAGGTACCCAAATGAGGACAGCAGCCTGCAGCTGGGGAGGACAGGTGAGCTGATGTGGACAAGAGGGGAAGGGGGCTTGCGGGGAGGCGGGGTCGCGCGGGGCTGCGGCCTGCCGCCTCTGCCAGCTCCCAGCACTTTCTGCGAAGCCCGACTCGACCCTCCCCGGGAGCTTCTCCGGCCACACGCAGATCCCCGGGGGCCCGAGGGCACTGACCCAGGGCCCAGGCTTGGAGATTGGCTGTGGCCGGCCAGGGGCCGGCCGAAGTGCGCGCGGGGCTGGGCTCCAGATCGAGGGCGGGGCCGCCCGGCCCGGGGTCTCACTACCCCTTCCCGGCCTCTGGCACTGTCCGCCCCGACCTTACTGGCCAGCTCCGCCGCCGGACTCGGGGAGCCCCGGCACCGCACCCCGCAGCCCTGAACGCCCCGTGCGCGTCCCCGTCCCGGTGCCCCCGGTGCCCCCGCCGCACTCACCGCGGTCCGGGCCGCGAAGGCCAACATGGTCGCGGCCCCCCGCGGACTGTCAGTGCGCTCCGCCCCGCGCGCCGGGCTAGGTCCGCGCTCCTGCTCGGTCACTGGGTCCCCGCTGGGGCTCAGGGGCCAAGGTCGCCGAGTCACCGCCGCTAGCGGGGAGAGGCGGCCCGGCGCCCACCC